>NC_136943.1:9633980-9636480 GCF_949987615.1 Pollachius pollachius
AATAAGTCTCTTTTGATAAAAGCATTCACTAAATCACTCAATAGCAGTAGATGGTAGTCGGACTCAGAACCTTTTGCCTGGGACCACAAAACCCTACTGCTCGCTATCTGTCTTCTCTCAACCTCCTGGCCCCCGACTCAACTCACCTGGTTATGTATACTCACCTGGTGTCTTCATGCCCCAGAGAAGAACCCAACTCCATATCCTTCTCCCTCCTTCCTCCCCCCCGCCTGACTCCTGGCCTCCCAGAGGAGCTGACCTTATCTCCCTATCAGAAGGTGTAACCGTAGAGCCTGCTTATCAAGAAAGGTGTCCCAGCCACTGTTTTGCCTTGTCACCCGAGTTGATTTATGCCGGGGCCGGAGTGAGTAATGCCAATAATGATGTCTCAAAAGTCAAGCAGTCCATTTAGTCTGGAAGCGGAGCTGAATGTGCCATGAAAAATACGATGATGTTAGAAAGTGATGGCGGTAAAAAGAGTGATTGTAATTACGCTGTAGAAGTGGTCCACCTTTTAATGGATTTGAGAGTGTGATTAATTATTCTGGAAGTATCTATTGCAGTGTTTGGTTTAATTGTGGAGGTTAGCGATTTATGTTTAATTTACCTTTCAAGAATTTATTGAAATATGACGTGCTCTGTGATAACAACGCCACAAACCACACACACATACACACACACACCCACACCCACACAGACGGACACACACACACTCAAACACACACACACACACACACCAACACACTTTTAGATGCCACATAAAGAGTGTTTGCTGTTGATATAGGCTAAAGCAATAGTCTGAAAGCACACATACATTTACACTTACAGACACTAACAAACACACAAAAACAAATAAACACACACACACACACAATACAGAATGATGAATAAACATTTTCGAATAATTGTAATTGTGATTAGTAGACTACCAGTCACAATGCAACTTTTGCAATGGTAGATCACCCTGTTCCCACCAACCTGGGAGTAGTAAAGATCCAAATACATTCCAGACATGAAGTCTACCTGTTGATGTACATGTTATATAATTACATAATAAAATGTACTAAAGCTGGAACAAAACCATTACAAAACCATTACAATGCCAACAAAGCATTGTTGGCATTGTAATGGAATCCACAAAGGTACCAGAGCAGACAGCAGCACACAACCTGCTCTGTGATGTGTTAAACTGGTTCTTCCAGCCGGGGTGAGAGTCATAGAGAGAGAGAGAGAGAGAGAGAGAGAGAGAGAGAGAGAGAGAGAGAGAGAGGGGGGTCTAGGGAGGGAGGGAGGGAGGAGAGGCAGGAGGCAGGAGGCAGGAGGCAGGAGAGGGGGCAGCAGTGCGGTGGATACCCCGGAAGGGAGAGTGCTCCCTGGGGACAGCTGGCCCTGTAAGGGAGGCAACATTCCCACAGTCTTGTGTCTGGACCTGGGAGATAGAGGCAGGTCATGGGAGCCAGGGTCCTCCCTCCCTCCCTCCCCTCCCCCCTCCCCCAAACACACATCACCACCCCTATCAGCCTCCCCCTCTGTACCAGTGGGTCAGGGTTACTCTCTTACCCCTGGGGGCAACATCCCCCCTCCCCCACTCGCCCCCCCCATCGTCACCTGAGCCACCCAGGTAAATGCCAGAATGTATTTGAAGGATGCGGTTTCCCACGGCGACAGTGATGTACGCCTGCCCCCCTCCTTCAGTCCAGGACTGGAGCAGTGATTCCAGGTTGATAACATCCCCCCCCCCCCCCCCCCCCCCACATCCCTGCCCTCCCTTCCCCGTCTCCCGTACCTCTCCCTCTCCCACCTTGCCCCTCCTCGCCCCCTCACGAGGGACCGGGGGCGGGGGGGGTAACCGGAGATGACCATACATCCTGTGTGATGCACCTGAGCGTACGCATCATCAGGCTGAAACAAAGGGAGCCCCAGACGGGAGGCGGCCATTAGGACGTCCGTACACAGCACAACAACATCATTAGGCCTGCGCCGAGGGTCATACGCTGGCAGTAGAACGTAATCTGTGCATCGGTATGCAATGGGTGTGTGTGTTAAAACATAGTGTGTCATTTGTGCGTGTGGGGGTGTGGTGCTGAGGGACATAAGGTATCTCCTAATTCTGGATTAACACAGACTGATGTCTCTGTGTTATAAAACCAGCCCTTTGATCCGGCTACCTCCTTTACATTCAACAGACCACAGCAGGGTGAGCTAGGTATAGGGTAAGAGTAAATATCGGTTGGGTAGGTTAGGGATAGGGTTAATTTCGGTGAGATAGGGGTAAAGACAGATGCACAGATCGTTTTAGGTGAAGGGTAGGTAGGGTTAGGGGTTAAATCTGGTAGATTTACCTTAATGTCAGGAAAATTAGGCCCATAGCGTTGATGAGAGTAAAGGTGACGTAAGTCAGAGTGACGTAGCTAGGGTCACGGCTAGGGTTAGATAGACAAACAGGTTTGGATAAGCATTGGGAGAGAGACTAAAGATACTGTCTCTCTCTCTTTCTCTC
>NC_136943.1:9642585-9747585 GCF_949987615.1 Pollachius pollachius
CGGCGCTCAGGCACTCATTGTCTTGAGTTTAGCATCTTTGTCACCGAGAACTAACTCACATCTAGTGAGCTAACTGAGTTTCCACAACAAATAAACCATTTATTCTCCTTTATGCCCAATTTACAGTATATTGTTCCGAAGAAGCACATGGGGATGAACAAATAACTACAGAGTGACAGCGATGGCCCCATTGAAGCCGATTCCAATGATGTTTAGTGATTTATTTACAATTCGCCCAACGGAAATTCTTGAAAATAACATACAAACAAGAGAGACGGTTCATACTTTTACCCTCCAAGAGGCAGTGCTTGGTTTGGTGTTTCACCTTTTTCGGTCACCCACCCTTCTCTCCCATGCTTCCCACCCGTAGGCCCCCTCTGGCCCTTGAGGGCCCCACGGGGGCCATGGTAATGAACCCTTGAGGTGTGATGGGCCTTCTACACCCCACCCAGCTCAGCCATTGTCCCCGTGTGTTGACTATTTAGCAGAGCAGTCACATCGCGCAGGTGAAGGCCTGGCGGCGCCGGGTCCGGCCCCATCCCTAACGCATCAGGCCCGTCCGCCCCGAGGGGCTGTTGAGCACACACCCTTAAGCACACATTCATGGGCATGTGCGCACATAGCAGATGCTCACGTACGGACGGAGACACGCGCGCATACACGTGCACAGGCACACATGCATATGGGTGTGTGTGCGCACACACACCCAAATGTACACACATGCTTATGGGTGTGTGCGTACAACACACTAACGCACACACCCACACATGCATATTGGGGCGCACACGCACGCACACACACATACACACACACACACACACACACACAAACACACACACACACATTTGCTCACACACCAGAACATACACAAATGCTTATGGGTGTTTGCACACACACACACACACACACACACACACACACACACACACACTCAAGCATACGCACGTGCATAGCAAGCCGTGCGCATGCACACACACACACACGCACAAACAAATTCGAAGAGACACGCACATACGCACACACATAATGTCTTCAATTTCATGGACACCAAGACAATGCATCTACAGACATGAGAGGGAATGATATCAGAAGGCAAATTCTGAGGGAATGGAGGGGATTTCACAGCTCAATAAGTTTGGACAATTTATTTACAATCCCCATTATTGGACGTCCCGGGGGACGTCGTGTACGCATAAATATGGATGCCTGTTCACAATGATGGAGAAACCGAGCTGAACCGAAGATTAGCTGGGGCCTAGTCCACTCAGGGCCACT
Source organism: Pollachius pollachius (assembly GCF_949987615.1). Classification (NCBI taxonomy): domain Eukaryota; kingdom Metazoa; phylum Chordata; class Actinopteri; order Gadiformes; family Gadidae; genus Pollachius; species Pollachius pollachius. Next base: position 9,643,861 of record NC_136943.1, read on the forward strand.
CTGCTAGGGATACACATCCCCCCCCCCCCCCTCCCAACACACACACACACACACACACACACACACACACACACACACACACACACACACTAAATGATCACAGAGGAAATCAGAGAAATGGAAAAATAAAACTTAAATTGAGTTTGGCTGCTGAAAGTTACAGACATCTTCAAACACACACACAGACACACACACACAAACACACACACACACACCAAATGAGCACACACACACACCAACACACACCTTAGAACACTGGACCACTGAGAGAAATGGAAGAATAAAAGACTGCTGAAAGTTACAGACATCTTCAAACACACACACACACACTCCAAGCTGGACTTAACACACAAATGATTCTTAACATATACAGACATGTGGGCACAAACCCCATTCCCGCCCCCCGCCCCCCCCCCCCCCAAAAAAATACACATTGTACCAACACCCCCCCCCCACACACACACACACACACATAGCAACCCCCTGCAGATAAAGCTTCCAGAGGCTCCTGTGGGCAGTGGCCCCCGGGGTCCCACCTCTAGGAGAGCCGGCCTGACAAACGCACCATGGCAACTAATCAATAAGTGACAGAGTCAGTCAGAACTGAGCCGTAAGCTGGGGGTGCTTCACCTCCCCCATCTTCCCAGGGTTATGGTTCCCCCATAAGATCCGCCCCCCCCCCCCCCCATCCTCACATCTAACGCCACCCCCATCCCCCACCCCACTGGCCTGAAAACCACACACACACACACACACACACACACACACACACACACACTGCACTCACTGGTGACCCTTCCAAAACTTTGTTGTTCGTAGTTTGTGTTTGAAAGGTAAATTTTGCTTGTAACATACCGGATGGTGTGTTAACAGGTTAGAAGACACACACACAAACACACACACACATACACACACACACAGGGTGACGTCATGGCGACCGTCTGAGGACACATGGCAACCCCTTCACGGCATTGTGTATCTGTCAATTGGTGTTCCTTCTCTCTGTCTGCCGCCAACAACTAATCAATAACTGTGGCCTAGATGAGAAGCCTAATCTTCCCACTGACACCCTGCCCCCCCCCCCCCCCATCTTCAATCACGCCGCTCCCCCCCTGCCCGGCCCCCCACTTGCTTTGTCTCTTTACAATCCCTCCGTGCTCAGCCCACTGTCCCTAGGCGTATATATGATGTATATGATGCTAGCCGGGGAGCTAGGCCACACGGGACAAACTTGGCCCCATTACCACAGTGCCTCCAAGACGGGTCAGAAGTGGGGTCAGAACCTCTCACCACTCTGCTCTGTGTGCGCATTAAGAGGCGGGCATCATGCTCCAGTATGCCCAGACAAAGTACAGGCAGGATTTGGGAGAGAACCGAGGCCATCTGCAGCGGCGAACACGAGACAGGCCTGCCTAGCGCGCCTGGGCTTCCCCTGGCTCTTACATTAGAGCCAGCCGTTTGGATGTAATTGCCCTTACAGGTTATTCAGGAGGAAGCTTCCAAATCCTGTTTCCCTCTCGGCTGTGTCTATGTATGTGCGTGCACAGCTGCCTCTAACCACAATTACTGTAATTTCTCCAAAACAAGTTAATGCAAAAACCTCTGCATTGTGTAACGCGAACAAAAAAAAAGAAATAAAAATCAAAGGATATGCCCGTCGGAGCTGCGCTGTGAAAACACGGGAGAGAAGACCACAACACACAGCAGCGGCTCCGACGATTCAGCCATTTCTGACGTCCCGTGTTTGCTCTGCGCCGGGGACAAAGACGAGCGCTAAGCCCGCTTCATATTTGTCGAGTCTCATATTCGCATGATGCACCTGCCCGGCTCAAAGTCAATACGCACACCAAAGACGGCTCGCAGGCCCCATGTCCTTTGCTACCTTGGTGCTTCAGCTGGCTGAAGTCTGGCTAAGAGTCTGGGCTTAACCTGTAGCGGTGGGTTCGCGGTGACGTGTTCCCCGCACCAGGGATCGGCCCCGGTTTGTGGCGCGGCTCGTTCAGGTCATACGGCGTGCTCTCTGTCGCTCTCTGCTCTGTGAGTCAGGAGTGAGGCATGTTCGCACACGTCCACAGGGCCGCCATGCAGGGCCGTGCACCGGCTGCTCCCTGCGTCGATAAAGAAAACACAAGCAATACAGCACTTCGCCAAAACGTATGTCCGAAAAAAAGGGATTCCCTTGGCGTTTGCGTGATTTGAAGCAGACGATTGGATTGTTGTGTGTCAGGTGTTGCCCTGGATCTAAGTCGTGCGGGGTTGGGTCATGGTGGAGTCAGATCGTTTAGCCTGGATCAAAGAGCTATCATCCGGCCCTGCCCGTGTACTTGGCCCTCGATCTCATTTTGGAGTGATCTGATCCGTCTTAATCAAATATGTATGAGCAACAATTCCACATAACACGTCGAAAACCCCCGAGCTTTGACTACCACGACACATCGGCAGGCGTCGATATATAGTGTCGTAGAACGTGTGATAAAAATATTGCACATGCGGTATGTCATCATAAAGTGTGTTTGACATGTGTAAAAGATGTGTCATCTGTGCTGTTCTGATTGCAGGCCCTGCCCTTGTAGCTTGCGTGCCTGCGTCTGTGGGGCCTGTGAAGGCGGTTGGTTCCCACTAATATTAATACAGGTAAGTAGCTACTGGGCTTACACAATTTAAAGAGCGGTGGTGCGTGGGCCTTTGAAGCACTTCGCCCTCAGCATTCTTTGCGGTTGTGTAAGGAACAGCTATCCGGCGACAGCTATCATTACAGAAAGTACTTCATTATGGAAGAAGACGGTGACGCTCATATAAAGCCAGGCAAGCAGTTAAAAATAGGGTTACCCCCAGCGGTAAAGATCACAGAGATCAGAAACAACTCAAAGACACACTCAGGGCTATGTCAGTTTAAATCTGTCTTTTAAGAAGTGAGTTAGGGAAAGATAGGATATGTTAATTGATGGGAATAAGTGAGCCCTTTCGTACATTTTAAGTAATGAGTGAGAAGGTTAATGAGTTATTGAAAATAATATAATATACATTAATTATGGAGGCAGTTAGTGAGAGCGTGAATCAATAAATATATATATAACTAGATAAGGGAGTGAAGAAATGAAATAGTGAATATATTATTATAGATCAAATATTATTTTACATATAATACAGTTATAATTATACATATCAAAATGAGTGCGTGAGTGAGGGAGTGTGTGTGTGTGTGTGTCAGTGAATGTGTGAGTCAGTCAGTCTGAGAGAGAGAGAGAGAGAGAGAGAGGATGAATAAATAAATATATAAAAAATGGAATGAGTGAATGAGTCAGTGTGTACGTGTGTGTGTGTGTGTACGTGTGTGTGTGTGTGTGTGTGTGTGTGAGTGAGTGAGTGAGTGAGTGAATGAGAGGGTGAGTGAGTGAGTTGGTGGGTGAGTGGGTTGGTGGGCTCCTAAATGATTGGGTGAGTGAGTGTCTGAGGGGGGGTAAGGGGGGGGGGGGGGGTTGGCTCCTGCTGGGCTCCTGGGTGAGTGAGTGAGTGAGTGAGTGAGTGAGTGAGTGAGGGGGGTGGGTTGGCTCCTGCTGGGCTCCTGGGTGAGTGAGTGAGTGAGTGAGTGAGTGAGTGAGTGAGTGAGTGAGTGAGTGAGTGGGGGGGGGGGGGGTTGGCTCCTGCTGGGCTCCTGGGTGAGTGAGTGAGTGAGTGAGTGAGTGAGGGGGGGCGGTTGGCTCCTGCAGTGTGGATGCTCTCAGTGGGTCAGCCCAGAAGCCCTGACCCCCAGGAGGGTTTGAGGCCTTTTTCCCACGCAGGGAGCCGAGCTGGGAGGAACTCGTTAACAACATCTGCCCTGGTTCAGGGAGATTAACCCCCGCCCTCAACCCTAACCCACACTCACACACACACACACACACACACACACACACACACACAGACACACATACTCACACTCCAATACTACCACGCTGTCATTCTTAGTGCACTGCGCGAGTCTCAGCCATGTGGACGGGCCTGGCCAGCCACAGCAGATCAATACATTCAGACATACACACACACACACACACATACAAACACACACACACACACACACACATGTATATAATCCACACATACACATGTATACACACACACGGACACACACACACGCACACTCACCCACACACACACACATATACTATCCACACGTACACACATACACACACACACACACAAACACACACACGCTCATATATATTATCCACACATACACACACACACATTCACAATCACCCACACAAACACACACACACACACACACACACACACACACATATATTGTCCACGTGTACACACATACACTAACACACACACAAAATGAGAATTCAACTATTTAATAAAACATTGACATGTTTTTTCAAGGGGATAAGATTGCCTAAATGTGTTGCATTAAAGAACGGAAAGTTAATCTTCTACACTGCCCTTATCTCACACAAGCAATACCTTCCCCAATTTGTGTTTACTCGCACGCACACACTCTCACTCACACACATATACACGCGTGTTAGAATTAGAATATCGCAGTTAATGCTGAAGCTCAGCCCGGCATTTCTAAATGTATATATATATATATATATATAACATTAACACTCAAACTTGTTTTAAAAACAACAACAACGGCACACATGCTGCGGTGAGGAATGCAGATGGTTCTATTTCGCCATGGAAAGTCTGGGCTGTGATTTACGTTGGAGATAAGGTGTATTTCTGGAGGTAGGTGTGTACACGTCGACGTCTGATTCAAAGTCACCGAGCCGGTCCTGTCGGAAGAGCTGCTGATGTCACAGACGGCAGTCGGTCGGTCGAGTTCACCTGTTACAGGAAGCTATCCACACGTCACACTGACGTAGATGTAGGGAGAATACTGCTACCAGCGCTCCATGACCACACTTACACAAGACCGGGGGCTAGACGTGGCTATGGCCTCACGCCATGGAAGTCACTTCCATAATTAGAACGGCTCATATATGGATTTCCTGGGGTGAAAAAAAAAAAGTGCACCTAAATATGCCACCAACGTGCCGTCACACATATATGTAAAATACATATACTTACACACATACTTTACATTCATACACCCACACACAAAAACATGAAGGCATAATAAAGTATTTAACGTTCATAGGTATGTCTGAATGTATACGTACATACATACATTCATACATGCATACATACATACATACATACATGCATACAGACATACAGACATGCATACATATATACATACATACATACATACATACATTCATACATACAAACATACATACATACATACATACATACATACATACATACATACATACATACACATATACATTCATACATACATACATTCACACATACAAAAATAAATACATATTAATGCACACACACACGCATGCACGTCCATGTATGTGTGTGTATATTCAAGCAGAATCTAGCGGGCCTGGGCTGAAGCTTGGTTCTAAGGGACTATACGTTTTTGGAGAGGAGGGTTAGACAAACAGGCCCTGTGAGGTCATAGGCAGATGGAAGTGGGGATATGCCTGCACTTGCTGAGTGGGCACTGAGCACCACATGACAGCAGAGAGAGAGAGGCCCTCCGGGTGCTTAGCGGAGAGGGAGAGAGACAGAGAGACAGAGACAGAGAGAGAGAGAGAGAGAGAGAGAGAGAGAGAGAGAGAGAGAGAGAGAGAGAGAGAGGGGAGGGTGGAGACTGGAGGGGGTCACTAGTCCAACATGGATGGCCTCACTGCTAGAACATTCAAACACAATGAGCAGCAACGAATAGTGCCGCTCCACATGTTCCAACAAATCACGTGATGAATGATAATTATGTGGTTCAGATACAGAGTGAGCTTTTTGAGGAAGGGGGTTTGCTTTGCGGCATTTAAGTGGTGAATTGATCATAGGACTTAAGTGAGTGATTGTGTTGTGAATAAATACTCATACTAACACTGTAATAGTAGTGGGTCTTTAATCAGGACCCGATACTTTGACTGAGTTTCCCATTCCTGATAGCATTACCTATCACGGTAGCCCCTAACCAACGGCACTAATCGCGGGGGTATATATTGGGGAAAAAAGGGAAAAGCTGCTTAATTACAAATAAATTAGTTGGAGAGGGTGATGAGGTGACGGGCGGCAGCTAGCGCGCTAGAGTGACTTAAGACCCTGTCGCTGAATGCAGGGAGGTCCGGATAATCTTCCCCTCCACAAAGGTGCGTGGGGCTAATCTAGGCCGCTGTGCTGGGCTGTGCTTCAAACCCGGCAGAGAGTGTGGGAAGACCAGCAGGATGTGAACAGACCATTGGCTCTCTCTCTCTCTCTCTCTCTCCCATCTCTCTCTCACTCTCTGGACCAGTTTGTTTATTTCCTGGTGTGTTTCCAAACTATATATGCTAATCTATATGCAAATCTGTTCCTTTTCTTGTATTTCTTAAAACACCAACCTAGCATAAGTCACAAGGAGTGTTTTGTGTGGGTGTGTGTTTTTGTAAGTGTGTGTGTGTGTGTGTGTGGGGGGGGGGGGGGTTGAGGGGTGCAAGCTCATATGTTTAGGTGTTAGAGTGAACATTTGGTCAATTTAAGTAAGTTTAATACCATAAACAGAATATTGATTTCTGTTTAATGAAAGCGCCTTCATATTTGAGTTCCTTTACCAAGCGCTAAATTATTCACTGACCAGCAAAGGTGGAATGAAGAGAAAAATGTGGAGTTGGCAAATTCCACATTTTAGAAAATACCGAAATGATGGCATCAGCACACAGCCCAAAACTTGGAGTTGAAGTAAAAAAGAGAAACGATTGAACCTTAGAACTTGGAGTGATAATAAATTAAATGTTTTTAAATCATCTTGTACTTACAAGTTATTCCAGGTGGATTCTGTTACACTTTGTTCGTTTTATGGAATTTCAGCAAATATGGTGTGTGTCAATAGTTATATTTGATCGGGTTGGACTTTTTGTTTCAATATCCTTTTAGTTGTATGTTGTTTAAAAATAAGTGTCTGTGCTTGGAATATATATAATACAATTAATGAACCCTTTATGCAACTTTTAGGGATGTATTGTTGTTACTATTCTATTAATTATAATACTATCTATTCAATGGTTCCTAATGAGATTCTCAATAAAATGTAACGCATCATATTGACCATAGACTGTGGTGTGGAATACTAACTTAGTCACATCCAAAACATGCATTCCTGAATTCCTAACCCTATCATTTTGTATCTTGTGTGATTCTATTAGTACATGCATATGTTTGCATGCCTTTAAACAGCAATGATGGTGGTTGATACCCATTGGATAAATATGTCAATTTTAGAAGAAACATGTTTTTTATGTAAAATAAAAAAAATATCATAAATGAATTAACCTAATTATTTAAATTATCACACACTTCCATGGAATAGATTTTTTTAAAGGCTGCATTATTCCGAGGCAAACCTGTTCCAATAGCGTGTTAAAGTTCCTCTTCACACGCCGTCTGACACATCGCCCGGATGATCACCTGGCTTTAATTTAACGCTTAACTCATTCCTTATCAGCATCTACAAATCATAATCACATTCAAGCAATCAGAAATAATCTGCACACCTGACCTGAGTGCAAAGCCTCCTACAGCTAAATGAGCAGAAGAAAGAGAAGAAAGGAGTCATAAATTGTGTTTCGTACAAATTTATTTTAAGAATAGAGGATGGTCTTGAAATAAGTAGAAACAGTCAGTTTAAATAAAACCTTTTCATGGATGATATGAGTAAACGGGACACCATCATCACACGACAGAAAACTTCACAAAACAAAATAGAATATTTTCACGTGACAAACAAAGGGGGTCAAACAAGCTCCAAAACATCTTACTATAAATAAAACGCATATGCTTGCGACCGGCACAGTCTTAACATTTCATCATCAAACCCAGAGGTGGGATGGGGGGAGGGGGGGAGGGGGGGAGAAAACTACACAATTTGGGACACAGCCGAGACACAACAAACATTCTACAAATTAAGTGTAAACATTTATGAATATGAAGCAACACTCCATCCATCTGTTTCTGAAATACAACAGCCTCGTCACGAGGCCACCTGCCCTTCTTTTCATACAGAGAAAATATGGCATTATTTAAAATATAGAAGTCCAATTCTTCTACACAAAGTGGATTGCTTTCTACTCATGATAAAAAGCCTCGCCATGCCGTCTACTAGTGGCCTTAACGTTCAGTCTCAGACCATGATATGTCTTAAAATGCTTTTCAACTTTACAACTTATTCAGATCAAATGAAAAATCGTTTCTCCAACAAAACTACCGAACGTCGGTTCTTTAGCAACCAAAAAAAAAGTTCAAGTATCCGAAGTACTTTTTTATTTCTTTTTTAGTTTCAAAGTCTTTCTCTATTTCTATTTTTATTGTGTATGTGGTGCGTGTGTATATGTATGCATGTTTGTGTGCGATGTGGCAGAGAGTTCTTCAGATGTGGGTCAGCGGTAGCGTCCCGTTGACTCCCGTGCCGGCCGTCTGGTAGTGCGGGTGTACGCTGTGTAACCGGCTGCCCTGCAGGGAGGAGTGCTCCGCGCTGCTGTCTCCGCCGGGCGGCAGGTACATGCTGATCATGTCCCTCAGGTCCCCCAAACATGCCCGCTGAGAGTGGGACGTGATGGCCGGCGGCGGGGAGCTGGGCTCCGTCTTACACACGCCCGACATGGAGCCCAGGCCCATGGCGCCGGAGCCCTGCTGCGTGTACGCCGGGGACATGCTGTACGTGGACGCCGCGTTCATGTAGCTCTGCGCTGAGGACATCATGGGGTACTGGAGGCCGGCCATCTCGTAGCGGTGCATCTGCTGGATCTGCGGGCTGTTCATGCTGTGGTGCTGCGGGTAGGCCAGCTGGTCCTGCATGAGGGAGTACGCGCTGTTCGTCCAGCCGTTCATGTGCGCGTAACTGTCCATGCGCTGGCCCACCGACACGGCGTTGTTGACCACGTTGGAGCCGGGCGCCAGGAGCCCCCCGGGCAAAGAATACTTGTCTTTCTTGAGCAGGGTCTTGGTCTTCCTGCGGGGACGGTATTTGTAATCCGGATGCTCCTTCATGTGCATGGCGCGCAGGCGCTTGGCCTCGTCGATGAACGGCCTCTTCTCGGCGTCCGTCAAAAGTTTCCAGTCAGCTCCGAGGCGCTTGCTGATCTCCGAGTTGTGCATTTTGGGGTTCTCCTGCGCCATCTTTCTGCGCTGCCCGCGGGACCACACCATGAAGGCGTTCATGGGTCGCTTCACCCGGTCCTGGTCGTTGGCACTGTTGTTCTTGGAGCCCGGCGCGGAGCCCGAGTTGGACTGTGGCAGCGGGGTCTTCAGCTCGGTTTCCATCATGTTATACATTTTTAAAATCTTTACTGAATCTTCACGCGTTATTAATTAAAAGCGAAATACAAAAGTAAAAAAAAAACACCACGATCAAGAGGTAGAGGAGTATATACTGACCAGTCTCTAAGAAGTTGCACCGACAATCAAAAAAAAGTTTTGCTATACGAATCAAGTGAAAGTCGTTTTTTCACGCAGGTGCCTCTTGGTTCGTCTGGTCCGCGCTCTGAGTTTGTAGCTCTGTCCCCACGGCTCTCAAAGACAACTCTGCAAACTTGTGAGCCAGCCCGGTGTGTTATTAGCGCGGAGCCATGTGATCCCGACTGACAGCATACCAATGAGCAGCGCCCCAGCCAATCAGGGAGCAGCTCCCATCCCAACCGCCTAACCAATTGAGTGGGACAGCACACACTCAGTGTTATGGTTAAAGTAGTGGGCCCGGGCTGTAGATAGGAAGGCAACTCTAAACTTTTGATAATATAGAATTTTGAAGCTAACGTGTAATTTAAAATAACGAAATGAGGGACGGGTTTTTGTACATACCATATAAGGGATTTCAGTTTTATTGGGTAACAATCAAAAAGAGATATAGGGAGGGAGAGCTGTGATTCATATATTTTCTCAGTTGCTTTACCAATTGGAATTTATTATAAACTCATTACATTAAATCTAATCCGGATTAATTGTCATTAACGTGAACATTGATATGTCAGTGGGTGAGGACACAGAGTTGTAATGTATGCGTGTCGAGTAACGAGAAGCCTAAACTATGAGCAAACCAAGGCACAAACCACAACTGGCTGTGGGAGAAAATACTGACTCTTTTCATCTGGCAAAACTCAAAGACACACCATGTGTGCAAATAAAAATATATTCAGTTCCCATAATTCAACCCAAAAACATTATGAATTAAAGAGAAACACTACATATTATTTTGTTTTCCTCTGTATTTTAAATATTGTTGTTATTATCGTTGGTGTTATTATTTATATTGTATTATTTTGTTCTGATGTTCTTTGAGACGGGTTGTAATAATGTTTATATTTCAATTAATTCACTGGGGCTATATTCCTCTTCCATAAGGCAAACAAATTCGTCTGATAATAATATTTCAAGTATAATTCAAAACATAAATAATGTCGAAATATCTTTATCCCATTAAATACCTTATCTATTATCATCAATTAAAAGTGAGGAATTTATGAGTCCTAAATGTGACACAATAACAAAGATGGTTCAAAATATCCCATTCATATCTTAACGTATTAATATAATTAGGCTATGTTATTCATGATAATTACATAGGCAAGGCATGGCACGGCACTTTTATTTATAAAGCACCCTTCAAACACAAAGGCCATTTCAAATATAGACCTAGCGCTTTAAAGGCAGGAATCCTGTTCTAAAAACATTTAAAGGACAATCACAAAAAGACAATAAAAGACAATGTAGTTGTCTTTCGGCTAATATTGTCCACTAAGAACTCCGCGGGTCTAAAAGCTCCCAGGGGGACTTCAGAGTGGATCTGTGGGGCCATAGGGGCTGGGGTCCGCTGTGGGATCGCTGCAGTGGAAACTCTAATACATCAACGACCTCTTGTGGATGCGGGCGGCTGCGTCCACGAGTCACACACACACACACACACACACACACACACACACACACACACACACACACACACACACACACACACACACACACGCACACACACACACACAAACACACACACACACACACACACACACACACACACACACACACACACACACACGGGACATTATTTCCAAGGGCCTGTACAAAAAGTGTAGTATTTTACCAACCCCTTTTTCTGTCTCTGTCACACCTAGTTGTCGAGCTACTGTCCGCTGAATCGTCTCTCCTCGCAGTGCTAATGGTTATTAAAATGATCTACTCTGAATGGCTCTTCATTTGCATTTGACTATACTTACAAAACGACTCGAAACGCGCGACTCGTTTTGCATGTTGAAACCAATTCCCTAACAGTGTGTTGCCAGGATTCACACCTGCTAATGAGCGGAGCGCCCGCTCGACACTTAGTACATGCGCCGCCGTGCAGGCTGCAGATAGGCCTGTATGGCCCTACCCTTTCCTTACCAATGCCTGGTAAACATACATTTAAACATGGCTTTAATGGAGTAGGACCGTGCAGGCTGCAGGTAGCCCTGCTTGGCCCTACCCTGTCCTCTTAAACTCAGATTTAAACATTGGTTTAACAGGAGCTCATCTAATCGAGACATACGTTGTGTTCCAATTCCAATCTCGAGCTACATAATTGACAGCGGATATCATTTGTGGACTATAGAAGGCATAATGCAGCCTACAGTAAAACAAAAACAATAATTTTGGTCGGAATTATGGGGCTGAGCTATAATACGACATCTTTAAAATAAGCATTTAAATAGCGAGCACCCACAAGCGAGCCCGATCTAAACGACCCTCCCTCCCTCAACATCGAGAAAATAAAGATCATGTCAGATTTTTAAGAGCGTAAAAATATTGTTTTAACCTGTCGTCTTAAACACGTGGCTTTAGCTAATCACAAAGACATCCCTTCATGATTTTCATTTTCATGTTCCACGGGGCGTTCCGGTTGAGAAGCGGTGCGGACTCACGTCCAATTAGCGCTCGTCTTAATTGACAAAAACACGCTATTTGTTTATCCGGGCAGATCTAAATACTGATCCGCTGGTAATCTTCTTATGGAAATTGCCCAGTAGCGGTTAAAGGAAGACTAGGAACCCGGGGTTGGGTTATAATGAGGGACTATGTGCGGCTAATTTCCTAATTAACCAACGGACGACCACCAGCGAGGAGGACTCTGCTGGCCCCGGATCCGCGGGCCCGAGGCTCCTCGGGACCCGCTGACACGCTGACAACATTGTTTACAAAGGCCATCAGGTGGTTAGGGCTATTTTAGATGGAGCCTGGTATAATTACATATTTTATAGATGTATCACGTATCCTAAAAATAAATGTTTGATTGCGCTTCTTATGGCCATGTCTGTCCCTAGCCGGCCTATTCAATAAAATAATTGTACTTGTTTCTTTCAAGAAATAGCTTGCTTACTATAGGCTGCAAATGAGTCAAATTAAGAAATAAAAAATACAGCATGGACCATATAAAAACGAACAACGTTTAAACATGGTAACTAATACTAAAAAAAAAGCACAGGCCCATGCCAGCCCAATAATATAAAAATATAATAACATATGGCTGGGGTGTCATTTCCTCTAAATAACGAAAGATATTTGCAAGGAGATTTAAGGGAATCAAAATCCATTCTACTTGACTAATTGACACACAATAAAACGCAGTAATCCCACTTTAGAAAGCAGCCCGGTTAATCTGCCCAGGGTCCGTGCTGCGGCGGCAGTGAATGGAGGAGCTTTGCTCCGAGGATTTGGAAAAAAAAAAAAACCTAACTAAGACCCATAACTGTTATTTAAAAACACATATAGAGGCAAACTCGTTTTTTATAGGCCCACGTGAGGAGAGAATCAATGATGGGATGTGATTGGTTAATTAATGGAGCCACATGCAAGGTTAGTTAAACGGTCAAGTTTTAATAAAGAATCAATAAATAAATCGTTGCTCAGACCAAACGTTACATTATTATATGATGTCCATTTAAACCCAGCGACCCCTCGAATCAATAACTTTTTTGTCTCAGCTCCCTGACGGCGGGCAAGCCCCTTTGAGGAACAGTAATTAACAAAGAATAGCTTTTCAATTACGACTACAATAGAAACTGTCTCATTAAGATTCGCATGATTTTTTTGGGGGGACCAGGAATGCAAATGAAGATGCAATTTGCGCACGGTCTGCTGTTCCCATTGTGTCCGGGTGAATGGCTGCGGATCGTCCCCCAGTTCAACACAGGTAGAGGAAATAATATTCACGGGTCATTAAAAAAGACGAGAATGTGCTAATACAACCACCGTAGGCCTACTTCATAACAACGTTGTGTCCTTGATGTTAATGCTGACTTATTCGAACCATCATCGTCTGGAATTGGGCGTATTTAATATTTGGGTAATATTTGATGAATTATTGTACCGTTATCAGCAAAACCCAGCCAATGTTTTTTTTTTGGCCTTCCACTTGGGTTTGCAACATGAGTCAGGATTTCAGGCACTTCCAAGATAAACAGATTTTTTTTTTCAACATTAGCCTATAATCTTCCAAAATATATTTTTGAATTTCTGAATGCAATAAGAAGAGGAAGAGGTTTCACTAAACAAATCCATGCACAGCAACAGGTATGAAGCAACGTAATATTTTACTGATCACAGATCAACACCAATGTTTTTATATTGCATGCATATTTGCATATTTCAGTGGCTTGTTTGTGTCAAAGCCTCTTTATTATATATTTTATTATTATTATTACTCTATGCAACTACCACATAATCCCTGAGACCCAACTAACAGCTGGAGGAGATTCCTTCCAGATTTTTCCACTCACCATTTGCTGGGTGGGAGACAGTGAAGACCTCCTCCTCCACCACCACCTCCTCCTCTTCCTCCTCCTCCAACTCCTCTTCCTCCTCCTCCACCTCCTCCAACTCCTCTTCCTCCTCCTCCACCTCCTCTTGCTCCCAGGGAGCGTTCATCAGTTCAGCAGACCCTTAATCCACTCAAGAGGTTTAGGGACCGTCAGCCAAACCTTGAGAAAAAAGAAACACATCGATAATTGATACAGGGAAGAAGGTCAGTGAACGTACAGATGTGGTTGTTTTCCCAGGTTTCCTCACGGTACAAGCATGTTTACTGGGAGCCCCCTGTATGTCTGCAAAGACAGAGAGCGGCCCCAGCATAGAGCATCGTATTCTCTTCAGAACTAAAGAATCATGTAAAGTGCCTAGTTTATTGTGTGTGTGTGTGTGTGTGTGTGTGTGTGTGTGTGTGTGTGTGTGTGTGTGTGTGTGTGTGTGTGTGTGTTTGTGTGAGTTATGGAGAGAGAGCAAAAGAGAGAGCTAAAGAGGGAGAGAGAGAGAGATAGAGAGAGTGATAGAGAAACAGAGACAGACAGAGAGACAGAGGCGGTGAGAGAGGAAGAGAGAGATGGCAAGAGAGAGTGAAAGAGCTGAAAAGGCCAGAGAGAGAGAGAGAGAAACCGAGAGTGTGTTTGTGCCGAGAGTGTGTTTGTATGAGTTACAGAGAGAGATCGAAAGTGAAAGAGTAAAATAGAGAGAGCGAGAAACAGAAGGAGACAGAGAAATAGACAGAGTGTGAGGGAGAAAGACAAGGCAAGAGGGAGAAAAAGAAAGAGAAGGCCAGAGAGAGACAGAGACAGCGAGCAAGATCGAGAGTGTGTGAGGGAAAGAGAGAGAGAGTGCAAGAGAGAGAGAGAGAGAGAGAGAGAGCAAGAGCGAGTGAGAGACATACAGCAACAGCACAGATCTTCTTCCCACTTCTCCCCACTATTTCCTGGTGATCAACCCCTTTTATTGTAACCACAGGCCTTTTGTGGTTAACAACCCCTCGTCCCTAGCAGTATCAGCAAGAAAAACAGCAGCAGCAGCAGCAGTATGGCAGCATAGCAGTATAGCAGCATAGCAGGCATAACGCTGTTTGTCTCCAGTAGCTGGCAGCAAGGAATGCCTCGAAAAACAACAACCGCTTGTGTTTTTCTCTCTTTTCCCGGCAACAGGCCGAGCATGTCCCTCCTCGTTATGTTGGTGTGCGCGAGGGAGCAGAGCGTTGACACAGAGCCCGGGTGTAATCTCTTTAACCCACCACTGTCGGCGGCAGACAAGGCGTGACCACCCAACGCTCGCTTCTCCATCTCACTTAACGGAAGGAGGTGTGTGTGCATGTGTGTGTGGGGGGGGGGAAGAAGCTCTCTCCCGATGCAGCTGGTTATCACTAATGGAGTAATTTTGTAAACACCTTTTTATTTTTTTTTGCACCCCACACATACGTGAGTATGTGCACACATGACGCATGCACCGTGTGCTGTTGGCTGTTTCAGGGCCACTCGAGTGTGGCAGTATTGGGTGAAATGATAATCTGTGATTCTCTTTGAATTGCACATGTGATTCGCTCTGGGAATATTGCCAATGAAGCTAAAGGCTAATGAAAATGATATTGCAGCTAAGAAAACCAGTGGAAGTGTTTTTTTTTTTACAAAATGAATATACACTGATTATTAGCTTAATGGACTCATTCTTTACACAATTATTCCCCGCGTTGGCTTTGCTTATGGGCTAACATTCATTAGAACACATTTGGTATATGATGCGTTAAATGGGAAAAAATAAAATACTGAATTACGTTAAATTATATGGCCATTTCCATTAAAAGCTAATTTCATTTCAGTTTTAATTAAGCAGAAAATTTCAATAAATGTGGTTATGCTTCTGAGTCACTAAGTTAGGTAGGATTAAGCATTTCCTTGTTTCTCAATGAGAGAGAGAGAGAGAAAGAGAGAGAGAGAGAGAGAGAGAGAGAGAGAGAGAGAGAGAGAGAGAGAGAGAGAGAGAGAGAGTAACACGATCACGGTGTCTATGTTTTCTTGGAAACAAAGTATGCAGGCTGAACTTCCACAACATCCCTACCTAGATCAAATAATCTCCATACGTGTATATAATAATATTAATTTAAAATAATATTAATATAAATATTAATGGTAATAGTAATAAAAGTAAATAATAATAATAATAATTATTATTATTATTATTATCATTAATAATATTATTATTATTATGACACTGAGCTGCATGTTGTCACACCTCTGAGTGTCTTAAATTGTCTTACAGTGTCTTCAAATGGAAGAACAACAGTTTATATGCCTATAAGAGCTTTTGGGTATAGGGATAGCTAACTACCACAGTATTAGTTATACACACTCTAGGCAAGAAATACCTTAGTGTGGGAGAAACACCTGTGACTGTTAATTACATTATCACGAATCTGATTGTTTTAAAATACTGTTATTGCCTGCTGGGCTCATTACAGAGCTCATTATTTCCCATGTATCTTTTGAATCATTGCCATGTTCTACAGTTTGCAAAAAACAATGAAAACTTTCATCTTTTTTGTTTGGAAGAAAGTGCTGAATTGTGGGGTTTTTTATGCTTTGCAGCATGGCCTGGCAAGCAGCACTCTTTTGTTTTAGCCATAATTGAGATCCCCCTAATCTAGACCCTTTTTATACCATAAAAAAAAACTAAACAGTCACTTTGTCAAACCCTCATTACCTAAAGATAATATTGTGAGAATGCGCAATTAATTTTCAGAGTGCAGCTTTAATTAATTAAATACACCCAATTTTGTAATATGATTAATGTCATAGTTGTTATCAGTATCCCCCCCTCAAATTAATATGTAATAGGAGGTTGTGCATTAATTGCAAAAAAAATTGTGTTTTCACGAGGCCCCCATTGCCAAGTTAGGTAATTACAAAGGATAATGTATTAAACGTTCAAAAATAAGAAACAAACAAGTTTAAATTGATATATTAATCACACGTGACATTCCACATAATCTTTCATTGGGATTTGTGGTGTTGGGATGGCAGTGGTGAGGGTGGTGGATGATAAATGATTGTTGTGTGCTGAGCACTCGATAGAAGGAGATAGTGGTCATAAATGTAGTACCCTAGTCAAGGTCTCATTAAAACAGGCGTCATTTAATTAAGAGTTAGCCATCGCCCTCTAAATGTATTAATTACCTTGAGCGTGACGAGATGAGTAGGGTGATTACTGACACCACTGCTGGTTCCGTTCCAGCCAGAGCTATGGGCACAGCGTGAGGCTGAGGCGGAGTAAAGCAAGGGCTCGGTGTGGTGACATGATAATGGATTGGCTGTTGGGAGTGGGAGTTTGGTCACCTTGCCCAGGGGTAAAAGGGTTAAGCTCACTCAGAGGGGTGAGACCGAGGACTTCCCTGCTCCATTAGAGCTACTACCATGTCAAGTCTCTGTTTACAGAGAGCACATCCAATATCACTACCCCTTTCCTCACACACGTACACAGACACACACACACGGACACACACACGCACACACACATGCACGAACACACACACACAGACACACACACACACACACACACACACACACATGCATGGACACACACACACACGCATGCACACACATAACCACACACACAAACACAAATGTGTACTTATTCATGCAAACCCTCCCACACACACACAGGCACACAGATACACACACAGGTATGTTCACACAAACAAACATACTCATACCAAAGATAGTTTAGGTTAAAGTCTTCAGATACTTAAACAAGATAAACATATTGCTCTAAAGATGTTGGTTGAAATGTCACAAGATCATAGGTCATATATTTTGTGTAAATTCGGAATTCAGGGTTAAAATGGGACACATGAAAGCAGATAACTACTGATTTGCAATCAAGTCAAATAGTAAATGTCTTCAGCTTAAAATATCATACATTTTATGCAAATATTGAATTTAGATTTGTTTAACAGACATTTATATGTTTTATATCCTCTGAATTTGAGGTGAGAGCACTCAAATATCACAGTTCTACCCAACCATTAAACACAAATGGCTGACTTTAATATTCTTGTAATCTTGTTTTTACCGACCTTTTTCACGATCTCCTAATTGCTTCTATAGGACTGATTGACTCCTAGTTACTTGTCTACAGATTGTCAATCTTCACACTATTGTATGCAGAAAGAACAACACACACACACACACGCACAGGCACACACACGCATTAATCATACACGAGATGGACCAACATCAAATCCAACACACGCACAAAGACAAACACATTCACTGACACGCACACGCACACACACACACACACACAGGTGCATTAATCATACACAAGATGGACAAACATAGAATCCAAAACACACAAACAGAAATACACACACACACACACTCACACGCACACACCCACACCCACACACACACCCAGAGGAAGAGTGCGAGAGGGACAGCTCAATGCCTGCTAGAATGATGTGTCAATGGAAGGTACAACATGTTGCCGCTGCACTGGAGCGATGGCTCCCAGCCCTGCTCCTCTCCTCCCTGACAGAAGGACAAAGAGATGAATCTACGACTCTCTGGAGGCCGGCGCCCGCTCATGCTTTCATCTTTTACGCTTTCAATCCCTCTCTCTCTCTCTCTCTCTCTCTCTCTCTCTCTCGCGCTCTCTGTGTCTCTCTCACTCTCTCGCTCGCATAGACAAACCCTCTCTCGCTCGCATAGACAAACCATCTCTCTCCCTCTCTCTCCCTCTCTCTCCCTTTCTCGCAGAGGCAAACATTGACGCATGTGCTTAGACAAACACGCGCATGGCCCACTGTGGCCTTGGATGCACATATCCACTAGTGACAGTGTTGGGTCATTGGCATATACGTGGATGATTGCAGGCAGATATATGAGCGTGTGTCATGATACTTATGAACAAATGTATCCGGGGCATCCATTTTTTAATAAATACTTGCGTGCAGATGACTATTTTAGAATTCAGTCTTTGCATTATTTTACATGGATGTGTTATAAAACCATTAGCATCGTCTACTGTACATCATGATAACTTGAGATAAATCTAATTCACATAGCATATCAACATAGATGGAATTATAATGATAAAAGAGTAATTTTATCAAAACACGTTTGCATGTAGAACTACAACTGTACAAACTGCAATGGAAATACACAATCAAACGAACAGGAGCAGTAGAATACATCGAGGACAGGCCTGACATGACATCATTTAGCAGTGAATCATTTCAGATAATTTGTAATGCTATATGTTTGCACAGACACACCTACGTACACAAACACGTCCACGCACGCCCACATCCACGCACACACACAAAAGAAAAACAAGAAGCTCCAAACGCTGACACCCCCATTCCCTCCCCCTCCCCAACCCCCCCTCTCCTCCCCCCCCTCCCCCCCCCCCCCCCCCCCCCCCCCTGCCTTCTTCCTGATCCACAAGCTCTCCTCCAGACACTCACCCTGTTCTGACTGGCTTCAGGACCGCTGCTCCCCCTCTCTCTGTCAGTCAGTCAGTCAGTCAGTCCCACCAGAAGCACCTCCGGCTGCTGGCTCCTAACCGGGGGCCCGGGAGAGTAGAGAGGGCCCCTAATGAAAATCAACCAAAAAAAAAACTGCTGGGGCCAGGACA
Organism: Pollachius pollachius; assembly: GCF_949987615.1. NCBI lineage: Eukaryota > Metazoa > Chordata > Actinopteri > Gadiformes > Gadidae > Pollachius > Pollachius pollachius. Next base: position 9,663,364 of record NC_136943.1, read on the forward strand.
AGGCACGGACATCCAGTGCCCATGAGCCCATAGCCACACAGAGCCACGAGCGCTATCGCCATTTAGACACACACTACCACCACGGCCGCCCGGCACAGGAATAAAAGAGGAGCGGCGGGGAGAGAGAGAGAGAGCCGGCGTTGGCTACCAGCGTGGTAGTGCACACTGCAGCCCAGCGCTCCCTGCACTGGCACCCATCTCATTCAACCAAGATTGCTTCATACAAAAGTTGACAATGCACCAGTGAAAGGCATTGTTGATATTCAACATTTTTTAAATAGCTCAACAGAATAGACAACATGGCAGTCCGCAAAACTTGGCAAGGCGACTGACCCGGAGCTTTTTTTTTTTCATGCCCCATTTGAAAGAGCTGGGGCGAGCGGGGAGAGAGAGGAGAGGAGAGAGAGAGGGAGAGAGAGGGAGAGAGAGGGAGAGAGAGGGAGAGAGAGAGAGAGAGAGACGGCGGGTGAAAGGGAGAGCTGGTGTGAAAGAGCTCAAAAAACAAAACATCTCCAATCCCGGGAGAATGGATCACAATGGCGTTCTGTGTGGCAGGAAGAGGACAATCACCTAGCACGGTCACAAGCGTATCTGCGTTACCAAGAAAAAAGTAGAACAATGAAATCAGATCCATTTTCCTTTTTTACGTAAAAGCGTATTGAGTAGTTCAAACCACAAAAGCACTTGCCGACCGCAAAAATCTAGAAAACTCTCTGTCACACATCTTAAGTAAACGAAGGGCTTTATTATATCTATGGATGGTGGAGCAGGTTTTCCAATTGGTCACAATATTTAATGTTCATTATTTTACTACCTCTGTTAATGTCACGCAAATAGACACCAATTTTCCTAATGTTGTCCAGATGATAAGCGATACAAGCAGATGCAACCTGACAGTGGACGGTGTTTAGTTACCGTTACTGCCATTGTCACAGTGACAACCCTGCAGATTGATATGGGCATTTAAGAAGCCTTTAATTCTTATCAGGGAAAAACACTAAAAGACTGTTGCTCGTGTGTGTTGGATGAGTGGGTGTATGTGTGTGTGGTGTGTGAAAGTGTCACATTATGATGATCTATGCCGCGCTCTTCTCATACCTCATAACCCCGTATTCACTGAGCCCTGCAGCATGAAACGGTGTGGGGTTGCATGCTTGTGTGACTTGTGAGTGGAGTGACGAGCAATACCCTTCAGGCCTGGCTGTGATTAATGTACACTGAATCACTGAATCCCCCCCCTGGAGGAGCAAGTACCTGAAACCAACAACCGTCAGCAAAGCAATGGCCCATCTACGTATTCACACCGGGGGGGGTCAGGGGCTCAACCGCTGAAGACGCTGCCAGGAGTTTACCTTCAACAGCTTTTACAAACATAGTTCACTGTAATATACCATGTATATTAAAACTATATAAAAACTGTAATATACCATGTATATTACAGTGTATATTAGCTATATTACTGCATATTGTCTCTACCAAGCAACACGTCTTGTGTTATTACTTATATATAAATATATAATATACTTATATTTAATATACATAGTCATAAACAATATTGACCATACGGTGACGAGACACCTCACAGGTTCAGTGATCCACCTCTGGAATATGAGAGGATACACTCTGTAACTTTTCTGTCAAGATGATTTGTGTAAAAGTGTGTGTGTTTGTCTGTTTAAAGTGTTTGCATAGTGATGACTGTGTATGACAGTCATAACTATGTGTGTTTGTGAGTGCAGGTTTGTGTTTGTGTATGACTGTATATGTGTATGTTTGTGTGTATGACTGTGTTTGTGTGTGTGTGTGTGTGTGTGTGTGTGTGTGTGTGTGTGTGTGTGTGTGTGGGTGTGTCAGAGATGGAAATTCCCACCAGCCACTGTGGCAGGTAGATTTCAGAATCTACCAGTCACTCATCTTTTTTACCAGCCACTTATTATATGCTATATATTTTTTTAATATATGCGTACATTTTAAACAATATAATAGTAACACTAGATAAGAAAAGTGTTTTTCATACACATCATTTTTTCCATCAGAAGTGATTTTTACTGTAAGTAGGCGCTACCAAGGAACTGAGTTGAAAATGTTACACTCTTACCGCATATGATAAACAATACACAGGTATCTGCCATGTTAAGTCATGTTTTTTCAAAGGTGTTACGTTGACAAGTTTGGGGATAATTCATCTATACAAAGTATTTTCAATAAAAAACAAATTGACATATTAACAATAAAACAACATGCATGGCTACACCATCATAAGTCAATAGGAACATTTGTTTTTTCAGTGCACTGGCCTTTTAATTTCTTCAATTCAACCAGATGTATAATGAAATCTGCCCCTATAATGCAACAGATGTATCCTCTCGGTATAGGAAGACTCATACTCTGCCTATGCATTTGAAAACATTTGAAAACAGAAAATGAAGAAACAAGAACGAGAAACAATGACTTAATAAGAGCAAGACACATTGAAAAACGTCAGAATGCATTAAACTATATATATATAGGAACTCGTTAGCGTATCTGTTTGTGTACGTTCGCTATGCAGCCCTGCTATTGCGCATTCACACACTGGCTTTTGTCAAAGGAATACCCGGTCAATGATTTAATATGGACACAAACGACTAAACATTGGATCTTTGTATGGACTTATATGCACGTTACGGGATGAATTGATAAGCTCCTGTAAGGGCTACGATTGCACAGATGACTGATTGCTGATTTGGAACGGAACAACAGCAAAGTAAGGAACCCCGACTTTTTTACTTTTAAATTATGAATGTTGTTTTTGAACGAGTATTGGAATACTCGCTCGGAATGTCCAACGAGTATTCGAAGCCTGTAAAATGGTATTCGGGACAGCCGTACGTCTTAGCACACACACTTGACATCTGTTTTGACCAGACTGACAGAAAGCAGCTGTTTGCCAAACAAGTGAGCAGATCTCTAAGGTTACCCAACATGCTAGTTTTTCGACAGCAACAAACTATTGCATCAGGCCTAATAGAAAATAAAATAATAACTTACGTGCAGTGCCATTCGAAGTCTTGAAATGGCCTTCCCTTTTTGGCAATTGCGTGTGCATTTCGAAGTAACTTCTATCAAGCTGGGCTGTTTTGAGGCTAACGAGCGTCCTCATCGCTGTCGTGGTTTCGGGCGCTGATTTTCCATTGGCAATTTTCAAAACGTGAAGGTGACTTTTTGAGGACTCGTGGTCCTCCAAGGCTTCCAATTTTAGGTTTTGTTTCCCACTCACAAAACTATTGGATCTGTGGCCATCCAAAGCATGTTTACGACAGAGAGCACAGAACATTGTCTGGCTTGTCCCGTCAAACACCAGCCGGTCACGGTGTTGCCCACTGTCCGATGTTCGCCATCTCTCATTAAAACAACGCTTCTTTTTGGGGATGACAGGCGTACTATCATCCGCCACCTGTACCTGGCCTACACTCTCCTCAGCTGTTCTCTTTCCTCCGGTGAGGAAACGCAACATTTCTTTCTCTAGTAGTTTTTTCTTTATATGTCAATAATTAGCCTAGCATACTATACCGAATGTTGATACCGGCATATTATCTCTATGGTTACCGGTTTATTATCCCGGATGTTGACAGTCGAAGTTCAGCAAAAGAGGCGTTCAAGAAGAAGGGTACCGGATGTTGACAGTAATGGTTGTGGAACTGTGCAGCGCCGTATGACGAATGTATTAAATATGCAAATTTGATCGGACCTGACTGGAAAGTATTACCCGACACAGCGACACAATTCACCCGCCACCATACAAATCCACCCGCAAATGGCATGTGGCGGGTGTTAATTTCCATCCCTGGTGTGTGTCTGTGAGTGTGTGGTATGATTCAAGGGGACACAGGACCTGCCTGGCCCATAGCCCCAGGTAGTGGAGTTTAAGCAGCATAATTACGTTGATCAAGTTGGAATCAAAGCTCCTATAGCCCTGGCCCATATCAGCCAATAGGTGTGTCTGTAATTGGCTGTGGGACAAACGACAGAGAAAGATTGGGGGGGGGGGGGGGGGGAAGGAAATGAGAAGGAATGAGGAAGAGATAGAGGGAGAGTGAGAGAAGGAGACAGAGATGGAGAGAGAGAATAAACGACAGAGAGAAAAAATAAAGAGAGAGAAAATAAACAAGAGAGTGGGAGAAAGAGAGAGAGAGAGCCAGAGCCAGAGCGGGAGAGAGAACCAGGGAGCCAGATCTCAAGAGATGAAGCGGAACAAAAAAAACAGCGTTGAGGAGTCCAGGAACCCGTTGCGTCCGTACGGGAAGCCCACGTCAGCGGCACCCATCACATGCTATTAGCGGCCATCAAAGCGCTCATTTTACTTGGACATTACGCCTCCACCCTGCCGGCCCCGCCCTCTCCTGCTGGGCAGAGCGCTGTATCCTGGTGGGAAAAAGACACCAAATCCCCCCCGAACGCCCCTTTCAGGCCAAAATCGGCAAATGACAGTTCTCTGCCTCTCAGATTTCTGGAAGTGAAAGGTACCAAATTTCACAGTCTATCTGAGCCCCTCAGAAGCTGGGAGTGGCTGGAGGGGGACAGTGTGTGTGCATGTGCATGTGTGTTTGTCTGTAGGTGTGTGCGTGTTTGTGTATGTACGTGGGGCTGGGGGGGGGGGGGGGGGGGGGGGGGGAGAATAGAAGGACACAGGCCAGGATCAGGGGGGCCAAGGGGGGGGAGCTGGGTTAACAACCTCGCCTTGTCCTGCCTGGTAGTGACGGTGTTGGACAGGTACACAGAGAAAGGAGAGGACAACGCCTACTCAGCGGATGAAAGGTGTGCTTCTGCGTGACCAGCAAAAAGAGTTGACCCCTTCCTCAACCTCTGCCTCCTCCTGCTCCTCCTCCTCCTCCTTCTCTTCCTCCTCTGCACTATACTCACCAACTCAGATGGGTCTGGGTCTGAGCCAGAGGGGAATAGAGAGGTGGCTCCGTGGAGGTCGACAGCAGAGTTGGGGCAGTGAGCCAAGCAGAGAGGCAGGGTGGCTGGGCACGTGTTGACCTGTACTCTAGCAACCTCCATTTCCACAATTCTCTCCTTTCAACAGTGTCAATCCACAGTATTATTTGCAGTATTAGTATTGAATTGTCTATACCATGGCTCTGAAAGAAATTCAAACAGCAAATTCAATGCCCATTGTGGACAAAAAGAAGCCTGATGCGGGATTATAAATAAAAGCTATACTGGATTCACATCACAGTGAAGCTCAATGTGTTGAAAAACAACCAAGCGGGCAGGCATATGTATGTCAACCATATTCGACACAGGGACAGAGACACACGCACGCTCACTGCACGCACAAAAGAGGTACTTTCCTCCCGCGTTCGACCGCCACACACGAGGAGAGGAGGAAGACATCAAACATATTGTGTTGGACAATAATGCCGGCACCCTGACTGAATGCTACTCTTACTGCTAATTAAGTGCTAATGGCAGTTCCCCCTGCAGAGAATGCTAATTAATGCTCCATTCTCCTGCGTGCGGAGCGTGTACTCCAACACGGCACTAATGAGGAGGGGCAGGTACCGCTCTTCTCTCCTCCAGCTGGGGTAATAGGACCACCACACTGGGGTCTGAGAGGGAGGGAGGGGAGGGAGGGTGGGATGTGGGGGAGAACAGAGTAGGGAGGTGACTTCCTGTTCACTCAGCTTAACAGACCCCTAAAACCTCACTCACCACCACCACCCCCAACCCCACCACCACCACCACCACCATCACCCCACTTTCCTCCCTAATCCAAGTCCTCTCAGAACACACACAATGAACTGTAGTGGTAATGAAGGTTTTCTTTTGGGGGGAGCCCATCAACTCAGGCAGTAAGGCCGGTTTAAGGCATTCCCAATGGAGAACCGCACTGTTAATGTTAATAGTATATCTGTATTGGTTTGGATTAATTAACATGCAAGGACATATTCTCAGTCACATCTTCCTTTATACCTGAATTGCAGTAATGCATCTGCTTTAGATATTAAATGTAGAATCACTAAAAGACATTGTTATAAATAGATTTGTACATGCATACAAACTTCGTCACACAAACTTTACATTATTATTAGCATAATGATACTAATTAATATTACTATTGAACAACAGACAAATAAATAAAATACAGTGAAAACAACTTGCTGAACCCACCAAGTTCGACTTCGAGTCTGGTATATTTTCCCTAAGTAATTACCCGCAGAATAACTGCGCCTGTGGAAAGTGCTGATGTTTGTTGTAAAATAACTTTAGTTTGATATAGTTTCGGGGGCTCAGTGAGAGAATAAATAAATACATAACCTGTTTGGAGGCAGGCAGGCTGAGAATCAGATTCAAAGTGGCTAAGAATGGACCTGTGTGCCTGTGTGCCTGTGTGTGTGTGTGTGTGTGTGTGTGTTTGTGTGTGTGTGAGTGTGTGATTGTGTGCGTGTGTGTGTGTGCATGTGTGTGTGTATGAGTTTGTGTGCGCGCGGGTAAACACAGATTGGGGAAGGTATTGGAATTACCTGTGTGAGATAATGGCAGTGCATTAGATTAACTTTCCGTCCTTAAATGCAACACATTTAGGCAATCTTGTCCCCTAAAAACATGTCAATGTGTGAAAGGCTTCCCTCTCACTATCTGGAGTCTCTGGTCCCCCACACCGATGCAGCTGGCAAGTCACCACGGCCGACTGTCAAAACGCAGCGCCAGATCTAGTTATAAAATAATTGAATTTTCATATCAGAGGGGACCAGAGTCCTAGCAGACAATAGGACTGCTGAGTCCTCTCTGATACTGGCTCAGGCCCTTTGCCACGCGCATGAAATCAGTATGTTAATGTTCCGGCGTTTTCTTTTTTTAAGGGCACTTGTGCTCTCCTCCTCGCAATGTACAACCGATGCGGTACAAAAAAAATGCAACTATTGATAAGTAGGCAGGCAGCAAACCCCCTCCCCCTCCCTCGCTCTCTCTCTCCCTCTCTCGACCCCTTCTTCCCACCCAGCATGCTCCTCTTCCCCCAGCACCCCTCTCCCTACTCCACACACCTCACCCACTGCCTCCCCCCTCCCACCCACCCACAGCCGCCTCACCCCAGCGAGGCTCTAGACGTCCCCCACATCGGTCCCCCCCATCCTCCACCGCCACCGCCATTATTAAAATTGTAATTTATTTTTCTAAATCAGAATGACAGCTTGCTTTCTTTTCTGTGCAGCCGGCAGTGAATCACCGGGCTTTAATTACTTTCGTAACTTCGCTGACCCTCTGAGCGCACGCCGCGCCGCTGAGGGGAGAAACGGGACCCCGTAACAAAAGGCCCCTCCACCACCACGACCGTAGCCTCGGCTCATTCAAAACATGTAGACATTTATCAAACTCTGGATTTTTTTTTATTAGATTTTGTTAACATTTCCCCTCCTATCTTCTCCACAACCCCCCCCCCGCCCCCTCCCCCAAAAAAAATAACTCCCTTGCTTGCAGCTGCACAACGTGTCCTAATCTTCTGGCCCACTTCCTGAAGAAACTCGATTCACAGGAAAACTAAACAACCCTATTTTAACTCTGTGTTTGTGAAGGTGTGTGTGTGTATGCACACATCTGTGTGTGCTTGTGTATGAGCGCTTGCATTTGTGTATTTGCCTGCACACGCGTGTGTATGTGTGTCTGCCTGCATGTGTGTCTGTCTGCACGCGTGTGCTTGTGTTCTGAGATTTCTATGTGTGTTAGTGTGTGTGCGTTTGTGTGTCAGTGTGTGTGTGTATATATAGATGTGTGTGTGGGTGTATTTGCATTAAGCGAACAATGACCCCCTGTGGGTCACAACAGCCAGAGGTCACTCTATTGTCCCCCACCACCACCACCACCACCACCACCACCACCTCCCAGCTCCACCACCCCTACCCCCATCCCCCTCCACATCCAGGCCATGGCCCCAGCAGCAGGAAGACAGAGGGCCGCCACGCTGGAAACAACAAAGCAGCAAACCAATGGGAGACCAACTCCCGCATTTGATCACTTCACACCACTCTTGTGGCTATCAGGGCCCGTGGGGTCAAGCTCCCCAGCCTACCCAGGGCCCGCCCTCTAACGGGCAGGGCCCACCGCCATTCAACCGCCGCGGGAAGTTAACAGGCGGAACAATCGCCCGTGTTACTGTTCAAAAGAAGGACACGCGATCCGGAGCCGTAACATCACTCGATACCAGTCTGCGTCGGTGACTTCTGTAAAAGGGGAAGATGGGGAAAGAAGCGTTGAACCTTTTTTAAGCTTCTTCCTTCTATTCTTTTTTTATAGAGCTCAGATACGCGTGTCTTCTTTGCCAGCGAAGCCTCATGTTGGCCCAGGTTATTACCGCTGTCTGTCTTATGAAAGTAGCTAATATGGTGTAATCCCCCACTATCGCTCTCACCTTCCCCCTGGCACGTCTGCGGTCGGGGGGGCTGTGTTGCTTTAGCGTGAACCAGGCGCACAGCGGCCCAGGGTTGGTCTTTTCTTGACTGCCTGATAATTGAATGAGCGATTATCCCTCCCATTAATAGACAATGATACAAAAAGCACTGCCATATGTACGGAATATTAATGAGTGGCTGCAGAGGCCTAGATAAGAGGAGCCACACGCTGCAGCTGTAATAGGGGTTAAAACAATTTGCCAGGAGTGCCATAAACCCAGCTCGCAATCACCCACCCCATCCAACACCACCACCTTCTCCCCCTAGCTACCCCTGCCCGCCATGTCTCCCAGTCTTCAGCTATGCTAATCCTCAGCAGTCCTCCACTAACTAGCTTACCTCCAGCACTGCCACCTCCCACCCGTGATGGCCTGGGCCTGTGCACGGCTATGACCTCTTCGGCAACATGGCAGAGTCTATAGGAGAACACAAGCAAGGTCACCTGCAGGCAGCTACAGATGCTAGCAGGGAGGTTAGCCTCAATATTCATGTGAGAGAAGGTTATTGTTTACACATTGTTTATGTGTTGTGTTATACGTATAATATTGTAAAGGCCTAGTTGCTTTTTTTGCTGTGGCTCAAGTTGTTACCTTCACCATGTGTGTATGATTTCTGGCTTGATTGCGGAGATACTTATTGCCTTTATAATGCTACATACTGTCACTATTTTTTTAAATATATATATATTACAATTTAGTGATTAAATGTCAGAAAAAAGTTAAGATGTTTGAAGCACGAGCACTCCAGGCACATATCGAACTGACCGCCACGCACATCCAATTATACTTTTATTATTATTTTTGCACAAAATGCTGAATATAGAGCAAGGTAGGTGATGGTAGCAGAGTTCATGAATCTTTACGTCAATCAATATCCAACGTCTATAGGCACTGGAAACTAATATTTCCCCTTTTACCTTGCAAGGTTCTTAATGCCGAGAAGTACCTTAGCATAGGTCTGACGGCAAAAAGAAAGGCCAGTTACCATGGTGATCGTGAAAGCCATTGGTTTCCTTTTCAGCGGAATAATGAACTTCTCTCCTCTGTGTGTCACTCTTCCACTCCACTCTCAGCCTCTCCGGTTAATTGGAGTCCACGCGTCCTTGAAATTCTTCAATTCTGCCTTATAATTCGCCCAACAAGAGAAGTACACAGATCGAAATGTTCAACGCTCAACATATGCACCATTCTAGCTAGGTCAGGCCAGGGGTTTAGACTTGCAGTGTAGCACATGTCTAGCTAACCTATATGGCTAGTTTATTGTTTAATAAAAATATAATGGGATGGAGGCAAACTATATGAAATTGGGAGGTGTAAACCCATTGGTTTCCATTTGCTAAATTTGACTAGAAATATATTTCAATTTAACTTGCCTTGACATCATTGAGTCAAACCGATGGGTTAACAACCTAGTAAACAAGATGGACACGTATTATGGTAACCTAAAATTGGTATGAAATCGTTTTTATTTTAGTGTTAGGCCTACTTGTTTGTAGACCTGTGCATTTAACCTCTGGGTTCCATGATATCTTGCAGGCTACATTGTGCGGAAGGAAGGACTTTTGGCTTGTTCAAATAATTAATTACGCATTTTTCCCTTTAAGGAAATAGAATGCGATACCCGGCTAGTTTCACTTCGATACGTTTAGCCTCAATGTAACCGTGGTAAAGTCAGAACAAATGTAACCGTAGAGCCCAATTAAACTGGTTGGAATAACTTCTGAAGCCAAATGACGTAAACTTTTGTTATCTATTTCATCAAGATAATCAGGTTATCAATCTAGATTGAAAAATGAAGGTATCGTTTTTTAGCCAGCATGTAAAGTAATTAGAGGAAGTAGTTTCATTCTTATTTCAAACAATATATTATGTAGCCTACATGTATACATAGTCGGCCGTTGCTTACTTCCGTAATTCAGAACATTAGCATATTTGCAATTTATTTAATAAAATGAATAGAGTACAGGAAAATTCATTGAGAGTGGTGTTATAGCCTTAGCCTACTTAGTTTTAGGCAGTGCTTTAATTAATTAAGTCTTGTTCATTTTACAAGTTCAACAGAAATCAATCACCCCACGTCAGATAATGAGCCATTATGACAAGACATGCAACTCAAAAAAGCTAAATAGCTTGTTTGGAAATTTAGGTAGCCTAAAATGTGCACGGCAGGCAGTTGTCAAACAATCATTTCACCACCATTGTGTCCCGCTTGAGGCGTAAATGACACCTGTTATTACGTTGTTGTCCCGAGGCCATTTGCAATTTGGCTTTACATCATTCCTACCTGTCACTGAAAAAGTAATTTGATGGTTGGGGTCTCTTGACGTAGCACGCTCGGCCACTTGGAGGCGCCCTTACGCTGACCTAAAAACCTTGACCCCGAGCAAAACACGCGACAACGTGTCAATCATGAGGGGCAGCTATAGTGTAATTGTTAAGCTTCTATTTCAGTAGTTTATTTATTAGCTCTTGTCCTTGAATCGCTAAAGCTTAGCCTCGTCATTGTCCTTACCAATGTGTAATGAATGTATGGCACAGTAGGTATACAACCCAGTATTGGAAACAATATCGAATTTCCCTTATACAAACATTTGGATAAACATTGCCTGAAAATAAAAAAAATAGAAAGCAAACAATAATAATAATTAAACTGAATATATTTGTGAAAATGGAAATTCAAATTATGTAAAATGTCAGAGTATAAATGGTCCTTTGAGCAGGTCCCTGAAATCCATTTCCAAAATTTGAAGCAACAAATACAAATAATTTGAGTATTAAATGGTAACCTCAAAACCGCAGGTAACATATATGTGCTATGTATTTAATAAAACAGTAATTTCCTCCATAAGAACGGATTAAACAATTAAATTAAAGGGACATGTCAAGATGGTAGGTCTAAGTCTGGATTAGTTGGCTTTGCTTTATTTAACAAATTGAATTCAAACCCATTTTATTATATTTGTATTCTATTTATGTAAACACTTGGGTCCTTATCATAGAAATATATGTAATAAGCTAAAGTGTATCAACTATATGCCTGTTATATAGTAAGGGAAAATTGTTTCATTACCACATGTTTAATTAATTATTCTACAAATTTTGAAAAAGTAAAATGAAACACAAAATCCACCTTCCTGTTACCTAATAAATGTGAGTCCTATAAATATATAGAGAATTAATCCCGGGATTTATATAAACATGTATTATTAGTTTGTTTAACTCAAACTCATACCGTCCTAATTCCTTACTACCTACTTTTAAATAAATGATGTAATGTTTACTGTGAAGGTTTCTCATATCCTGTATTATGTACCTTTGTAGCATGTAGGCCTATGACCTTACAGGGTAGGGGACAATAGGTCCTATTGACAACCTTACACCTCTTCATGGTTCTTTGTCTATTTTCATAGGCCAGGGTTTTCTTGTGTCAAATAGAATATTACAAACTAAATCTACATTTGCACACACACACACACACACACACACACACACACACACACACACACACACACACCCTTAAATAAAAAATGCTTCATATATTTAGAAAAACAATCATTGCATAACAACTATATTACAGTTAATATAGTTTTGAATAGACAAGACCAAAAATGCTGAACCTCAAAACAGTTCACATAATTAAACTTATACCAGAAAAACAATGCATCACAGGCACAGACAGATTCGACATATACAGCGAGTGTAGAAAATACATAGATCTTCCCAGCATTGTCCCCATGCGGTGCCAAGATATTAGGGAAACTGCGTAATAGTGGTTTCCAAAAAGAAAATAACCCTAATGCAACCAAATCGGTTCAACCACTAGAGGGCAGTGAAGGGAAAGCCCATTTATCCCCTCCAGGGGTTATCCAAAGAGGCGTGGGCTGTTCAGTATTGGTCCTTAGCCTCGGCCAGAACTAGTCTGGTTCCCAGCTCTCATTCAGCTCAAATGTAACAGCATGCAGATGCAAGAGGCAGCTGTTCAACTTAGGGACTCAATACTAACAGCTGGAGAAAGAGGCTCTGCAGGCTTTGGTTTGGATATTCTTATTTTTAAGAGTTAAAAGTATTACCTCACGTCTAACAATCATTTTAGACATAATAATATTACCAAAAAGCTGGTGAGAGTCACGGTTCATAAACTGTGTATTTCACTTGTATGGCATGACAAACATTGTTATCGCACAGCAGAACAGACAAAATTATAGTTTGGTATCACTTGAAAACATGTGCGCTCACTCAGCGCATTATATCCCACTATAACAGGGTGCCTTCCAATAAAGGCATAATGCCATGTCACGTCCTGAAACCACAGTCCACAACACAATAGTGTTCATGACAGTGTTCTTTTGTGGTACCGCTTGGACCAGTCCCTGCAAAATATGTACCTTCTCTAGTGTTTGAACTAGAAACGTTCAATTCTCCATTCAAATGTACGTAGCCAGGCGTTCAGTGCAATATACATAAAGAAAACAAAAAAAATGTTACATTTTATCCATCTCCACTGGGTTTGGGGTCAGTGTCCTTCAAGGCCAGGGGGATGGCCGGGTTGGCCTTGTTGTTGTTGCGTCTGGTCGCGGCGTGTCCCTCGGAGGGAATGGAGCTGATCACCCTTCTGTTCCCCGTGAGGGCAGACAACAGCTTGGAGCGGTACTTGTCGCCGGCCAGAAAGTACAGGACGGGGTCGATGCAGCTGTTGACGCTGGCCAGCGGCCGGGTGATCTTGTAGGCGAAGTTGATGATGTTCAGCAGGGTGCAGTCCAGGTGCAGCACGCGCGCCGCGTAGTAGAGCGTGCGCGTGACGTGGAACGGCACGAAGCACAGGGCGAACACCACCAGCACCACCACGATCATCCTGATGGACTTCTGCCGCGACGAGGATCCCTGCCGGCTCTGGGACAGCCCCTTCTTGGGCCGGCACAGCGCCCTGGCCATCAGGCAGTAGCACACCACGATGACCAGGAAGGGCACGCCGAAGAGAAGCACCATGACCACCGAGCTGTAGTCCACGTACTGGTCGAAGAACCCGTGGCTGGTGGTGTCGTGGCAAATAGTGTCATTGCCACGCCGCGAGGTGGTCACAAAGATGAAGTTGGGCACCAGGCAGATGGTGACCGTCACCCACACCAGGCCACACAGCAGGTGGGCGTGGCGCGGCTTCACCAGCCGCAGCGCTTTGATAGGATGGCAGATGCCGAAGTAGCGGTGCACGCTGATGCAGGTGAGCAGGAGGATGCTGCAGTAGAGGTTGGCGTAGAAGAGGAAGCGGACGCTCTTGCAGGCAAACAGGCCGAAGGGCCAGTGGCTGCGGTTGGCGTAGTAGTAGATGAGCGTGGGCAGGGACAGGACGTACAGGAAGTCGGAGAGCGACAGGTGGAACATGAACACCGTGTTGGTGTTCCACGGGCGCATCTTGGTGATGAACACCCACAGGGCCATGGAGTTCAGCAGAAAGCCGAACACAAACACAAGGCTGTATGACACGGGCAGCAGAATGTATTTAAACTCCTCATCGAAGCGGCAATTAGAGTTGAAGTGTGTGCTGAATAACGTAGACCGGTTCAGTCCTTCTTGGGTGTCGAAAACATCATCCATGATATGATTGAAAATGGCACTTGGACTAAATGATAACACCTATAATATAATGGAGAAAATTAAGATCATTTAATTTAAATGTGATTAACAGCAAAAAAAAAAGCCATCCAGGCAGATTTAATACTACATCCTCTATGGGTTTCACTTTCCAGGAGCAGACATCACCGCGACAGACTAAATTGTTCAACATCTGAAGGCTACACAAACACATTAGAGTATACTACAGCTGAAAAAAGACTCGATATTAGGGTTGCTTATATTGTAAAATTACTGAGATTGAGTACTTTATTGAGTGGTTACTTACCAACGGCGTGTAACAATAGAGGCGGTAAACTAGACTGCTCCCGATTGTAGAGTTTGGAAAAAGAAAAGTTAAGTCGTGCGCCGTTTCCACGCTGTGCCTGCTCCGGAATGCACCAATGGTCGTAACCAAATAGTATCTGCCTAAGCGATGGTATCTCCTACACCCCTCCAATCCAGTCAGGAAACCTTTTAGCCAGTCAGATTTCCAGGGATGTCACCGTTTACTCAACCGCTCGAACTGCAAGTGAAAAGACTACCAAACCGTGACAGGGAGCCATGTGATTGAGATCTAGGAAGTGGAGTTGCTGAGGAGGGAATCATGCAGGAGCCGATAGCAGAACCAAACCTATGGTTTCACATCAGACATTTGACTCAGGCGTGGTTCAAAGTGTAGGCCAGGCAGGTAATTAGATTCAATATGCTATTATTGTATTATTCAATACAAATCTAGACTAAGTTGAATTTAGTTGTTGGTTGAAAACGCTGTTTTAGTTACTTTTTTCCAAATAAGTTTTAAGTTATTCTGTTTGGCCATGTGATATGTCAACTGAAACTAAAACATGAACAATCTCCCCGAATAGATTAAACTCAGTTTAGAAATAACACCATTTCACAGTAGGACTGACACAGGTGTAGCTCTTAAAATTTATCATGGGTCCGTTGATGGAAGCATGGCCGTGCAGCACTACAGACCAACCAATCAAGTCAACATGCTTTGGCCTTATGATGCTGCTGCGACACACAATATATCCTACCTCATTTCAAAAGGACAGGGACAGGAGGCTACCTAGTTGACTATTAAATGGTGATAAACTCACTAATATTACACTTGTTTGGGTGCAAATACATGAAAACTAATTGCATTAATTGTATGTTTTTTGGTCTATATTGTGTTATTGAAGTAATTCAACTAATAATATACTGATAATGAATATTATAACATATCAGAAGAAGCTACTCAAATATGTTTCCATGAGAGTCGGGTTGATTGCATACAGCTTTGCTTTTGAGCATTGGGAATGCTGACTGCCGTAACAGTATATTTTCCAAAAGTAGCCTTGCCGGTGAATACCTGCTGTCAGGGATGTGTTGGCTCATGCCTTTAATAAGTAACTTCTACAAACAGACTTGAACTCCCTGTACTTTCACTCTAACTCTCTGTCTCCCATTAACATATGTAAATTAACTCCACACACACATACATACATACATACATAAGTTCAGTAAACAACTAACTTGTAAACCAGAAAACAATGAATTAGGTCACAATAAAAGTGGGGTCAATTTACAACATGTGGTCAAGGTTTTTAGAAAGAGATTGGAATAAAGTATTTGGGTTGTTTGTTGGTTTTATATCAAGTCAATATTAACATGCAAAGCAAATCAATCTGTTGCAACAATTTTTTCTCGGATTGGACCTTCCAAAACGTGTGGTACATTATGTCATACATTAGCAGAAACATCACTTATTCCGGAATGAAAGCAGTATGATAACATGATGGTAAAGGTTAACCAAAATTCATTTCACCAGCCAAGTGCAATGATGTACGTCAGGGCCATGAACACGGAACCTACATGAAGTGAATTTGCTTTGCTCTCTCGCCGTTGCATGGCAGCCTAAATGGACCTCATTGATTGTTCAGTCACAGGGAAAAGCTGCCTTAGGTCTCCCAGTTAAAACGTGACACAGGCACAGATAAGTGACAAGATAGCAATAGAGGTACAGTATCAGACGGTAAACAGGAGATCCTGAGGGTTGTCCCCTAACCCCCCCCCCCCCCCGTCATCACGTTACAGGTATACTCCCATGTGGTTTCTAGACACCGTGACTGTAATTAACTCCCTCTTACACAAGCAATGAGAGTACAACGGAAAGAACATCCAGGAGGCGGTCCGTACCAATGTTTAACATCAGCCATGAATGAATGCATTCAAAGTGAGGCAGTGCTCTTTTTACAAAGTCATTTAACAAAACCTGCGTGGCCTCAAATCCATTATCAATATTTGAACATGTCACAGTATTAAACGAGACACATCTTGACACCACGATTTGAATAAACATCTCTCATGAAGGTGGACAGCTTGACAGAGCGATGGGAATGTAATGTTCGACTGTACGGACCCTGAACATCGTGTTTGTGCACGTGTGCAGACAAGGCCCGGTTACAGTATTTGCAGAGTGATTGTAGAGGTTTTTAACGAGGACCTCTGAACCTCGCTGTCTTTAGTCTTTTGTGATTCTGAAAAGGGTTTAGTTCCAGATGCTGGGAAGGTTCTCCAGGATCCTGGGCAGGTTTTCCAGGATCCTGCGGCGATGAGATGGGTTCAAGACCCCGGCTGCGCGCAAGTCCTCCTCTGTGATTCCACTATGGAGAATAAAAAAAAAAGACCAGTTTCCAACACGAGCAAAATCAAGTATCAAGCAAGGAAGACTGGGTTTATTTCCTCTCGTCAAGTTTATTCATTCACATATATGGTATGAAAGTTTTAGAACTATTTCTTGGTATTACGTACAGTATCACATTTCTATAATACATTAAGCTACAGCAAGGCAGGGTAAACAGACTCCCTGCACATGTGCAGTACATTGCTGGGTTTGCTGATGATTAACAGATGTTTCCGGGAATAGAATGGTGTTCCTATGCATCATTAAGGAACGGTTCTGCATACCATAGCAGCAGGAAAACTATGTGTAGTAGTTGGGACTTATGTATGTCAAAACACCAAGCTATGTTTACATTTTTTATCCTCCTCTTTGACTATCATGTGTGGAGACATACAGGAGGAATTCACACAAGCTATGATACCCAATAACTCATTTTATTTGGAGGTAGGCAACATTGCAAAGGTTGCATATTTAATTTGAGAGCTTATCCACGGCTAGATATCATTGCATTACACAAATAGGTCAGATATCTGAGCTGCTAAACCAGGGAAATATGAAGGCCTGCTGGCGTGTTTGCAATCAGATCATCATGTAGACTTGATATAGACAGCCCTTCTATTGCTTTAGTCGCTTCCTAAACTTACTTCTGTTTGCATTCTTACATTATGATATATAAACCCCATGCAAAAGGAAGTGTGCAGACAGATCTCAGCACCTTAGACCTTGGCCGGTTTCTTACGACACCATGTAAGTAATCGTCAACATCAATTATATTCAAAGTTTTTTTCATCTCCCATTGCCGTGTCCTTGAAGAAAGTAGTTCAATCAGGATCGCTTTTAACTCACTTTATTTGTTATGTATTAAGTGTTAAGTATTTCGGTATGGTAACTATGAAGCAAAAGGAGGGAATTGTATTTAACACGCGTGGAGAGAAATACCGCAGAACTATCTTCCAGCCCCGGGGGGCTTCCCCCGGAGCTCTCAACGGGGCTGCCATATGTCTCTGACCTCATCTTACTCCCGCTCCCCGTTTGTATCAAGTAGGCGTGGCCTATGTGAAGTAGGCGTGGCCTATGTGACGTATTGGCTTCGGCTTCCTCACCTGTCTAAAGGTGCTGCCATCTGTGGCTGGAGTAGTTATTGCAGCTTATATGTTCGATCCTGCTTCCCTGTGGCTATGTGGGAGCAGCTTATGTGCTTAAACTACGTAACACCCATAGCAGTGTTTTAGTTTTCTTCCAAAACAAGCACATTCAAACGGCCCTTGCTAGGTCGTCTTCGCAAATTGTGCCCACAAACGAACAAATCCACAAGTTCTGATTCTGATTTTACGCGCCACTGCGCAGGCTGTGCACTGGGGCGGGCAGGTATAACTCTGTCCAGAGATTGTGGCTGTGTTTCAGGAAGGTGGGTCATTCTGAACTCTGAGTGCAGAACAACATCTAAATATGTGGGGAAAATAATTATGTTGGTAAGTGTAGGAGGCCAGAACTTTGCACCTGTTGGGTCGAAGCAGTTTCACATCCACACATTCACACAAAAATAAAAAAAAAACCAGCTCGTCTGTCGCTGTCTGAAATCGTGGGCATAAGTAGTAGCGTGTAAACAGAGTGGTTACGCTTTGTTAAGATCAGTTTAAAAACACACCCACCTACACTTTAGTTCAGATGCCAAGGTTGTGGTTCATTGATACAAAAGCTTAGCCTCGTGAGACCATCAGGATATTCAAGTTTGCGGTTCATAATAATCGCTCTGGCCTTTACTGAGAAGCAATTGATTTCCACATATGTGCACAGCCTATCTTTCATTAAAAGTCAATCAGCTTAAATTCAGTAAACTAGGTGACCCTGGTGATGTCTTCACTCTTGCCGAATCCGGCCGAAAGTAAAGCAATAAAGTCTTCTAGTATGAGAGAAGGCTTCATCCAAATCTGTTGATCTTTTCACAGCGTAATTCCATTCAGTTTCGGATAAAACTGAAATCCATTCAGTTTCGGATGAAAGATCAGACTCTGCAGACTGATCTGCAGGGAGACACATTGTCCGACCTTGCGAGATCAGGATGTTCTCTTATGGCGCATTTCTACCGGAGCGGGTCAGTTCAGTCTGCAAAGGACCGGCACGGGTCGCGTTCCACCGCCAAAAGTGGGCGTGGTCCGGACTGAGCCGTATTGAGCCGTACTCGTCTCGCAGTACTCCTCCGTTGGGGTGGTTCAAGCTACACAGGCCGTCCGTTGATTGGTCGACAGTATCCCTGCGACACGGGGATAATAAACAAACACAGTACCCACGAGGTAATTCTTTACAACGGCGAAAGCTTAGTTTATTGAAGAAAATGTCGCGCAAAGGTTTGACGTCCTTCTTGGACGTGCTACATTGATGCTCTTTTATTGTGTCGCGTTCTTCTTCTTCCTTGGATTTAATAGCCGGCTACACTGTGTAGGGCTGCTTTGAGGTCACGATGCTTACGTAGCTGCCGCGGCTATCGCCATCCGTCTTAAATCCCGCCCTACCATAAGGGTATTGTCGGCGGTGGAAAAGCGAGCCGTAACTGAGCTGGGCTATACCGCACCCTCACTACTTGGGCTTGCTGGGTCCAAAGCATACCCGCCGGTGGAAATGTGCCATTAGGCTAATAGACACTTCCCTGCCCGACTCTATGGCCCCTCATTTGATCACAACCTTCACCCCTCCACCACAGACCGGATGTTTCTCAGGAATGCTACTATCTTGGCTCATTTCACCTGAAGTAATCCAGGTCGTCCCAGCCGTGCAGACTGAGTCCCAGTGTGTATTTCTGAAGGCCCAGCATCCCGAGAAGCTCCCGCACTGTCTCCGGCGCACCGCGCAGAACCGACACCTGCAAAATAAGGAAGGAAGTGAGCGGTCACCTCAAAGTCCAAATGGACATTATTCACCTCACAGCCATCTTGTTTCTAAACCAAGCTGCAACCATGACACCTGTTTGTCATGGAGTTCCTCTAATGGCCTATAGGATGATGCCAAAAGACCCACCACCATTCTCAATCAATTATTTTCCTTTGTTCAGTAAGGATGTCATCTCCATATTAAGGTCCCGGTCAACAGTTTTGTTTCATAAAAAAGTTATAAAGGATTTAATATAGCAACTTTGGGCCATAGACCACTTAAAGGCAGAAATTTCCGCCCTCAGTGGGCCTAATACCTATCGCTTTCAACTGCTGGTTGCAAAAACCTCAAGCCAGGGCAGCACTCCTAACACAAAATGTACTGCTTCATAAAGGTTGTGTGTAAACCAATAAGAGATGTCACAGACGCTACGTCCAGATCATTCCCGGCCTATGTTCATATGGCCACCTGGGTGAAGGAACCCATGTCCAAACCTCATTCTCCCAGCAGTAGCCCCTCTCCGCCGGCGTGCCGGGGCCATTCCTCTGTCCCGACCTCTGCTGTGCTACATACTGGCTGCCCATGTCCGGGGGGAAGAAGTCCATCTCGCTGAGGGACTTGGCGATCTGCAGGGCGGTCAGGGAGTGGTCCCCCGCAGGTCTCGCTACATGTTGCTGATGATGCTGCCGATGCTGCTGCTCCACCTTCCAGGGAGCGGAGGCCTTGCAGGCTAGTGGTAAGCGGGTAGAGGCGTAGGGGAACAGAGACGGGGGCTTCAGGCCCTGGAGAGGACCGGCCCCCTCTGGGGGAGGCATGGGAGGATCCCTCCGGGGGCTCTCCCTGGGGATGGGCGGGTGGTTGACATACATGCTGGCCAGGTTCTTCCCCGGTACGGGGGTGTGAGCCACCGTCGGCGCCGCCCCCGGGCCCTTGGTTTTGGCCTGTGGGAGATGCTCGTGGGCGTGTGCGATGCTTTGACTCTGTGCCGGGGGTAGAGGAGGTGGGGATTTGGAGGGGAACAGCTGGTAGGAGTTGGAGGAGTTAGTGTGATGGTGCAGGTGGAGGTCATTGATTTGGGAGTAGGGCGACGGCGCGTTTGGGATCTCGATCTCTGTGAAGTTGGACCTGCGAGCGGACTTCCCGTCTGGGGCGTTCCCGGCGGCGGTGAGTTTGGGAAGCTGCAGCGCCTCGTCCCCTGACCAGACCACCTGGGGGGCTCTGGGTTTGGACGGGGGGTCCTCCGCCCTGGGGGCCACGGATATGCCCTCAAAGATGAAGTAGGCGGGGTTGGTGTAGCTGCTTGGCTTTGGATGGGAAGGACTTGCCAGAGACAAAAGAGAAACCATACACAAAAAAAAAGTTCCTTTAAATAAATACATTAAGGAAACAAAAAAAGGTTAAAAAAAAAAGGTAGTTTCACTATGATTTAAAATGTAAATCCTGGCACATTTGGTAATGGTATACAGCAGAATATCTTTAAGTGTACACATCCGCTTTAAGTACTCAAAGTGTATACGTCTCTGTGATGTATGTGTGTCTGTATGTGTTAGGAAGTGTTTGCGTTCAGCACAGATCAGTCAACAGGTTCTCACTTGTGGACGAGGGCCCGGATGGACGGCAGAGCCACTGGGGGACCCCTTCCTGGACCCTTGTCGTCCTTCTCAAAGCAGAAACACTCTGAAGAACAATAAAAGCCAAAGAGGATTTTATTCCAATCATATAGTTCAACATCAGGAAGAAAACGTCAGTGTGTTTGTGTTTATAACTGCCAAAGCAGACTGAGGAGGTTCAGTACGGTAGTGTACGGAGAGGTTCTGACCAAGCGGGGAAGGGGGTTAAACACACTACCCCTATCCCCCAGTGTCAGTGTAGGCTCAGGATGCATCTGGTCAGAGGACCGCAAGCAGAAGCGGCCAAAAAGCAGAAGCGATCCAGGGACAGCAGCTAGACACAAAATAAGGCCAAGATGGAGGTTAATTCAGGAGACAAATAGAGGAAGCACTGAGTGTTTCACGAGAAAAAAGTCAGTTTGAAGTGGAAGTTTAGCAGAAAGTGATGGCACAGGGAGAGCTCTGGACCGGTGGCTCTCGTGGACCAACCGTAGATCTTTGACCTGGCTGCTCGTCTGCACTCTGCAGGCACGTGAACTTTGACATGGCCCCTGATGTTGCCCATCTCCTCGCCCCGATGGCTCAGAAAGGTCTCAAATTGTTCCAGCAGGCCGCTCGGTGACCGCAGAGCCACACAGCATTCTCCTAGAATACACAGGTTTCAACAAGACATCATGTTTTCAACTTATGTTGTATCATGTTTTCCACTAATAATATCCTAATGTTTCCTCTTTCCTCCTTGGTTCAGTCCTGAGGCCCATTTCAATTACCAGGTTAAGATATCTTTAAACTTAAACCTGAACTCTCGAGTGAATGTGTTCTTGTGTGAGGCTGCTCACTCAACTTTGACCGGTTTAACCTGAATGAAGCATGTTCATTACAGGCCTCAGAAGCCATTATCGAATTAACCCTAGTCTAGTTGACTATATAGTGAGTATATGTGTCTGTACTTGTGTCTTTCCTGTCAACACCTGTGCTTGCCTAATCTGTCATCTGTGCTGCTTGTGTATCTATGTGCTGTCATGTCATGCGTCATTTGTACTTGTTTACCTGTATGTCCTAAATGTTTTGAGGGGCCTTCCCAGGGATGCAAAATTAATTTCAGTGCCCTACTGACAAATAAAGTAGTGTCGTATCGTATCGTATAGTTAAATACTTTGAGCAGGCATCAATTACAAAAGAATGATGATGAAACTATCAATCCCTGGGGGTTTATTGCTGTGATCCACAGCTTGGCGCATCAAAGACATACCCTAAGCCGGAACCAAAAAGCCTGCGTCGCTGCCTCAGACTTCCATAGGCTAGACTTCCTCTAGAAGTCTAGTGTCCAGTGTTCAAGAAAGGAACTGCACTACGATGTCAACCGCAGGTCGGACAAAGGGTCAAGCCATTATGTCACCATTCAGAAGTGTCACATAAATCATTGCTTTAATATCCTACTGTATGCGTTTGTGGGGTTACTTTATAGGTCACTTTAAGCTTCTCTATGGCGATAAGCGGTAACTGCGGTTGTGGTTTTTGACCTCACTTCCCAGAGGCCCAAACAGTGTTGCCTGTGTGACATCGGTCAGCTGACGGTTTGTTTACCGTCTGGTTCACTGGCAAAGCAGGCAAAAAAACACTACGCCACTTCACACACAAGTGGGCTGAAGAGCATGTCTGTTGCAGTAGCTCCGCCCCCCTCTCTGGCTGAACATCCCCTGCTGGGTGAGGAAAAATGTGAAGCAAAATGTGTGCTGCTTGATTTTTCCCGGTAATGTTGCCGTCAACCTCCAGCTCCTAACATCACTCATTCTGCAAGGGTTTTCATCAGAGGGGTATAGACTCAAGCACCATTTTCTGACCTCATTTGGAGATGGAAAGTGAATTAACATTTATTGTCATTTATTGACCTGAAAATCTTGTCAGACTAACAAGTTAAAAAAACAATAGGCCTTGAAATACAAGCGTTATCTTTATCATTATCTAGCCAATGAGACAATAGAAGTCACCACAGCTGCAGTGAGCAGGGTTATGTCTGAGCTAACCTATGCTAGTTACGTCATGCTCACAGCATGAAGTAACTGAACTGATGGAGGTCTGATCTTGGTATCCAAAACTGAACATTCTGCCTTCAAATATCCCTTAAACCTGTAAATTCAGCATCTTCAAAGTGGGCCCTGTTCTAATAACATAGAAACATAGATTACTTTGAAATACTGCATATTCAAAAAGCTATGATAAGTGATCAGTTATCGCTAAGATAGATAAGGGCAACCACATTGCTATTGATAAGCTTTTAGAAATAGCGATAAGACAATGACCAACCATATGACTCAAAGCCATCACATGATTTGACGGACAAAAGCAGGTGCTGATCTTGCAGACAGTCCACATCGGAGGCAACAGGGAGCAGCTGTAAACACAAAGAGTACAGGTTTACTAGATAGACATCGGTTTACTTTATGACAAGTTGCAGCAGCAAGTGGCTCTACGTTGGTTTACAAACTGTAGGGTCCGTCCCACAAGTGGGTCTGAGCAGAGGACCAGGTGGGTTGGTCGAAATGGACATAAAAAACGTTATAAAAGAAAAACAAAATAATATAGATGCATGTCTACCATTTGATCATTAGTATGTTTAAAGACTGAGGGGGAGGATACTAT
The DNA here is from genome assembly GCF_949987615.1 of Pollachius pollachius. Lineage (NCBI taxonomy): Eukaryota > Metazoa > Chordata > Actinopteri > Gadiformes > Gadidae > Pollachius > Pollachius pollachius. The sequence continues at coordinate 9,687,197 of NC_136943.1, forward strand.
ATTTAACAATTATTCGCCAAAGGCGAAGTGAATGGTCGGGAATATCCCCACCTCAGGCTTCCTCACAGAGCCTGAGGTGAATAATTGTTTTAGTATATACTACATGTGAACACTCCAAAAATATATATATCAAATATTTGATAGGCCCCAGGCTAAAAGAAAGCACACAGGTGTGTCAAGACAAGGTCTGCCAAAAAAGGTTTCGGCTCCCCTGAAGTCTGCAAAATCCCCTTGTATCGGCTCAGATTCAGATGTATAGGCCCTAAGATGAATATCATCCCTTTTCTTTCGCCCCCCACTTCACTGCCCATAACATGCCTGGAACTTACTTTTGGCAGTTGCTTGGCTGACCAGCCGAGCTTGAGGAAACCGGGCACATCACAGCTCTGTGAGTCATTCTCACTAGAGCGACGTGTCTCTGCAGGAAGCACACACAAACAAGCAGGAAAAGGTTAAGGCGGCTTATAACCATAATAATGACTAGTGGTTTGATGGAAGGATTCGGGGCTTCACACGCCATACCTTCCAGACAAGCGGAGTGAAACTCCACAAAGAACTTGGACTTGCTCGCAGTCTTCAAGATGGCCTCCAGCCTCTCAAGCTCTATCCAGACCCTCTCGCTGCTTGAGTTTTGGTCAGCTGTAAATAAACAGGCCAGAACCACTCACATAAACCACATGTCTGATTGTATCACTTTTGTATTTTTGTGAAGGCTGAATTTTCATCTGAGCTTAACCAATGACCTCACCTGTTTTTAAACCGGCCACCCCGACTTGGAATGTGCCGAACACAGGCGAATGGTCACTGGTAAAGATGTCATCAGTACAACCTGGTTCAGAAGACATCATTGCATCATGATGATAGTCATCATGAGGCCTCTTGATTTCACTCAGACTCCTAAAATTGCACTGGTGGGCATAATATGCTTACTGTTCATTTACTCTCTTGAGCCTTATTTAGGACAAAACATCTCTCTCTCTCTCTCTATAATAATAATACTAATAATAATAATAATAATAACAACAAGCACTACACTATTAAATGAGATCTCTGCAGTTGACCCATCCCTAGCTGCAGAACTGGGATATTCCTCATATTATTTGTGCACACACACACACACACATTGTCCTGTTATAACTACCTACAAAGAGCCTAGAGGGCTCCATCTCCCCATGAAAGCCCATGTGCATGTAGCCCTCTCCTGCTCCTCCACACTCCCACAGTTTCTCTTTGTCTCATTCCCACAGAAAAGATAACGATGATGTTGTTACCATCTTATGGCCTTGATACTCCCTATGTGTTCCCGTGTAGAACTGCTCCTCTGAGTGGCCCTCTGAGGACTAAGGGTTTCTCACTATGGGTTTTCTCTCTGTATGCCCCTATAAAGATAATAACGTTTTCCTCAACTGAGGGTCAAGTGAGTTTTATTTGCATTTTTCAGAATCTTTATATATCCTCAACATGTGGTAAATTAATACATATTTGTTTTTGTATTTTTGTTTGCCATAAACACATTAATCCAAACCAGTTATTTAGCATTAAAGCCGAACAGATACATACAGTAATCACTGTTGTTCATCTGGTGGATTCGAGACATTGTTTTGGTGACCAATGTAGAAAAGCTTGGGTAAAGAAAATGTGTAGGAAGGGCAGGGGTCATTTTGTACTGAAAGGGCAATATAAGCAGAAGTAAGAGTTACATTTCCTGGTTTTGTTTTCTAACATGAATTCAATGACAGGAAGTGACTCAGTTGGCCTCTTTATTGACCACAGGTCAGGCAACGGTTTACCATTTTGACCAGAGGTATTGTTTCATGACAAAGCATTAAACAGCATCTGTGTTACGATACCATAAGTTTTATGAGTGTTTAAAAATCAACTGTCATTAATTCATGTCATAAGTTCCGCCTTCATAAACTGTCTTTTGCCAAGAACACCTTTGGTTTATTTTTATCTCCGGTATTTACCATAAGAGGTGCAGTTAAGGTGAGCCTCTGGATAGGACCTCCACAGAACCCTGTCACACCACGATGGCACGTTGACTCGCACCTGGAACAACCGAGTCACAGTGGGGTTGTTCAAACAGGTTCAGCAATTAAAATAAACTTGTTTTAGTATGTGGGTGTTGGCAAGGAAAACATACAAAATAAAGAAAAAAACATTTATGAAGTAAGTAACGAGCCATTATAAATATTTCCCGAATATTACAAAAATAATTTAAAAAAACATGTAGATATAAAGTAGAAGAAAACTAAACATTTGTATCGTCTAATAATACTTCAACCACTATTTTTAGTGGTGTTGGCAGCTGCTGTCACGCTAGCTAGCCTTGCTGAGACCCATAAAGAGGATTAGCTTCCACGTAGAAATAGCCTTTACACTAAGCCAATGGTATATTTAGACTCTTTGGGTGAAGGGAAGCTTTTTTTAGAAAAGCGCAGTGTATTTGCCTGTAATTTATCATCAATCCCGACAAGACAATTGTTTAGGGTTTCCATGGCACTAACAGCTGTTGTGAACAAAATGATGAAAATGATGATGAAGTTCTATTACATAATTGTTGATTATGTCAACATTTATGATTTTACTGCAGTTTTTTTAACTACTTTTCTCAGGGTTTGGCTACCCACCCCTGATGTCTTGTACTTCTGCCACAGGTAGCAGCCCCTAGAGCCTCTCTCGTAACGGTATGTGGGTGGAAAGCAAATCTTCTCTTCCTCTTAACCATGTCAAAACATTAGAGAGAGAAGGAAGAGCAAGGGTAGGGAGAAAGGGAAGGAAGTTAATAAAAATAACCCATTCGCAATGCATCGGACAGTCAGGTTTACTTTTAATTACACAAATGTTCTTGTCTTCCAATGTATAACTACACACTACACACATGTCTGAAGCAGCAACAAAGGTTACAAAATTATATAAAATGATTCATTGATATATGAATGTTTATTTTGAACACGCAATGTAGTCAGAATATCTGGGACACAGAGTGGTGGTGCAGGTGGAGGAGGAGAGAGAGAGAGAGAGCAACTCACTGAAGTTGAGGAAAGCCTTGTTCTTCTGTCTCTCTCTGGTAAGCTGGTCTGCACACATCAGCTCCTCAAACTCCCTCTTGGATACGTGCTTCAGAATGTCCTGGAGACCCCACCAACGTTGACTCCCCAGAATCGATCAACCACCAGGGGAAGACAGAGGATAGGTTGAGCGGGTGCATCAACTCGGTTTACATACTGTTTGTACCTGAGCATTGTTACAGCACTTTCAAAAACGGGACAACATTCTAAATGTTCAACTTTAAAATCTAAAATGTAATATGTTTAACTGGTTAAAATGGACATAACAAAAACAACATTATAAAACTAGGCATGAGCCACAAGCCAGAAGAAGAATTAAAATAAATGTCCTTCCAGGTGGATCAGAATTCCCCCTTATGTAAACGCTAATGTTAGGGATGTTAGGAAAGGAAAAGCAGAAACCTGAGCTGAACTTCATCGCCTGGAGAAAAGCTCTCCAGGAGAATGTTTCATCTTAAATTCAGAGAAAGTTGATTGGTAAAGAGAAAAGATGTACAGAGAGAAACAATGTTTATATTTTGCTTGTTATATGTCTTTTGAGACCAATTTCATGGTGTTTCAGTTGTGCTATTCACAAACTCGTAACTACCGATCGACTCCATGACGGAATTCTGAATAAACACCCATGTCCGACCTGCACGTCCAGGTCCAGTCGGTAGTTGAGGTCTCCGCACCAGAAGAGATGGGTGAAGCGCAGGCTGATGTCGAAGGCGTTGAGATGTTTGTCTCCCAGCGAGAGCAGCCGGAGAATGTCCACAAAGTTCTGGTTCCTCCTATATTATTCATATACATTCATAATAAGATGCTCGGTCTGTCTTTCCAACCACAAGGGTGTATTTCAGGGCAATCATGGTCTGCAATTTGGGGCCCTGAACTTCCTGTGGGAAGTATAAGTTATTGTTTTTACTGGCAAACCCCTAAAGTGTATTTTTTTTTTACCTTATTACTTTCTCACTGCCAGAGGAGAGATGGCAGTTGACAAAGCCGAAAGATGTTCCATTGAAATGGAAGGAGACCCCAACGGCTCCCTTGTTTCCTGAAACAGAAAAAGCAAAAACACTTTTGTTCTTGGCTGATCACCCACTGATGTTTTTGGCTGTTAGCCATTGGGCAGTACTTTTCCGGTATTTATTTTGCCTAATTATTATGTGCACTGGTGCTGATGGAAATGGCATGCAGGAAGGGCAGCTCACCCAGTGTGTTTCCCAGGCCGGTCTTCACGCTGGCCGTGTTCACGTGGCTGATGCGGCCCTCGTGCTCAGGCTTTACCAAAACTACAAGCCTCATGTTCCAGAGGGACTGCACTGCCACCTGCAGGACAGAGAGCCTCGTTGCATTAAGGAGCCATATTATACCACTCAACATACAGATTAATATTTTCATGAATATGAAAATTATATGCTATGCAATGCCATACAAATCTAGGGTACTCTATCTATCTACATACATAGGTTTGAAATACATTTACAATTATAATTTCTTTTAAATAAGAATATTTAGATATATTTTAAGATATCAGGGTCCTGTAAATTACCGTAATCCAGTAAATCAGTCATTCCTTGCTAATTGTTCATTTGGTGTTCACCCGTTTGAGGTCCAGTGGTGTTTACCTGTTTGTGGTCCAGGTGACGGTGTTTACCTGTTTGTGGTCCAGGTGACGGTGTTTACCTGTTTGTGGTCCAGGTGACGGTGTTTACCTGTTTGTGGTCCAGGTGACGGTGTTTACCTGTTTGTAGTCCAGGTGACGGTGTTTACCTGTTTGTGGTCCAGGTGACGGTGTTTACCTGTTTGTAGTCCAGGTGACGGTGTTTACCTGTTTGTAGTCCAGGTGACGGTGTTTACCTGTTTGTAGTCCAGGTGGGTGCAGCCCCGCAGGGTGGTGCGGATGTGCTCCGTCCACTCCCTCTCCCCCTGGGGGTTCTCCTGCGTGCCGAGGGCGTAGACGTCGTGGGCCAGCGAGGCGGTGGACTCGTCCGGGGTGCGACCCAGACCACAGCAGGTCACCCAGGAGTTGAGGTCCCGAGGCGGCGGAGACCCTCCTGGCCCAGGCAAGGAGCAGACACAAAGAGCTTGGGTTCCTATTTCAGTTCTTTCACAGTGGGAGTGAGTGGTTGAATGGACTGCTAGCGGGTCGTCAGGCCAAAGTAGCCGGTGAACTATCACAATTTATGATTGCAGTATAGACATTGAACTATTATCCAAAGTTCAATCTTTTTAGTAACATGCAATGACTGAGCCAGTGGGTTCTGCATCTTGAAGAAGAATACCTACAGGTAACCCAGGAACCCTTTGGCTGGGAGGCAGACAACCTCACCCCTAGACTATTCTTCCCCCATATCAATAGCTTAGTGTTATAAAACTTTAAATACATCTATTTATAGCATTGATATTATATGAATGTACTTACTGCTCCTATAATGTGTGCATTCATATAATGTATGTTTTGTGTATCTGGCAAATGTGGCTGATTATTTCTTTGAACGATCACACAAATTTGCCAGAAAGGGATAACTAAGTTTAACAAGGTGTGCAAATAAGTGTCAGAGCCAGACTAAGTGACCATGGTTACACTGATCCTCCACTGCCTACCCATGTTCCAGGTGCCGACGAACACCGAGACCAGGTCGGGCTCTCCCAGCTGGGCGTGTCTGGTCTTCATCAGCTGGAGCAGCATGCAGAAGGCCTCCCGTTTCTGGAAGGAGAGAAGTGTGGGGTAGGGTGGGACCCCGATCAGATCTCCCCTCTAAACGTGAGCCGAACGACAGAACGAGCGGGGGCGGCGATGACCTTTGACCTCTCACCCTGGCGCTCTGGAAGGTGAGCTCCCGTGGCGTGCTGTGGTGACTGTCTACCGCCAGGCGCAGCTTAGCAGGGCTGGCGTGGAACTGGACCACCTGCAGAACTGCCAGCCCGGAGATGACTTCACATTACTGAACGTGTTTAAAGACATATTCATTTTTACATATACTTTATGTTTCGTATTTGTTGTTGTTGTTGTTGTTGAATTGTAGGTAAGTTATTAGAGCTAATATTTTAGTGTCATTCTTTAGAAATGACAGACATCTGCTCTTGGTGAGGGAAATTATGTGATTTGGATTGCCTAATTCCGGCTCATACTACCAGTCAGTGCATCTCTTCCCTGATTGGTTGAGGGAAGCCGTCTTGTCACTTATTCACAGGTGTTTCAAATGCAAAACGTAGCGAGGGAGGGAGCAGAGATGGGGCGGGGGGGACGACATATTTTGGTTGCTTATTTTCATAATCACATAAAAAAGCACCTTTAATATTTACAGTTCATAGCTTGTTAGTACCTATGTTGTACTTTGATATCAGCATCCTAAACCACGGCAAATTCCTTGTATCAAAACCATATTGTTTGCGGGTATGAATCTGATTCTGGTTCTGATATGGCAGATCACACCGTAACCAATCGATCACTTGAGCCTTGATCATCAAAGGGAAATACAGCAGGTGCCTATTGGAAAGACTAAAGTTGAACAGAGGACATAAGTGTTGTTCTGCTTACCCCGCTCGTGGGAGACGGTCTCCACGCCAAAAGTCCCTGTCTTCTTGTCAAAGAGCAGCACTCCGGTGTCCACGTCCACGGAGACGGTCTGTCGGCCGTAGCGCGCCATCTTGACCTGGACATGCAAATATTGACAAATAGTAATATAATAATATGTATTGTCATTACAGATATTGTTATTTAATCAAGACAAACATACGTGTTTATATTTTCTTCAGGTCTAGCATGGCGTGATCACAGCAAGGGTTATGGGTTCGATTCTCAATCAGAGCACAGTATGTTATTGTCCCAAGACCCTTTTAACAACATGGTGAGCGACCCTTATGAAATCGCTCACCATGTTGCAGATATTTATTTACAGTAGGCTAGGCCTATGTATTAAGTGTTTAGATAGAAATTCAAGTTTTGACAAACGGCGTCTTTCAGTGTGTGATTTATTTATTACAATGCAGGTCACCATTGAATTGTACAGTCAAGGATGAAATGCATTCCTGATTCGTCATGTTTCATGTTTCATGTGGTACCTGGAACGCGTGGACGGGCAGGGGCCTGGCGTGGATGGGCAGGGGCCTGGCGTGGCTCCTGGCGGTGTTCACCGTCACAGCCGGTGGATCCGGAGGAGGGGGGGCAGGTTGGACTGCTAGATTGTGATTGGTCACTGCATCTTGCAGTGCTTTCAAAACCTTCAAGCACAGAGCATCATCACAATTGGGATTCTTATTAATGGCATTTTGAAGTTAACGCTCATAATTTGTATGGCCAAATCTAAAACTTATTTATAATCTGGACAACCAATCTCAGCAACATTGAAACTCTGTTGGCTGCTCAAAGTGAAACCTTACCCTTTTTTCCAGAGAAGACAGCAGGCTGACCAAGGCTGAGATCTTACACAGCAGACTGTCCAGCTCTATCTCCGGGCCCTGGGTTCAAAGTAGGAAGATGCGGATCATTTCCCAAATATAACCACTAGAGGGGGCCATTTTACAGCTCATCGGCAGTTCCTCGAGCTAGTAATGGCTGCAGCTGCGGAAATTCAGTACCTGTGACTTGTTGCAGAGTGGACTGGTTGGATGGTCAAACACCTTGGCCAGTGTCTCTAGACTCGAGAGCGTGAGGTCAATTTCACTGTGGATCACATGCCCTCAATGTTTAAAATATGAACAAACTAAATAGCCATAAGTATAATAAATAGTATCTTCGCAGAAAATCTCTCGTCAATCCATCGAATCAATCAAATATGTCAGGGCAAATGGTCTTTTGCAAAAAGCATTTGCAAATAGTCATGGCAAGCCGCACCAGCAGCAGATGGTAGCTAACCTGTTGAGGCCTTGGCAGGTCGTGCCTAGTGTGTGTTGCAGGTTGCGTAAGCACGTAGCCCCTTTAAACACACTCTCAATGTCCAGAGGAAGATCCTTGTGGAGGTAGTCAGTGAGCAGTCCCATCACGTCTCCTGAGATGCTGACAACAGAGCAGAAGATGCATATATTTGAAATGTAATACATTCTGTGATCCCACACAAATCTTTCCGATATAGCATAATGTATGGTAATTAAAAGATGAATAATGGATAAAACTATGCTGACCAAGATGGCAATATAATACAATGTCAATAAAATAACATAAACATTAGTCCAGAGATTCCAGCCGATTGGTTGATACCTATGGTCCTCAACCTATAAGCATCCTTGAGCAAGATCTCAAACCCACCTATTAACCTTAATGGCTATAAATGACTAGAATACTATGAGAGTAGATGATAACCTGGATGTGTTGAGTTCCTGCAACTTATTGAGGAAGGGGAGGTGAGAGGCCGTTCTCGCTTGGGCTGCTGTGGAAGAGGCTGTAGTGTTGAAGGAGGCTGGCACAGGAGCAGGCTTCTCTTCGTCTGCACACAGGGGAAACGTGTGCTTAACATGGGCGAAAACGTACCTGAGGCCTGTGATTTAACATCACTGGCACTGACTGATTTCTGTGTTGATTGCATATCGTGCTCATTCTCCTAGCAATATTTGTCATTGGATCACATGTATTGCAATATGCCAAATGCAATTAGCAAATGTGAAGAAAGGCTAAGAGTAAGACATTTTAATGTCTGTAATGGTTTTTAGAAACGTTGTGAAGCGTTTCCATAATTACTCTATTGTGGACTGTATACTTTGATTGTTCTCAGCCTCCCCATGTTAGTAACCCCAGCTGAAAGTGTCAAACCAATCATGTAACTAAGTAGGTAAGCAGACGGCCGGTCTTACCTGAGCTCTCGTCTCCGGGGTCGGTCACACGGCTCACAGGGTACTGCAGCGGAGTGACCAGGCCTTTATGGGGGTGCTGGTAGCCCATCACCAACTCCTCCAGTGTACGGAAACAGTTGACCTGAACACCCTGCATCGTCTGTGGGGCATGAACGCTGTATGGTCAGTACCGTGTGTGTATATCTGTAGCTGTCTTGGGACTGTGGTGACAACCAGGCCCAATCCCACCAAGGTCACATGGAATCCCTGCCAGAGGATTCATATAAGAATGAGGTTCTGAATGTGTTTCTAAACATCATTTTAGATGTCTCACTTGGAGCGGTGGAATCATTATGATGAATCAGCAATGCCAGAATTATGTTTTTACTAGATTCCTTAAGTTTTTAAAAAGGTGTTTTGATGTATTACTATTAAGTTATTGATCAGAAAGTTGCATAAAATGACAATGGATTCAGAAACATGTCATGAAGGGAGGATATGGGCAAGGGATTTTGCACTCGGATGCCTAAAGTATAGGCTTTCGAGTTCATCAAAATCCATCGCATCAACCAACCACATCCTAAATAGCCAAGATCTTCCAATGAGGATCCATATGTATGCATATATACAAACACATACTCACATATAGAACACACTCAAACACACACACACATAGGTCAGCTAGAGTGGACAAACTGAGCCCCACCCTTCCGATGCAAAACCACTTTTTGGTTTGACCACAACTCTCGGACTGTGGACTGTCAGCCCTTCATATATCCCATCCATTCTGTCAACGTCACCTTCACTGTAATGAGGTCCACAACTTGTATTCAGATGGCACATACAAGCTGCATCCAGGCCAATGCAGAAACATACAGATCCGTTAAAATCGACTTTGTATTTTTGTATTTGTTAACTCATTCGCTAATACCCCTGGCGCTCCTCAAGCATTTTCCTTATCCGTCAGCAACTATCACACTGCATCTGGCTGTTAAACCTTATTCCCCTCATGACAAAACTAAGCTAAGAAACCTTGTTTGGTTAAAGAAACACGTGTCCTTTAAGTGACTGAAACAGAGTTTGCTTCCTGTATAACTTTATGTAGTAGTACAGAACAAACCAAAAACAAATACACATAGGTAGTAAGATGTGTATTTAATCAAACAGAATACACTAAATTGTTCAGGCAGACAGAGGGCACTAAATATTTTTTCCCTGTTTCATATTTTTGAGTCATGAGTTTTATGTTTTCTTTGTTCAAGTTGAAGGAGCCGTTCTCTGGCTGTGTCACCCGATTCTGTTGCCAGGATCCGTTTGAATCATGCTTCTCCTTGTGCCACAAGGAACTCTTGAAAAGTAATTACAAATAACTGAAAGGGAATAAGAGACGTGGAAAGGCAAAGTAACCCCAAAATATCTCCATGGCCCTCTTGGAATAACACAGTGTCCCGAATGTCAAGTCTTTGTGTGCTAGCGAAGCAAATCCAGAGAGGGAAAACGTTGATTGTAGGCTTTGCTCATGGCAGTGGAAAAACATCTGAACGAGTGATATAGTTTCTAGGAGGCTGGTTATATATCTGAAAAAGGCTAAGATCCCCATGCTAGAGGTTCGCAAATACAAGACACTCGTACACACACACACACACACACACACACACACACACACACACACACACACACACACACACACACACACACAACTTTTATTGAAGGGTTTTCTGCCTATTCAACTCCAAAAGCATTAGCTCAGTCATGGTGTTTTGTTTTTGTGTGTGTGTGTGTGTGTGTGTGGGTGTGTGTGTGTGTGTGTGTGTGTGTGTGTGTGTGTGTGTGTGTGTGTGTGTGTGTTGTGTATGCGTGCATCTGTCTGTCTGTGTGTGTATTTGTCTCCACTTTGATACTTATTGAGATTACAGGGCGTCTGTGTGTTAGTTGTTTGGCCGGCATGTAAACAATAACAATGTTTTTCACTACGCCACATCCTAGAACAGCCAATTACATGTCATACATAAAAAAAGGAAAGTACACAGACACATACACTGTCTTTCTCTCTCTTACACACACACACACACACACACACACACACACACACACACACACACGCACACACACACACACACACACACACACACAACACACAAATACACTCATTGGCCAATGGGCTAGTGGGCAGCGGTGGAATCTATGAGATCTTTGCACAATCCCCCTCTGTGCGAATGAGCTCACAAAATGAGCTCCAAGCATGCAGTCGTACGGCAGGGATGGCACTCTGACCGTATGACTGCTGCAGCTATGAGGGGAACAGCAAGGAAACTGGGGAAAGAACAACACCTTTCCTGTGCTCCATACCCCTGGCCATAACAAACTGCAGCCTCATGCGGCCAACTTTCTCACAAATGTGAATCCCCCGAGCTGTGATGGTGCACTTAGTTGTTTTTGACTGTGTGCCATTTGGGAGCAAAGCAGGAAGACAAGGTGGTTAGTGAAAGGGGCGGGGCCTGCTCACCTGCACTGCCAGCAGACCCTCAGCATCCGGAAGGATCCGGTAGGTGTGTACATGACGTTGGAATCTGCAAATACATGAACCAATGAAACCAAAAACCAATTCCAATGAATAACCATAATTATCATAAGAACAATATTAAGCTAAAATAAGCATGTTTAATGGCCGTAAATCTAATTTATATTGGATAACATAATATCTGAATAACAGATGTATGATGGCTAATTGCCTCAGAAGGGATTACAATGCAAACATGGTAAAGTGTACTACAGTTCAAGGATAAAATCAAAAGCAGATTTCCTACTGTGGTAAAAAAAAACCTTATGAAAGCATGATGGATTTGTGGAATTTCCTGTGGAGACATTAGTGTTAGCACGTATTCAACAACACATGACCCACAGTACCCCATTCCCAAGAGCTGTAGACCAGTGAGGATGTCCCTTTCAGCCCACTGATGAAGATAGGAGACAGGGGCAGGAAGGGTCTCGTGTTGGTTAGGGTGTTGGAGTCCCAGCCGATCCATGTCGAACTTCAGTATCTGCGATCCACCTATGGGCTACCTTGAGCAAGATGCCCAACCCCTATCTATGTATCCAAACAAATCCACTGTCAACTGACCTCATGTTGGAAGAGAAATAACTAATAGGATGAAAATTTTAAAGTACAAAGAAAGAAAAATATACTACAAGGATCTGATCAGCACGGAGAAACAGAGTGTTGAGATAGGCACATAAGGCTTTTCTATAGAAAAGAATGAGACAATGTGCCTTGAGGTGGGAGAAATATGGAAGAGGCAGGATGGGGGGGGAGTTGCAAGCTCAGCCTTCAGGAATGTTGGGCCCTGACGCGGGCCAGCCAGCGAGCGGGGAGAGCGGTGTGGTCGCAGGGCCTTCCTCCCTCCTTCAGGGGCCACGGGGGAGGGCCGCGGGAGAGGGGAACCGTCGACTGAAAGACGCAAAGGGGGAAAAGGTGGAAAAAAGCCCCCCCCCAGCGAAAAAGGGAGAACAAAGGACACAGGGTACTTGGTTGTTTGACCACCGACACCACCCAGGAAAATGGGAGTCAAGGTGGGAACGATGTCCTGTGCGACATAGCCGTAGCATTCCTTGCTTGCTACTAGCCGATGGCAGCAGAGTGGGGCTGCTGAATCCATTGAGAGAAACAGGTGGCTCAGAACATCAATCCTCGCGCATTCGTGAATAGTTTTCCATAGTGGGAATGCCAAAATTAAATAGTTCAAGAGTTTCACAAGAAGTGAGTCAGAAACTTAAGTCGGGGTTCGGAGAAAGGGAGCTCTGAGCCACGCTAGAATCTTCCAGACTTCCGGAACAATTCAGTGATGGATCGATGCATGGGCTGCCCTTCATTAAAAGCATCTGAACAACCACAAAGTTACGATCACATGACACACACATAGTTTTTTACCTACTATTACACGTAGTAGGTGTAGGATGTGGTACGTAAGGGAAAAACAATCAAAGAGGCGATAAGTCCGAAGCACATACTCGAAAGCCTGTGTGTCTGTGTGCGTGCGCATATGTGTGTGTGTGTGTGTGCGTGTGTGTGTTGATGCTACTCACAGCAGGCACAAGGCGTAGGCGCCGGCCACCGATTCGCTGGCCCGTACCAGGTAGCTGCCATCCCGACCCGCGCGCGCCAGCAGTTCCTCCGCCTGAACGCGGCTGATTTCGTGGTGGAACCACGGCGCCGTCGTCGACATGGTAACCGGGGGGGGGCGTGTGCGTTTATCACGACAAGTCACAGCCGGAAAAAGTAAGGGCGGACAGGGTACGGACGCGGTCCTCGGCGTCCCCCATACGGGAAACGTATCAGAGTGCTCTCAGGTGCGTCCAGTCACCGGCGTTCCCGTATTCCCCTTTTAGTGCTCAAAACAAACGCTTCCATCGGCCTTCATGTCCTCGGAGCCGGGATGAGCTGGAGCGATGAAGACGACCCGACGCCTTGTGGTGGCTGACCCGACGGCGAAGCACGCTTCCAGAGCCCCGGCGAGGTCCTTCGGGGTCAAGCGTCCCGTTGCCATGGAGATGTCCTTGGGGACAGCATTCCCATGTGTCAGCGTCGCGTGTGTGTGTCCGCTTGTTTTACGACCCGCCTGTCTCGTCCATAACCCCCTGGATGTGGACAACAACACCCCTGAGGATCGCCTCACTGACCTGCTTCCCTCCGGCGGCTGTCTGGAGACCCTGGGATGTGTTGCTCGACTAGACGGCCCACGGCATCACACCCCCCGACAGCGAACAGAGGCAGAGACAGAGAGTGGGAGGGAGAGAGAGGGAGAGAGAGAGAAAAGAAGGGAGAAATGATCCAGTGGTTCCAGAATCATTGTGTGTTGCCCCTGGGGCCGTGGCCACTGCCTTCAGCCCGACCAGAGACACAGGCACCGCCCCTCGGCCCGAGAACACAAGCCCCGCATGCAAACACAACAGGAAAGAAGGGATACAGAGGGACAAAACAAACAAATCATCTGGCACACATGGAGCCCACACACGCGCGCACATATGACGGGCAGAGACAAACATACACACACACACACACACACACACACACACACACACACACACACACACACACACACACACACACTTACCAGTTGCGAGATTCCCGTGCTTCCACAAGCAGCAGCCAGACTAATTCAAATGATTTCCCAGCTCTGCTGCCATATAAGGGAATAGGACCCGAAGAAGAAGAAGAAGAAGGAGAAGAGTGGAAAAATCTAAAAAACAATTGGTTTGCTGTTCTCCTCTGGGGCTCCTGACGGGCTCCTCCAGCGGACGGTGGAATCGGCTGAAACCAGAGTGTCTGAGGGGGGGGGGGGCCGGGGCCTGGTCCGGGGAGAGGTTTGTGTGTCTGTCGGCGGGGAGTGTCCTGCCGTCTGCGCCTGCCGCTGTCTCCAGCTGCAGTCCAGGAGGTGGTCAGAGAGGAGGGAGGCTTTGGAAAAGTGGAGGACGAGCCCATTGGAGCCGAGGAAGACTGAGGAAGTGACTCGCCATTACAGATGTGAGAGCAAAAAGGAAGTGGGACGGGGAGGGGGGGAAAAAAAGGGAAGACCAAATAGAAGAATTCTTGCGAGGGGCTCGACTTGACAGCCGCTGTCGAAAAAATACTCTAGGGTACATTCTCCATTCCCCTCTTTAGTTTTTTACGCCTTCCTTTTCCCTTTCTGTCTCTCCCCCTCCTACTTTGACCACATTTTCCTCAATCCTCAGCCTGCCCTACATCTCCGTTTCTCTCTCTACTTCTTTCGGTCTCTCTTACTCATTGCCTTTCTTTTCATTTTATCTCTACATCTTGAGATTTCAAATAGAAAACACAGCTATGGCAACCCTCTCTCTGTCTGCTGCTTTACCCAACCCTCTGTCACTCTCACTAACTCCCCTCCCCTCTCCCTCTCCCTCTCCGACTCCATTAAAAACACAGCCTGCATATGGTTATGATCATCGCTCACTTTCCAGGGCTTATTTTGGTCTTCCACCACACCCCTCGCGTCTCCCTCCCCTTGTCTCATTCTTTCTTTATTGGCTGAGTCCTCTTGTTGTTATTCAAGAGTCAGCAACAATTCAACCACCACCCAAAGCCCCGACTCGATAAAACAAACGGATAGAAGCACAAGCCCCCCTACTCATAATACCCTTTTAAACCAAACGCGGGCCAGGCTTAAGTTAAACAGCTCCATGTCGCACTGTGTACTTTGATCAAGTTCATTGTGTTTTAGGTGAGATCTGTTACAAAGAGACATATTCTGAACATTCTCAACTAATTTCCCTTGAATTTAACATAAGAAGAAAACGAATAGAATGCATTTATAATATTGGGGGGTCAAATTTTTATACAGGGTGTATGCATTTGTAATGATTGTCTATGTACCGACCTTGTTCTGGTGTGGGACGACACAGACGTTTGTTGTAGGGTGGGCTTACAAACGTCTATGTAAATAGACCAACATATCCTGCACAAACACACACACACACACACACAAACACACATACACACACACACACTCATATAGACACACAGACACACACACACAAACACACACAAGCACACACACACATAAACACACACACTCACACACACGCACACCAACATAAACACACACACATGGGTTTTGCATGCATGAAATAGTTTGCATTCGTATTTGCATACTGTACAACATGAATAAAATAATTTAGTGGTCAAGCTTGAATCTGCGTAGGCCTATAGGCTACTATCATAATGGTCTCTACACATACAACATCTGTAGTTGTTGACAACACACAAGCATACTCACTACTCATGTAGCTCATTTGATATTTGCCATGTTAGTGATATTTACTTTTCCAAACGGCAGGATGCAAATCCCATTTGGCTTGGAACCACTTGCTCTCCGTTAGTTTTTTTGTTTGTTTGTACATTGTTACTGTGTTGATCCATTTGTAACCAACCACCGACATAATCAAGAAGTAATAGATTCTTACTGGAACTTGACTATCAGCAGTATTTTCGAACTCACAGTAGTGTCAAAGTGATGTTGTGAGTAGACCTACCTAGCATACACTGTAGATTTTTTTTTATTAGTGAATGGTCAGTAGTAGTACACTACGCCGGGCGCCAACGCTATGCAAGCTCCTTCTAACCTCAGGCAACTGCCGAACAGTGTAAGCACAACAAAGACTTAAAAATAGATGTAAAGAAATACGATTTGCCACAGAAAGCCAAAATAATACACATTCACGCATTTCACGTCAAATGAGCTTTGATTTGTAATTGATTATTTGATTAGCCACAATGTTTATCAATATTGTAGTACTGGAGGAAGCATTTCTCTAGTATTGTGCCTTTTGGGGACTAATCGAGGAGTCTTTAAGTTCACCATGTCCTTAAATAAGGGTGAACCATATGGTTCAATGTGCTATAAGGAGCCGTATTGTCAGGCTGTTGTTTAGGTCTAAATTGGGGCAAGATTATCTATAAGGGGATTATGGGTTGACAAAGTGTGACCTCCAGGGTCAAACTTAGTGTGCCATCCACTGGAGTCAAATGGTCTATCAACTTTAAGGAGGGAATCAAATATATTATTCCCCATGAATTGTTGAATACCTCAGCATTGATAACAAAGAAACTTTAAAACTATAATGCTTTAGATGGGGGTGGGAGTGTGTGTATTTGTGTGAGAGACAGAGAGGAAGTGAGGGGAGTTTGTGAGTGTGTGTGTGTGTGTGTGTGTGTGTGTGTGTGTGTGTGTGTGTGTGTATGTGCGAGCGAGAGAAGTAGAGAGAGTGTGTGTTTGTGTGTTCATTACAATCTGAGAACCTTATAGGGAAGAGTATATACATACCAAGCCATTTGTAAAAATACCCCTTTTGAGTGTTGTGTGTGTGTGTGTGTGTGTGTGTGTGTGTGTGTGTGTGTGTGTGTGTGTGTGTGTGTGTGTGTGTGTGTGTGTGTGTGTGTTTTCCTGCATGTATGTACTTATGTGCATGTGTTATTTAAGAAGCTGTTACAGCAGCTCAGAGTTTCTTAAAGAAGTCAAGCATCAAGCTGCAAGAGACGCACAGACTTGTAAGAGGCTTTTCTGCTAAGAGGCTAGCCCATACACTTAAGAACCTCAGTCCTAAACCTAATCCTCAGCTCTGAGATATCCGCAGATACAGACCAACCCACAAACGGAAACATCTCTGAAGGAATCTTTGAACTGAATATGGCAGTTAGTACATCATCAAAGTTCATTGCTAGGACACACTGCCAATGACTATTATATGGATATAATATTTGAAAAAACAATTTATTAAACAAATTATAGACTGGATTAGTTGTTTAGGTGAGAGTTGATGAATCTTCACACAATACAACAAGAAAATAATTAAAACGTACTATCACAGCATTGTTCAGAGATTAAATGCAGGAATTAAAAAGCTGGCACCTCAAATTGAACTATACCACTCAACATATGTTCCAAGTCATGGGATACCGAGCCTTTGTGGTACAAAAAACCTTACATGTAACTAACGAATATGCAGTGCTTCCAGTGAGGCCAGTTAAATTCAGCAGAATGGCATTCCAGGGAAGACAGTGTTCATCCAAAAAGTGGCCTTTAGGAGAGCCAAGCAGATGTCCCTTTATGACAGAGAGATCCATTTAATTTAATTCGTGAACACCTGGTAGAGAGGTTACCTCAAGACCAGCAAGGCAATAGAGATCATCTGCAAATCGTTCACCTTGGTCCCCTACTAATTGTTATCAATTAAATTTAGCTGTCGAGGTGATGAGTTGTTCTTTAAATCCGTCTTATGGATTTGCCGTGAGTTTATGTCCACGGTAAACTGCATGGGGGTGTGGGGGTGCCCGCCAGGAAAAAGTATGCACTATTGGCACTGGACTTAAGTACAAAGCTTGATCTTAAAACCCAGGGTGCGTCTATTCATGACCCAACAGGACTTTTTGTGAAATATTAAAAGTTATAAAACTTATTTGGCTCATAGCAAGATGTTATAGGCCTACATATGATACATCATACTAGAAAGTCACACTGCACACACTGCAAAATGTAACTGTAAAAACTGTTTTGTAAATTGTCTTTGTTGTATAAAATTACATATCAATGTAAATGTAAAATAACTTATCTTACCTATGTTGTGCTTCTAATCAATGTAACTCAACATAACATTAGCATACAGCTTATTCTGATTCAATGGCAATTGTTGAAAACAATGCACAATAGTTGATCAAATTTGAAAGCAGAGGAAAATCCCATGCCCTCATGTAACTAACTCACACATACCTTTGAACAAAAACAACCGTACTAATGGATTAATCGGACTGTATCTAAAATAGAAACCTGGGATGACAAGCCTTGGTAAGCTGGAGGGATGGGCCACCTGCCTATAAGAGGCAGGATGGACCCTTACACGCACCACACAGAGACAACTGTCACGGAATACATAGCACACATAGCTGGAACCTGAGGTGAGTAGATGAACTGGTCACCTTTGGGTGGGTATTGGATCCGAATAAGGATTTTGCTGTGTGCCTGTCAACCTGTGTACATGTTGTGCTCAGAAATGTTTAGATTTATTTTGGTATGTTTCCAAAGGTTTGCATGATTGTACATTAGAGCTGGGGTCTGGGCCTCCTGAGTGATATCCTGGCTTTGACTGTTTTTAATTGATTAAATCAATTAAAAACAAATTCGCATGTATATTCATATGTATTATTTAGTAATAGGGTTAGGGTTAGAGGGCTAGGACTAAATAATCATGAATATTTACATATTACTATTATGATTATTATTAATAATAACTAAACAGTTATGAATTGTAAATTATATTATTGATATTGTTATTAGGAATTGTTAATATGAATAATGTTACTCATAGTTGTAATAGTTTGAATAGTCAAGAGATTGTTTGTTGGGAAATTTTGTAGGCACATGGGAATTTAGTGGGCCTCATCTTAATAGTTTAACAACTATAATAAACATGTGATCTATTAATGTTTTATGTTTTTATGTCTTATTGTGTCTGATGTTGTTTTTGCCTCATTTGCAGGAACCCTCAACTAACCTGTCGAGATGTCAAAGTAAGTCAGCCTTCCGACCATTTAAACTTGTTACGCACTAAAATACATGCTATATTAAAATATATATATATATATATATATATATATATATAATCAGATTTAACCAGGTTAGTCCCATGATAGATTAAATACCACAGGGGTAAGCCTTAATTTTTGACATTTACTTTGGGCGAAAGAAAGTTTAACGAAGCAGAACAGTTCTGTGATTGGAGCATCACAGCTTTAAGGATGGAGGTTCTGTACATCGTGTCAGAGAGACTAGCTCACTCAGTCTCCGTTGGTTTCAATGTTATTCCTTAATACAGTTGAATTGCCAAGTTCAATGAACTGTCACACACCAGGGGTTACTGCCCATTTAAACCCTTTGAACAATCTTGACCACCACACCTATCTGTAATAAAGTTACATAAACAGTCTCATATATGTTAACTCTAAAAGTAGGAGGCCTACTGCCAAAAAAAAATAGAAGGAGGGATTAGGCTAAATCCCATAATAACTGAGAAGCCAGGGGGGGTTACAACCTCTCCTCTGTAACGTCTTAGTATAAACATGTCTAACCTCTGCCTTTGGGCTTATCAGCTATATATATTTCCTGATACCACAGATCGGGTGGATTTCACCTTGAGTGAGAAGCAGGGGAGAGCATTGAGAAAGAAACGTCTTAAAAGAGCACTGATGAGTGTGATGATGGTGAACCTGCATAAGGCCCAGGCACAAGATGTGGAAATAAATATCATCTTATATTATAGTCATATGACGCTTTATGTGAATAGTCAAACTCTACTCATCCAAATCGAGTGAGAGCTGGAAACGGATGGTACATAAACAGTATGAGTGACTAAAGAACACTTTGTTAGCTGTCAGTCTAAGAAGCAGTACGAATGGGGACAGGATATGTTCACATCGAGATCATGACGTTTTGTGATAGTTAGGGCCCTGCTTGTCCGGACTACACCATCGCCACCAGCAGTTGCCCTATTTATTAACCCATGGTTCACCTAGCGAGGGTTTGTAGTGGTTGAGCTGTGGGGGGAGGGGATCGGGGAGCTGTAATTGGCTAATGTTAGTGATATACTATGACCTCTAGGTCTCTCAAAGGTTAACAGGAACCCTGATCAGTGCTCCACTATCATGTAAAGCAGTTTCACTTTTAAGTTTAAAACCGTTTTGCACAATATAGTGTCAGCCTCCCTGTGTTAGCCTTCCTTTCCTGATGTGTTTAGGTCCTTGTTATCTATTGGCCTGTATGATTGATACTCTATTTGTCATCGCCTGTCCTCATATTCTGTAAACCTCTTGCCTTGAAATGCCCCTTAAGTGGAAAAATACCGGATTTGGATTGGTGGATTTTGTCACTGACGTATTGATTGATTGAACAGCATTGTGTGGATGTGTTATTGCGTGAATGTGTTATTCTGGAGTCATCAACAAGATTCTGTCCTTTGCCTTTTCCCCTTCTCAAACCAGAGTTTTCAAGAAGACCAGTGGCAATGGGGATGTAAGTTTCTTCTCGGACAACACTTCAAGAAGCTACTGAAATTACACTTATTTCCCCCTATGAATTTCTATGAAGTAACTGGTGTTTTTCCTCTATTTTCCACCTAGTTGACCCTCTACTTGGGGAGGAGAGACTTTGTGGACCATGTGACCTCTGTGGACATTGTTGGTGAGTAGCAAAGAGATTTTATAAAGGATATCTATGTTATTATACACTTTTGTGTACCTACATGAAAATGTAAGCACAGTTGGCTATGTGTATTTAAGCTGTTTGTGTGTGGTGTTATAATTATGATATGCACACCCAAAAGCCTGCATTGTCAACTTTAGACATTAGAATTGATCATATGGGAACGAGTAAAAAATATAATTTTTAGGTTTTGCTTATCTGCGCTTTTAGCATTTTGTTGCATTTTCTACATTTCAGCAATCCTTTAAATTATGGGATTTCAAAAGATTGTTGAAAAGATACAAATCGTTTCGAATTATGAAATTTGATCTTCTCTCATTTGTAGATGGGGTGGTGAAGGTCGACCCTGCAAACCTCAATGGCAGAAAAGGTAACGCAATCTCCCCTGGCCTCTATAATCCTTTTCAGTAGCAAACACAACTAAATAAAACATTTAACCTGACCATCTATGCAGCACTAACTCCCACGTCCACTGTCTTCATAGTGTTTGTGTACCTCGCCTGCGCTTTCCGCTATGGCAGTGAGGACCTGGACGTAATTGGGTTATCCTGCAGAAGAGACATCTGGGTGAGGCGCGTGCAGGTTTTCCCAGCCCTTGGAGGGGGCATTGCCAAAACCCCCATGCAAGATGCTCTGTTGAAGAAAGCTGGGGAGCAGGCTCACCACTTTGCTTTTGAGGTACAGAAAAGGAATTATACGAAACTCAACATTTCTCTTCTTGTCCTGTTCGGATTAAACCAAATCATATTTTCACTTACATTTTATTACTTTATTATTATTAATTGTTTTGTTGTTATTAAGGTAGGAATTCATCACATTAAGAACAAATGTTTGCTTGATTAATTGCAATCAATTTCAATGATTCATCAATAAAATTCATAACTGAATCCCTTCACTTTTTCATGAAACTTTCATGTTTCATGAAAGTTCCCTAATTTTTCTTGTCGGCCTGTAATAGATGCCTACCAATCTGCCATGCTCAGTCGCTCTGCAGCCTGGACCTAACGACAGCGGAAAGGTATGTTTACACTTAACTGTTGTTTCCCTCTTTCACACAGTACCCCCCACCTCTCTCTCTCTCTCTCTCTCTCTCTCTCTCTCTCGCTCCCTCCCTCTCTCCCTCTCTCTCTCTCTCTCTCTCTCTCTCTCTCTCTCTCCATATCTCTCTCTCGCTCTCCATATCTCTCTCTCGCTCCCTCTCTCTCTCCCTCTCGTTCTCTCTTTCTCTCTTTCTCTTCCTCGCTTCTTGTCTTGTTTCTCTCTCTCTCACACTCTGCCCCCCGCTCTCCCCACTCTCTCTCTCTCTCTCTCTCTCTCTCTCTCTCTCTCTCTCTCTCTCTCTCTCTCTCTCTCTTTCTTTCCCTCTCTTTCTCTCTTGTTTCTCTCTCACACACTCTGTCCCCCCCACACTCTCTCTCTCTCTCCTTGGATGTGTAAATCACATGTTTTTTCTCTGTGTTCTTCTTGCAGGCGTGCGGTGTTGACTTTGAGCTCAAGGCCTACATTGCCAATGCGGCTGATGACGGCGATGAGGTCATTGAGAAGAAGTGAGAATGCGTTCTCTGTTTTCAAACGTTCATCTTCTGCTTTGTAGTAAGTCAGCATAGGCCGCAGATGGAAGGTGGCTTCACACTGAGTTTTCTCCTCCTCATGGCTATGTTCTCGCTTCAGGGACACCTGCCGTCTGATGATCCGTAAGATCCAGTTTTCACCCGCAAGCACAAACGCTGGCCCCAAGGCGGAAATCACATCGCCACTTCAGCTGTCGGCCTCTCTGGGAAAAGAGGTAGGACAAACAAAAACTAAAGTTTTCCCTCGTATTCATGATACATGGTTATGTTACATGAAAGCATTATCTCAATTTGAACCTTTATTTAATTTTTTTTAGAACTACTACCACGGAGACCCGATCTCTATCAAAGTAAAAATCAATAATGACAGCAGTAAGGTTGTGAAGAAGATCAAAATATCAGGTATGTAAGCAAAATACGACCGGGGGGCAGAGAAATTGTGTTAAGTAGTAGTCGTACAGATCCATCCTAATCATGAACACTGTTTGGTTTGTGTTATAATTAGTTGAGCAGAATACCGCTGTTGTTCTGTACTCGTCTGACAACTACGTTAAGGCCGTCTGCAGTGAGGAGTTTGGGTAAGGCTTCCAACATAACACATGTTCTGCTACAGGCAGGGGACACCGTCGATTTACATGCCACATAATAATGTGATTGATCGAAAACTCACTCACTTTAAAACTGTTATCTAACTGTATCCTATTGTTATACTTTTATTTTGACGCAACTTTTGATTTTCATTTACTTATTCCAAATTCAAGCAAATTCTAATCCATATAAGTTTTGTTAGTTTGCAACTTTCCACTAACTGTCACACTCCTCATCACTGTAGGGAAACAATCAACGCCAACTCAACCTTCGAGAAGGAATTCACCATGACCCCCCTGCTGGCCAACAACACCGAGAAACGGGGCATCGCTGTGGACGGACGCCTGAAGGACGGAGACACCAACCTGGCCTCCACCACCCTGTAAGAACATGTGCGGTCCCGTTCTCCTCTGCGTGAGTGTGATTGTATACCATCCTCTTCCTCTGGAAGCTTGACTATACTTGCTTTGTTTTCCCAGGTGCCAAAGTGGTGAGAAGGAGATGCAGGGTATCATTATCTCTTATAAAGTGAAGGTCAGCGTGTCTTTGTCCAGCGGAGGGTAAGGTCCAGCTATACACTATTACACTTCCTGACTTATACCCGTTGGTTTTACTCTCTGTGCCATACTACGCAGAATAGCTCTAATCTGTCTGTCCTGCTATTCACAGCCTGCTGGGGAGCCTTACAGGGAGGTAAGAGAGACCTTCTGAATACATGCACACACATTCTTCTTCATTGGTGTCTTATGAATATCCAACTGAACCAAAAAATATTATGCATTGTCGGGGCAATTTCTTTACGAGATATTGCGGCTAGGACAGATGGAACTTCTAAATGCAAAAAAGTACAAAATAGTTGTAGACAATTAACCTATTTTAATGTATGCATACACAAGTCTCCTCTCTAGCAGAGTGAGCCCAGAATACAGTTTCACAGAGCTATATAAACAACCTCACATCCCTCCCCACAATCCAATTGTCAATGATCAAATCGGGGATGTCTAGGCAATACAAGGAATAGGAAAAAAACGAACTTATTAAAAGTAAAAAAAGTCTTTTTCAATCACAGCATGCAGAATATACAGAAATTAATATTCAACTTCTGTGTTTTAGTGATGTCGTTGCAGAGCTTCCTCTTATCCTGATGTCTCCTAAGCCAGCAGGTGGGTGAAATGTGCCTTATTCACCTAGTGGGCATCTTGGTTCTACAGTAATAGCTAGCTTGGTGGGAGAACTGAATATGGGATACCAAGGTGGAAAAAATATGAATTATAGGTGGATGGTTAGCCTAGCCTATGCAGAGTTTAAAACACTGTATACGTGATAAGACATATTATAACTAATAATGCCATTCTTTTATTCTTGTTTTATTCAATGCATCGTCTCATTGTGAGCAGAAGCGTAAGTATCAAAACTTAAATGCGACACTATTTATAATGACATTACTTTTGATACCTTGTGGGTTGTAGTCATAGTGCTGTGATGTGTGTGTAGCTTTGCCTTCCGTTTTTAAAATCCCGTTTTCTGTGTATCTTATGATCGGCAGCAAACTGGAGTAAAAGTGTCATTAGTTCAGGTGAGGTCACATTCAGTGCGATATGCAATGGGCACAGGACATACCTGCAATTTACAGAACTTTAAAGGACCCTCTTGATAACCTGTGTTATAAAAATATATACATTTAACCAGACTAACTTTTTTCAGTATTGCGACACCCATTTACAAGAAGTAAAATGACTCAAATAAAATAAACATGTACAGCACAGATATTGCTTGTATTTAGCCTCTTCAGAATATGTACCACTAGTTTAGCTAGAAGAAATATGTTGGGTTTAATCCAGACAAGATGACAGATGCAATGTGTCCTTCCCCCCACAGATCTGATGTCACACTCGAGTAGAGGCGCCAGTGGACCAGAGATGGTTCTGTGTACCAGCGATTGGATGAAAGTACCACCAGGAAAACTGCACATCAGCCAAGATGGACACATCAATGTTGTTACACTACTGACTCTTTATTTAAATCGGAATCACTTCAATCACTTCTTCTATATAGTACTATTGGGTATCGACTCTGACAACATGCTCGTTTCAGTCCCTTTCTTTAGACCATAGGTTTTCTCACAGAAACCTGCTTAAATAGTTTGCAGTTGTAACGGTCTGTCTTGTTTTGTTTTGTTTCACTTCCAATATAAAATTAATCTATTGTAGAAACTGTTAAGTGTTATGAATCTTACAATTGTGTACAGTTCTTTTCAAAAACGTACACACATTGATGTCAAGCTGTGCAACTAAGAGAATAAATTCACTGATTCGGGTTAACCTCCTTCTTGTTCTTATTTTGGTTCAGACTTGAGTTGGTTTTGTTTTCAATGCAAAATTTTATCGTAAATTAACAAATATAGTGTAATTTTTATTCTGGTAGTTTAAATACACAATATCAAAAATATTGATTTAACTATAAATACAAATATGTACATTTAACATAAAAAGTACAATATATAAATAAAATGAAATGGCAATCACAACAATATAAAGAACAGTCATCTCAAATCGTCTGATAAATTGATAAACAGTCATGGGATATACAAATGCACCTTGCCCCTCGGTAGTTCCGCTGGTGACCACTGAGAGGCGCCATGGTTCGTCCATGCGCGTAACGAACCCACAGCGCTCAGTCAGGATACACTTTTTCCTCCTCCAGTCTCGCCTGTATAGCCGTTGTTTATCGTCAGTAAATATGTCAACCACGACCGGCGGCGGAGAGTTTGGCAACCCCCTACGAAAGTTCAAGCTTGTCTTCTTGGGCGAGCAGAGCGGTAAGTGTATCAGGACACCGTACGTGGATGTTGGAATGTTATATAAATCAGTGAAAGCGATAGCTGATTGAAGCTAGTGTAGCTATTGAACGCCACTTGCTAGCCCATCTTTAATGTGACGCTCCGTGCATTGCAGGAACACTGCCTGTTTGTGTAGCGAAATGCAACCCTAGATTGATTAACGATTACAAATTGCAAACGTCCATTTACTCCCAAAATTGTCCGTCGACGACGTCGTAATACGGGTTAAGCAAGCTAGGCGTCTCATCGCTCAAGTTAACAACAATCCTCTGTTCGTTTCAAATGGCAGCGTCATGGTGATGCACGGTGATCAGTCGTCCTAACCTGAATCATACAGAGCCATTGAAATGATGGACGCGTTTAGTTTTCAATCAGATAACCCAGATATGGAGCCTTGCGTTCAGTGGTGCCTCAGCATCCTCTCGTCGCCACCGTCACCTCTGCGAAGGAGCTATCTTAGCTAAGGCTACAGCTAACGCTACACATACGTGTCAGAATACCGTCCCCGGACAATGTTTATTCGTCTCACTTTATCTGGTCGCAGATACTATATTAAAAGTGGATTCCATGAAAAACATGTTTTATGGTGTCTTGGGTGGGCTTCAAAACATCGCTTTATCTCAAAAGCGTGACGTATCGGGATGCTATGCTTCGTAGCTCCCCGTCTACCAGCTCACGGCTCGCTGCGTCTTGCAGAGCCACGTCGGCCACAGGAAACGGGCGGTTGTACGATTCACCCCCCATGTGCAATGAAACTATAGACCAGGCACTGACACTGCCTTGAATGGGACGGGTTTACATGCGTGCTTGTTATGTTGGAATATCTATTCCTTTTCTTACATCCACGACACCGCTGTTTTAGAAGCAGTAGAGCTTCACAATCAATGTGTTTCCTAAAGCCAACATTTTTGACTCCACCCTATTTGCCAGCTCAGCGTGTGGGTGCGATAGTCCACACAGAGCATCATTGATATGCTTTTCTCTACCGGCTTTCTCAACATGACGCAATGTGGGAAAATCAATTGGAGGATGCTTTGTCATGAAGTTATTGTATAATTATTTTCAGGTTCAAATTATGTTGAAAACCTTCTACTCTAAGATACAGTTTGGGTCCTTTTTATAGATGTGTATTGTGTTCAGTCATAGTATGTTTATGTATGTTCTTTTTTTATGGATACAGTTGGGAAGACCTCGCTCATCACCAGGTTTATGTATGACAGTTTTGACAACACTTATCAGGTAAAAGGTCATTTTCTGAAGCCGTCATGACATTTGTTGATAGCAATTCAAAATTTGTATTGCTTGAAGCTTAATATGAAATACTTTAGTGTACATATGACCTGTGAAACAATGCAATTAATAATATACCAAATAATTTTCCCACAGGCAACAATTGGCATCGACTTCTTGTCGAAAACCATGTACCTAGAAGATCGCACTGTAAGTCGGCACGGTTCTGCTTAACCATTATCACTGTTCATATTGCAATGGCATCATTCATTATTTAATAGAGCTCAAAGATTCTTGTGTCTTCAATGTTTTTTAATGTAGAAACCATGAGCATGCCCATCTCACCAAATAATCGCACAATGACACCAGACCCAGTTTGTAACCAATTAAAACATTACAGCCATGACGTTTTTGATTTAAGCCATTGTCTTTTCATATAATTTTTTTAAATGTGTGCATTGTATTTGTAAATCCCTTGTACGGGTCATAAACTCCACCCGTCCCCACATTGTTTGCGGTTGGCCACAGATTCGGCTGCAGCTTTGGGATACAGCCGGACAGGAACGTTTCCGCAGCCTCATCCCGAGTTACATCCGCGATTCAGCTGCTGCTGTGGTGGTTTATGATATAGCCAGTAGGTATCGTGGCTTCTGCTCCAATACGAGCAAGGAAGGGCACAGGGTTCACCAGTCCGTTAGTTTGATTTGGACGGTGGTCTCTTGAGTTATCTGAGGATACATCAGACTCAAGAACTAAGAAATCCGCCGCCCTTAAGTTCAGAGTCTATGATGACATGACACATTGGGATTTCTAAAATTATCTTTTTCCTAGACGGATGATTTATGAATACGCAATTTATGATTGGCATGGAAAAGTTCTCCAAACTGCCTTCATATTTTCTCTTCCATTTAAACAGATCATGCATGTTCTGTTTAAGGACAATCGGCCGCAGTCTTGGCACCTTCCATATTTAACACATTTCCCCCATATTCCTTCGTGAAAGGCTTTCTTCACCCTCGTTCCCTGGCTTGCAAAACCCCTTTATCCTTCAGTTTCTTGATATTCTCTTTCCTCTCACCTTTTCTGCCTCTTCCTCTTCTTCCTCTCCCGTTCTAATCTTCAGGTCAGGCTCCAGCTTTGGGACACTGCCGGACAGGAGCGTTTCCGTAGCCTTATTCCCAGCTACATCCGTGATTCCACCATCGCTGTTGTGGTTTATGACATCACCAGTGAGTCAGGGCCGCAGCCCTTACTGTAGCAGTGTAGGACCAATGAGAATAGAGCTTATTGTTGCATGTACTTTGTCCTTAACTGTTTCCTTGATGCTTTTTATATGCACATGCTGAGATTCAAACCTATCCTGTTCTCTTGCGTTTCCCACTGAAGGTCTCTGCTTACAAACTAATATATCTTCTATATATTTTCTACATTCAAACCTTTTAATATAGGAAACGGCTACTTGGTGCACAATGTTGCTAAGGCAACAAGTGACATATATGTTGATGATCTGATGATCACCTCCTGCTTGTTTATATACAGATATTTTTCTTTCTTCCCAGATCTCAATTCGTTCCAGCAAACCTCAAAGTGGATTGATGATGTCAGAACAGAGAGAGGAAGTGATGTCATCATCATGCTTGTCGGAAACAAAACTGACTTGGCCGATAAAAGGTAAACGGTTGTGGGAGATGTTAGTAATGTATCCAGTGGTGACAGTTTCCACAGTACATAGTGTATGCCTCTGATTTATTTCAAATCCAATACTTGGATTACCTGCGTAGTTTCTTCCACGGTCTGGATCCCTTGTTCATGCCCTCATTTCATCAATTTTCATTTTGCTACTCATCCCTTGGTATATCACCATGACATCACACCAGATTTGCTATATTTATTATTTATAAATTCATTTATTTATTATAATTTCTGTTTATTCAAGTTCCTTTTTTTTGATTGGTTTTCTTTGTCGTGGTCTGTCTCCCTGTTTCTTTTTTTATGTTACTCCCTCCTTAATCCCATGCCACCACACATCCCCTCTCCTCCCCGCTCCGACCGCTGGCGCCACCATGGCAGGCAGGTTTCTGTAGAGGCTGCAGAGAGGAAAGCTCGTGAACTGAATGTGATGTACATAGAGACGAGTGCCAAGGCTGGCTATAACGTCAAACAGGTTGGTGTCCCAGCAGCCGCATCATTCGGGGGGGGGGGAATGCGTGTCAAAGCCACTGCTACTGGGATGGCTATAGGGTAGCGAGGCTCGTTTGGAAATGTCTGGAGGGATTTACTCTTACATTGTGTTCTATGGATCTGATGTAGACTCGTTTCTCTCTCCCTCAATCTCGCGAACGGTCTCCGCTTTTCATCTCCTTTCAGCCCGCTTCCTTTTTTCCTTTTTTGTTTACTCTATACTCCTATACCACTCGTTGTAACTGTACTAACCTCTTATTTTCCTTATCAAAACCAGAGTCTGTATTGAGCTCTCTTTGTTTCTCTCCCTCCTTCTCTCTACCCATCCTTTGGCCCGGTGTCTCTCTCTCTGTGGCGTGTCCTTCCATACCTGTGTGTGCGTCCACCTTGCCCTCTCTGCGTGGCCCTGAGCAGACAGATCTCCACCGAGGGGGGCGAGCAGAGGGCTAAGGAGCTCAATGTCATGTTCATAGAAACCAGCGCAAAAACTGGCTACAATGTCAAACAGGTAGACATGCTGGCGGCCTGGCCTCTGAGGCACCTGCCCTCCTTCACAGCTTCTCTGTTTCCCTCCTCCCCCTGGCATGTTCTCCCGTCCTGCCTCCAGGATACAGTGTTCCTCTCTCCATACCCTTTATTCACATTCACACATTCACATGATACATTTATGACAAGATCAACATCTATTGTTAAGCGTTACTATTTTCCCTCTTGGATCTCCACCTTTAGTATAATGCATGTAAGTTAAAATAGGAGAGTATTACATGGTAGCCGTCCCCTGATGCCTATTTGTCTTAACTCAACACTAAACACCCACTGTCTGCCTCACATACTGTGGAGCATTTGTGATGCAACAGCACTGTCATAGATGATGCGTTCACAATGTGCTCTGCATTGTGTGTTGCAACACTGTTTAGTTCCTCACATGTTTCTGTCGTTTTCCATTCCTCTCAGTTGTTCCGCCGTGTGGCTGCTGCCCTGCCTGGAATGGATAGCACTCCAGAGAAAAGCAAAGAAGACAGTATCCTTTTCTTGTATGCCCTTATTATTCTAATTAGTGACATTGCTATCGTTACCACTATTATAACCATAACCACTTTTAATTTAAAGCAATTAAAAAGAAGAACTTTGCTGGCAAATGAGTGAGGAAAGTGAGGATGCTTTGAAAGAGGAAGTGGTGGCTGCATAGCAATGGGATTACAATTGCAACAGCATAGCCTCTAAACATTTTCTCTTTGGTTTGATCAGAGTACAGATGCAGCACAACAAAAATCTGTCATGGAAAATAGTTCAGTTAGCTTACAGTGCTTTACATACAATCTGCTGTGCTTTCAAACCCACCACCACATGGTACACACGCACGCACGCAGCTAACGGCCGTTGTTGCTTTAACCCTGGCCCTCTCCAGTGATCGACATCAAACTGGAAAGGCAGCCCGAGATGAGCGTCACCGAGACCAGCTGCTCCTGCTAATAAACTCCACTCCACCTACATTCTCACCAACAGCTTGTTTCTCGGTGGCCCCTTACTCCACCCATGGCACACTGCCATGGCGGCGGATGCCTCCCCCCCCCCCCCCCCCCCCACCCACCCTTTCGACTCAGTGACTTTCCGAGTAACCGTGTGGATGTGCTATTCTGTATCACAACAGATTATCTGGGACAAAACGAAGAAAAGAAAAAAAAAAGGTAGAAGAACATAACAATGTGCATTAAAACAAGAAATAGGTTAATAATGGTCAGATTCTCTCTTATTATTTAACTGCATGGAATTCTATAAGGTTGCAGATTGACATAGATCACGGTTCTTAAGTTATTGCACCATTCAGAGCTTGATTGCTGCCACTCTAGTCATTGTTGTAATATTGCTTGGGGATACTCATTGTTTGCTGCAAGGTTGAGATCCTAGGATTGATATTATAGGTTGCTCTTTTACTTTAATGGTCATTTGGGACTGTGAGAACTTCTCCTAAATATGAGAGATCCGGTATGTATTGATTGCTGGACATTTCAAATTATTCTGAGCCAATTTAAATAACTTGTGGCAAAAGGTTTGATTACTACTTTATTGTTATTTAAACTACACCTTTACCCAGAGTGACCATTAGGACCAGACATTTAAGAAACTAGTAGAAATGAATCTCAAGGGAATTAATACACTGAGTTTTGTGGTGGAGTGACATTATTTCTAGATGAGTGCGAGAGGGTCGCCACCAGAGGGTGCTACAATTGCGAGATTGCACTGATGTGAGAAATTGGATGGTGTTTCTTTTTCTTTTCAAAGGGAATCCATCCCTAACTCCATTATCTGTAGTACTAACCTCAAAAGGACGTTTGACCATATCCACTTGCAACAGTGTTGGATTGACCATATACGCATACCACCACTTGATAATCGCACAGGCATTCTTTAGTCGGCCGAAGAAACATTGTTCGAAAGCCAGTGTTCAGTCACCATAGTAATTATCCCTGCCCTCCATGATATTTACGCTTGTGTTGTGCTGATTACACTTATGGCAGTAACATGCAGCATGCTTTCACGTGCAGGAATTCAATGGTTAAGAACACAGATGCCTTCCTTGTTCACTGACGTTGTGCACTGAAACAAGCCACAATTCTTGTAAAATACGTACATGCGCGAATTCTGCAGACTGATTAATGGCTTCACTAGTTGTTTTGTAGAGCTGGCAGATGGGTCTCTCCTCGGATACACAGCTAAACTCATACTAACACCCTCGCTTTGAATAGAGAAAAGTGCAGAGAAGTCGAAATTGCAGCCTTTTTGCTAACGCCTTTGTGCGACTGTTGGTTTTCCGTGTTTATTTATTCTGTAACTCAAAACAACTGAATAACGGTGTACGCTTGACCAAAGTGACATACTAACACGCATGTTGAAGGTTTTTTATTTTTTGTGCGTGTGTGTATGCCTGTTTGGACACTACTAAAAGACAACTTGTAGGTCTGGCTGTGTGTGTGTTTTCCCTGAATTTCACACAGCTTGGAAGTCTTTTTGCGGTGTGATTAGTCAAGAAGGCGGTTTACAGTCAGACGACACACATGCACCCTTGTTTCTAGACACAGTATCACAATACTTATTAGCCATATCGCTTTTAAAACACAGTTGTGCATTTTGTTGTAGGTTGTTTTAAAACTGTTAACATTTAAAGGTTTAAAACAATTGTAAAGTATTTAACTACATTGAACAACAGTCCTAATCTTAGCAGATTCTCTATTGTCACTGATTGCTCTGTGCTATTCTGACTTGTGTCTGTCCATATAAAATATGCTGTCTACTCGTGTTTAGCAACGTTTGTGTGAATAATGTACTATGACTATCTGCTGTATAAAAAGGAGAGGCAAATAAAAAACACCCAAGTGTAGGTCTGTGGTATAAAATAAAGATCTTTCACCAAGGTTTATGTATCCTGCTTTTCAATGAGAATTTGAGCTGGACGAAGGTCCCTTGTATTGATTATGTAGGCCTACGTTAATTTGTACAAGCAAGAAAACAAACATGTTCACAGGGAAATAAGATGTATAAAAGGTTTCTACTAATGTTTCATTTATATGCTTTGCAGTGGTAAATATTGCTGTTGACACGTGATACTGAATCCAAGGCCGATATCTGAAAATTGGGGATCGCAGTAGGCCTAGTCGATTTTCATTGTAGCAAACTGTTCTCTCCATTCATTCTGATCCGTTTAACATTTAACAGTGTGCTATTGGCTTGTGATTAAATTAAACTGTTAACTGATTAAATTGATACAATTAGCATCATAGCTTGTGCAAAAGCTATGATTGGTGAGAATCGAGAGTTGTAACGATAAAGCAGAAAAGAGTTGAAGAGAGCAAGCTTTTGAAACTGAACATTTCCCTCCCTCTGTACACTGCTCCCTCCCTACATTTATCAGAGGTGATACGTTCGCTGTGATTGACCGGCAAGATTAAATCACGGAAGAGAATGACTGATGGCAGAAATGTGCCTGTAGCTGTCTAACATCTAAATGGCCTCCCAGTGGCAGTCGCAATGAACTAGATGTAGTCGCACAGCGCATTTCACCAACTAATTGCAGGCTATGGCAATTGTAACAAATTACCCTCAATAACCCTATTTCTCATAACTCTTGCCACATGGGATGTAGATTACGTCTGGTATATTATCAGTTACCATATACATACACCCTCGATTCGTTTCTGTAATGTAAACAACAGCAACTACATTCCTTTTAGTTTCTTTGACCAGCCCAATATTTCTGCCCACCTGCGTAGCGCACACCTGTGTGGCCCCGGAAGTGGAGTGACGCACGCTGCGAGGGGCCGCAGCCTGCAGGAGGAATTCATCCGCACAAGAATCTCACTCAACTGGACCGGCCGCCCGCTAGCGTCATATATAACTACAGGAAAGACGCATTTTAGCAGGTAAACCAGCACGGAGCTAAACTGCTCGCCGAATGGGACTTTATTTTGTTCACCTATTTTAACTTTTTACGCCCGAAGGAGAGATGTCTCGCAAAGAAAGTATTTTACCCGACGAAGCAATTTTTTCTCAATTCAGAAAACATTGTTCATCAACAGATAACTGGAGCAACAAGTATGATAAGAACGGAATGAAAGTTTGGGTCGAAGTCCCCTCTACAACTCAAACACAAGGACAGAAAAATGGTTCTAAAATCCACATGATTAAGGTTGGTAGCGTGATTGAATCCCATTGCATTTCTGTTTGCATTATAATAACATCCATTTGGACGTGTCCAGTCGCCAGTCTACCATTTAAAATGTAATGTGTGCGTGACTCTGTCTTTAGTGTAGGATGACGATAAAGGATGTGTCCGCCGCCACCATGTACGACGTCATTCACGATGGCCCCTACCGCAGCACTTGGGACTCAACAATGATTGAGAGCTACGACATCGCCCGTCTCTCCGCCAATGCTGACTTTGGTTATTACGCATGTAAGCACTGACGTGCCACTTATCACTTTACACTTGTGTTGTGTAACTTATGCGTCACAGTTAACTTTTATAGTTCACTGAATGTTACATCTGCCAAAAACTATTAGTCATGCAAGGGTTGAATGAAATGACTCTTCTACAGGAAGTACAACTGTGGAACTTTTATTGATTCAGAGCAGTTGGTTGCTGGTTCATAGTCTCTGTTGGAGAACCTGAGATTTCCAGTATTGACACGTGCTGTTTAGATCCGCCAGTGTAGGCTTTGTGTTGCATTGAGACGTGTCATTGTTCAGTAATCAAATGTGCACATCTTTTTGCTTTGTGCCAGTCAGTCAGGTTATTTTTCATATCCTTGTGCTACAATCTCATTGTTCCCCCAGGACTTTTATATGGAGCATTTAACCCTTTGGGAGCAAGAATGAGTGCTCATTGTTTTACCTGGTATTTACGGTCAAAGCAAGGGTGTTGTTTTCATCTCATAAGGCTACTGTAGAGGGAGAATGTGGCATTCTGAACTTCTGCTGCCAAATCAGCTAATTAAATGTAGAACAAACTACCCTAATCCTTATTATTAATTTTCTTCTCTATATTTTAGGGGCCTGTCCATCTCCGCTGAAGAATAGAGATGTTGTCACACTGCGATCATGGCAGGTCACGGACGAGGACTATGTCATTGTCAACTTCTCTGTAAAACACCCAGTAAGTCGCTGCTGCTATTTCCCCCACTGCATACTACTGCGCACAACCATGTGAAACATAAACAGGTCATTCCTAGTTCCACGACCACATGTATTGCCTTTGTGTGTTCTGTACACAGAGGTTTTCACAGAGAGGAGTATGGCATATAGGACTGTAGCCATCTGTTCCAACTGTAGCTAACCAGGGGTGGAGAGAAAATGAAACCTGAGTCATTGTTTTTGGGTTTATTTACAGAAATACCCACCTCGCAATGGCCTTGTGCGGGCCATCTCCATACTGACTGGCTACTTGATCAAGCCCACGGGGCCGAATAGCTGCTCCTTCACATACCTTTCACAGGCCGACCCGAAAGGTAAGTCCTTGAACAAAATAGTCATTTAGAAAAGAGTTTGAGCTGTTTGAGACTAATCGCAATGTAATTTATTTAAAAATATATATTTATCTTATATGTTACAGGTTCACTTCCGAAATGGGTTGTCAACAAAGCATCTCAGATCTTGGCTCCTAAGGTATTAAGGATAGTTATTCCCCTTTTTAAACTTGATGCTCACAACACAGTAAATGCTTAAAAGTAACATTTCCCTAATGTGTAATTCATTTCTAATAAGTTGGTACAGGAAGGTTTTAGACAATCTACCCTGTGTATAATTTACAGCTGGTATTTCCAGTCTCTCGAAAGACAATGGTAGCTATAGATACTGATTACTGCTCTTGTTCTTGACAAAGGCAGAATGTTGGCTAGTGCTGTGTCTCACACTGCTAGTAGAACTTGTTCGCCAGGTTTCATATCTTAAACTATGTCGACCGAGTAGTATCAATGTGCCTGAAACTGAGATGGTGCACAATCAATTGAAAAGACAACCTTGACCCGTTTGCTAATGATTAACATAGCTTATCGACACGCAGAACTCGCCGCCTAGCCATGTTTTATTTTGCGTTGAAGACAATTGGACTGCACTGCAGTGGCAGAATACTCATGGATCTAATGTTGCTGTCTTTCACCTGGTTAGCTTTTGAATACAGGAATGGGGCTGAATTGAGATGGATAGACATGTCTCTAACTGATACGCCTAACTGATATGCCTACGTAATACACAAATTATAGTGACACATTTTTTTAATGGCCGTTTTAATAGTCAGAGGTTGTGCAAGTCAGTTTCGTCTAGGGCTCTGTGTTTGGTACATAACATATCGTATAGGAATTAAGGATGGGCCGGTTTTGCCTTGTGTCACATATCTGACGTATTCCGGTGACTCCTCCCGCTCCCCAGGTAATGAAAAGTGTGCACAAGGCGGGCCAGGACTACCCCAAGTGGAAGGCTGAAAACTTTCCTGATGAGAAGCCCTGGTTGTTCCCAGTGCAGAACAACCTGCCCATGATGGACCCTCTGGAGCTGTCGCTCCAAAGGGCAGACTCCCTGGAGAACGTGGACGAGAGCTCTACGGTGGAAAATGGAGAGAACGGGGAGAACGGGGACAGCAGCTAAACACTCTTTTTAGAGGCTAAGGGGAGACTCAAGTTAACAGACTCTCAAACTCTTTAAGACACTTTGGTGGAGACTTGTGTCCTCCACCTCTCGTTTATGTTTTAAACCTCGCCCCCAAACACCTTAGCGATGCACTTTTACCGGAATAGCCAGTGGAATGAAGTACTCACGGGCTGTCCAATCGGATGTAGGGAGAAACTTAGAACAGTCAGCCTGACAGATCAAACCAAACAACATTCTCTGGTGTTTGAACCCATAAACCTTACCTTACCTTATCTTAACCTTTTAAGTTTGAGAAAGGCCACACCGACGTTGTTTAGAAGTAATGCGCATATGAAGGTTGATCCCAGAGGAATGTGCTTTAGTTGCAACCCTGCGATGGATGTGGAGTCACGGTTTTGGGAAAAAGGTTAAATTAAGTTTGTGTAATGTCCTTTAAATAATAGTTCCATATATAGGTACCCAAGAAAACGTCATTGTTTAACTATGATCTGTAGTTATAAGCATATGCTTAAGCTTCCTATCGATCTCAGTTTGAGGAAAAAACATATTGTGTGTTTGTGTATATATAGACTTTTTTTTGTTATTTGTACAGCTTTACAGTGCTGTATTTCCAACCTCATGAACGCCAAGTCTGAAGGCTTTGAAGTAAATATTTTATTTACCGTTGATATGTTGTTACCCATTACTATGCAAGTTAACTATAATGGTCTAAATAGACACTGAAGGTACAGTCTAACCTGTATTATTGGGGTGTGTCGGGATAGTTTCTTTTGCATTATCAGTATCTAAACGATCTGAATTCCTGCATTTTGAGTATGACACCTTGTGACTACATGAACGATTTTTTAATTCTTTAAAAAAAATGGGGTTTTAAGCTGTTATGATGGAGCAGAAAAGGAAAAGTAAGTCCCACAAGCTCTGGAACTTTGCCCTACCCAGATATGAAACGTCCTGTAGAAAAAATAAACCTAGGTTTACAGGTTTCTGTGCTTCCGTGTGGTTTACTATTCAGCTCATGGGCCATCCTCCATTGAAACATTGATCAGCCAGTAGAACAGTGGGTTGTGCTTCTCGTATCACAGTGCTTATGTCTCATGGATATCACTGTTAAAATACTAGTGATTTCAGGGAAAATAATAAATCTTAATCATTTTAATGTTAAGTTTCTAAGCCCTGAGTTGTATTATTCAGAAGGATTAGGCCTGTTAAATGCTTGTTACTGACTGCCATGTGTCTAAACATCTATTCAGAAATAAACTAACTGTATTAACAAACACCTCAAAGCAAATTGTGAACCGAAATAAAATGTGTTAACATACATGTGGCAAAATAATGCCTTTATTTATGATTCATAATCATTTTATACACCAGTTAATGAAGTTACATACCATAACAATATAAATACTATAATCAATTATATTACCCAGTCAAGTATCAGTAAGACAAGTGGTTTCATGATGTCTGCATATTCATACTTAAAAAAGTTTATTGCAAGTACTAACTGTTTAACAGCTTGAGTAAGTCCAACTTGTACTTGAGAATGAAACAAGACAATTCTTATTTTAAAGGAAACAGACTGTTTCTTAGTAACTAGTTGGGCATCTGCTTCAAGATTATGAGTTGGGTAACCTAGAGTAGGTTGTGTAATGTAAAATCGTGTCAACTGGCATTGCCTTAGGTAACCTTTGTAGTGCTTATCAAGCATCTGATATTCATTTAAACAGAAGACCAAATTTGACTATATACTTTGATTTTCTTATAACCCTTTGGGAGCAAGAGATTTCGATTAATTTAAATAAATGAAACTGTTGTAATCTATTCATCTATTTTCTAAAACCTGGGAGGTATCCTTCCAAAAGAGACTGATGAATGGTCATAAAGCAGAGAGTGAATGAAGGCAGCAGTGCACTGATCAAGATTGATGACATGCTGTTGCGTCGGTCCACCAAGAGGGGGCTTTAGTTTTTGTTTTGGTCGGTTCATCTTCGTGCTGTTCTGCTACCACCTAGTGGACAGTCCTCTCCTTCTGTCTCTGATAATCTAATGGCAACAAAATAAAATACATTCACAAAAGCATTAGTGACCTTCAACGAGGGTCAAGAGGCCTCCTTGGTGTCTTAAGACAGTAGTGGGATCAGCTGAGGATGTTTCTCTCGTTTTATTTTCTTCCTCAGTTATCTAATAAGCCAATGGCAGCAGCAGCAATGCCATTGCCTTATTAAAAACCTCATTGTTATTAAATAACTCAATTTTTTATTTGTTTGTCTGATGGTTATGTGGTTACTGGTGGCTGTACAACAAAATTACATCATCTATATTTGGCTGAACAGAATAAATATAGAGCTAAATAATTGAAAAATGTTTAGCATGGAAGCTTGCATTGTTGGTTTGTAACATTTTGCATAAATCAATCAATAATGTGTATTGATGAGAATCTGAGAATTGTATAAACCAATCAAGCTGCTCCAGAATCCATTAAACAATGGTGTGATGCAGCGATTCCCCTACATTTTTCACTAACACACAAATATCACAATTCAGTGTAACCTGTATTTTACAGCCTTTGTAAATTACATTAACAGAGCTCCAATTGCCAAGCAGAATCAAATGATGTTGGAAACACTGCAGTGCATATCTCCAATGAGATCTGCATCAGCTGAAGGCATAAAATAAAACAAATCTCATCATTCACCTATACATAATCCCTGTAGCGTCAAGGAAGCCCTTATTTAGTGGTCTTCTTATTGTGTGACATAAGCAGTAGTTTTGTTTTTTTGTTGATGTTTAAACTGCCTTTAGGACCAATCTAATGAGTAAGGCACCAGTCATGCTGTCCTGGCTAGACTATTGTGAAACAAGCTCACCACTAACTTCAGGACAGAAGCACCTATAGCAGTCTGCTAACTATATACTTTTTATGAGTAGCTTTGGACAAAATCTTCCGCTAAATAAACGGGATGAAGGCTTTGAGAATGTGGGAGCTGATCCCGATTCCTCTGGGACAGTTTGATACTCACTGTAAGGGAAGAAGCGGACCCTCATCAAGATTTCCCGTGCGCTCTTCAGAATTTCTACAGCCTTTAGAGAGGTTAAAGAAACAAAAAGGTCAACAGAAATCCTACATGTTTAACATACTTTAGTGAGCCTCACACACTATTGACACAACAGTATTTGTATTCACCCTCGAGTGTTCAATGTCTTGAAAGTCCACCTCATTGACAGACAAAACCTGGTCTCCCTCTTGTAGTCCTGCTCTATGAGCATCCGAGTCTGGGACCACCTGTCAAATAAATACATGCATTGAAGTGTACCACACAAAGACACCAGCACAAAACATGAAGAGACACCAAGGGGCTTCAGTCACCTTGGATATGAATATCCCGAGTTGGGAGGCCTTGCCGCCACGAATGTTGAAGCCAAGCTGAGCACCTGGAGGCTTCTTTAGTACAACGGTGCGTGGTAGGAACTGTGTGAGCTCATTGTTGTAGTCCGGGTGCTGGATCCTCTTTAGTAGACACACATAACCTTTTCTTGACAAGTAGTCTATTTCATTAACATGCTGTCTAAGGTCTGACACTTCACAATGTAAGCAGAGCCCAGCAATTTACTAGGATCGTTTTGTCATTTGTATTATGTTGACAAGAGGTCGACATAACCTAATCAACGTTCAATACATTATATATCAGCCAATTCCAACCTCCTGTGGGGGGATCCATGCTGGTGGGCTCTCGTAAGATGGGAGGAACACAACTGGGAGCTGGTAGTCATCATACGGAATCTTCTGGTCCATGTTTTTATGAAACCTTTAGGAAAACGTGCCGCGTCAACAAGATGTTCAGACGTTTCACAGTGAACCTCAACTAACATCATCTACTCAAGTGAAAGCCCTCATATAATGTATTTCTACTGCAGTAACAAGGCAAAACACCTGCAAGCTATCTAGATGTCCATTACCGTGGCTATCTAGCTGGCTACCTCAGACTGTTACCACATCAACATTGGACTTATTCGCCCCGTTGTAAACTAGCAATCACAACTACGTGTATAGTGTACTGGCAAATGACGTATTCAACATCAAAGTATTTGCCAATAAAATTTATAGAGGGCATAATATTACCAGGTTAGTTGTAGCTCGATAACACGTCGAGCTAAATTTCCTCGTTAAGCCACGCCTTGCGCATGCGTATTCCGTGACTATCCAACCACATACAAACCAATCATGAATTTATTTCTACAAAATAAAGTAAATTTGATTTCTGCAGTGACACACGTATTAAACGTAATGAATGATTTTTCATTAAAATAAAAGTACAACTTAAAAAAGGGACACCCGACATTATTGTTTTATTGAAACGATAAAACAATTTAAAAAAAAAATGGTTTGTCTACATTGTGAGGTCAATATGGTTAGGTTTTTCTATGGTCTAGCCTAAATAGATGTGGCATGTATTCTGCTAAGCGTAAAAGTATTTTGTTCACATTATTGCATTCAAATAAGGAGCTGCATGAATAAAATGCTTTCCCCCATGTCCACACCACTCCCACTTTCCACGCTCCGGGTTGACTCGTTCAGCTCCCTCATCCATTAGAATTCCGTCCATACACTTTGCGAACCGTTTCGCAAGTGCGCACGCGAAAAGATAAAGTGATGGTTTCTTCAGTGCACATTAAAAGTGTTTAAAGTTTATTCAACACTCTAAAACAGGAGTACTGTGCACGGAACCAATATCAAGGTAAGTCAACGTTTATTAATATAATGTTCGAGATAGATAGATAGATAGATAGATAGATAGATAGATAGATAGATAGATAGATAGATAGATAGATAGATAGATAGATAGATAGATAGATAGATAGATCGATAGACAGACAGACAGACAGACAGACAGACAGACAGGTAGACGCCTGAATAAATAGATGGATGGACGGAAAAAGAAAGATGTTTTTATTACGTTTTAATTAATATAATGGCATGACATCTACAATTAATGCCTTTTCATCTCTCAGGTTAAGATATTTGGCAAGATCCCAAAATAAATGTAATAAAAGGAAATGTTTCCACCTTTTAAGGACCGAGTTAAAGTCCGAAGGTTTCATTTGCGTATTTGTGAATACCCTGGGAGACATAATAAAAATGACACACATAATGACACGCATTCCAGTCATTATAAAAAATAAGAACATGTATAGTTGTGTAGCTGGTGTTTATATCCAACGGGAAAGCAGGAATGGACAATACTCAATTTGAAATATTAAATATAACAAACAAAAGTGGAGAGACATTTAATTTAGGCAGTTAATGGACATTGTTCGTACATGACCAGTACATTGTGTGTAAAAGTGTTCATGCGATGATGATTCAATTCGTTTTCCGTGTGAACAAGTATCATGGCCTTGGGGTGCAACGATGTGCTTGTGGCATGCTTGTGCTTGATAAAGGTCCACCCAATTTCATAAACAATAGTTTGTCGCGGAGTCGTGCAAAGCTGCCTTAGAGCTCCGAGGTGTGGTTTGGTAACGCCTGCCAGATTGTAAATCCAGTTATTATAGTGACGAACATGATGTAAGCAACTGACAACTGACGACAACAAATATTTGCGACGATAAGCCAAAATAATGCTCAAAGGGAGGCTATTTTTAATTGAAAAGTTGACCCAGGCCTATTGTTACCACCGAGGTTTTAGTCGATTTTTTTTGTAGCAAGTACAGATTGCAACTAAAGCGATTATAAAATATAAGATGTCACATTAGCCTATTCATTTCCCACACGCGGGCGACAAGCTCTAGTGTGGGGACGTGCCTGTCACCGAGTCGTGCCGTGAAGGCTTCTATAGTGTGACATCAGTCCCAGGCCGGTCTTTTCAGTAGGCTACCCCCCCCCCCCCCCCCCCCCCCCCCACCATTCCCCTTCACCGTGTTAAAGCCCGTACAAGGGCTTTAACATTCTCACGAAGAGGGCTATTGAGAAGAGCCCCAGCAATATTCACCCCCTTACTTTGCTTCAGAATGTATTTCATGTATTGGCCCACTTACATGTTCTCTTTTCACTGCTTCACAGACATGGCATGTTTTCCCCGGATGAAGGAATAACCACCCCCAACACCATCACCACCACCACCCGCTCCTTACAAAGACACCCTGGGAACGTGCTCCTAGGTTGGGGGGGCGAGCCATTGAAGGGAATGCTGTCACACAAGAAGGGGGAGAGCGGTTGTGGCCGAGTGTGCCTCAGGGGTTTCTACAGCTGCAACTGCAGGCAGCCGGGGGACAGGAAGAGAAAGGTGTGTATCAGCAAGGCAGTGATGAGCATAGCTAGGAATATTGGGCCCCATGAAAATATGGGGAAAAAAATTGAAAGAACTTTTAAAGTTTTTGTCACTGTAGATCAAATGATGTTCACTTTGCTTTATTTTAAATGTAAAGGGAAATGGCTGTATTTCACAACCTACTGATAAATCATATATGATTTAAATTCCACTCTCCCTCTTAGGGCCCCCTGAATCTTCCTCACCTTTCAACCCCATACCACTCCGCTGCATACAGTAGAGACTTTCAGCTTGACCAGTACATTAAGAATACAAGCACTTGGGCATGGTGTCTTTAGTTTGAAGACCTGTTGTATAAGTAAGGGACTTATACCATAGTCACTTGCCAACGAAAATAAATTAAGACCATTCATTTATATTTTCATGCATTTTACAATCCAAATAAAAAGTTTTTCACAAGCCATAACTTTGTTTCCCTGGTAACACCTGAGGGTTTGACTAATACCTGGAACAACCATTACCCTCCCGTAAGGTTCTTATGCAACGGAAACGTTTTTCCCTCCTCCAGTAATTAGGATGGACCTTAGCTACGACTTGGCAACAGGAGGTATTTTAGTCCGCTCAGCTATGAGCCAGAGAGCTAACGTTATGCATTGTACATATTTATAATTCGAAATTCATCCCAGCCTTTATACCACGGATACTCTAGGGTCTATAGCATATAACCGCGTTGTCTGATTACAGTTTACAGTACAATTTACCAGCTCTCGTTTTGAAAGCCGAATCACCGCGCCATTTGTTTCAATGGGAATCGCGACAGTCTATACTTTCAACATAAAGTGTACATATGTAGTGAGTGTAACATAATTCACCTACAGTATTTTGTTATGTGTTGTTCTTTACACTGTTAGGAATGTCGTTTACTGTCTCGGTGTTTCAGGGATCGCTGTCTCTTTAAGGATTACGAGCATCTCATGACGCGGAGCCCGATGCGGGATATGTTTACTTGCAGCACGTTTTGGATTCCGTTTTTTTCTAACGAAATAAACGAGTCACACAACTGTGTCCTCAACGTGCGAAATTGTATCTTTCATTCAATGCAATTTCCACACATATTTATAATTTGAAATTCGTCCCAGCCTTTATACCACAGATACTATAGGGTCTATAGCATATAACCGCGTTTTCTAATTACAGTTTAATGCATTTTTCACTATTTACCAGCTCTCGTTTTGGATGCTGAACAGACAATTTGACTGGAACTACTTGATATACGGACACCTAGCAGGTGTCCGTATATCAGGAGTTAATGCACACCCTGCAGCCAATCAGAATCGAGTATTCCCCCAGGCCGTGGTATAAGCATGTATAAACAACAGTTTCCTGTGTGCTTATATGGCGAGAACCCTCATTCTCATATAACCTTCACAAAATCCCTGTGATTTGGGATTAACATTCCTGGTGGACTCAATTGAGACGCATTGTCAAATGATTTTCCGCGTGAACAGTTTTATAAAACAGCGAGCCTCGGTGTCGATTGGGCTGATCGTTTTTCTCTTTCCTGAGAAACGTTGGGTTATCGAGTGTATTCGAGCAGTTGGTGGGGAATGCAAAGTTCAGGACGGTTGCATTTCATTGTTCCACAGCATGAAGTGGTGATGTTTTTAAAGATAATTCACAACTAGCGCTGGTCACAGAGACTGTTTTTTGTGAAAAATTGAAATATTTTGGACGTGATCCAAGGGTATGTGCTAACAACTGCAACTGACATGCATCTACACATAAACAAACACCTGCCCACCCTTACATTGCTCCCACAGACATGAGCACGCACGCAAGCAAACACAGTTATGGCAACAAAACAGAGGTAAATATGCATACTATTGTTTAATAACCACTCAAACCAGTTTTTCTCCTCTAGCATGAAGGGTGGTGGCTGTCATTGGTTTTCCTGGCCTGCCTGCTCACTGTTTGTTGGCTGTATGTTTGTATGGTTACATTCAATGACAGAGAGGATGTTAATTGGTAGGTAATTTCTCACTCACTCACTCACTCACTCACTCACTCACATAAATAGTTAGATGTACACACTTGCATTCACCAACAAATTGACCCCTCAGAAGGGCTAACGCTAGCTTGTAATGTTTTGTTATCAGGAAGGGCTTCACAATTCTGAAACAGTGGGTGAACTGGTTCATGGTGGCGATCATTATATTTGCTGTGTTGACCTTCTACTGCGCACTGCTGCTGGTAAATCAAACCTAATGAACCTAATGGAGAACATGGAGAGT
The DNA here is from genome assembly GCF_949987615.1 of Pollachius pollachius. NCBI lineage: Eukaryota > Metazoa > Chordata > Actinopteri > Gadiformes > Gadidae > Pollachius > Pollachius pollachius. The sequence continues at coordinate 9,731,893 of NC_136943.1, forward strand.
GTATGTAGCTTGTGTCAGCATTTTTGTGGAAGAAATTATTACTGAAAGCCCTGTATTAATGCAACAGTGATTACGATTGTTTACAGATCTGTATTCATTGAACCGATTTGTACCCAGTTATATATATATATAAAGCAGAAATCAACCATTTCCACAGTATCTTCCTGCAATAGCTGTACATTTAAGCATACATGTAATTAATCATAGTATTCATTCCTATTGTGGATTTAGGAAACAGGCTCAGGTGGAGGTTTTATAATGTCTTACCTTATTGATTTCAGGTCTTTGCGCTGTTCCAAATTGCCTTGAAAGAACCACTTGAATTGCACTGCGTACACCAGGTTTGTAAAACAACGAAACAAGGAGCATTTTCCTAATAGGGCATTTATCTGATGCTCATATCGAAAGCAGTTCACTTTTAATTCAGACACATGTTATGAAGGAGCAAGTACATCTTACAGCTCCATGCACCCATTCGGGATCAAATCCAGATGATTCTGGCTTTGAGTTCAACTATACCGTCCCACACTATTTATTTTGCTAATTCTTCATGTACGTTACCTGATGTGTTCATCCCTGTTGCCACATTACATGTTTGTATTGGTCTTTCCTAGGCCTTTCTGTTATTAGGTGTATTATTTGTGGCCTTGGCTGTCGCTGCATTTACCCTTGGGTGGCCAGGGGAATGGCCTACGGTCGCCCTCTCACTCCAGGTACAGTCCATTTAAGGATGACAATACGGGGGGGGGGGACAACACCTAACCACAGGACAACACCTAGCCTTTTAACAGTGGTGCGGTGTATCATGTGTGTTGTGGGTTCTCTTTTGGCCACGCCCCTGCATCGGTATATCTCATGTGTGTGTCTGTGTGTGTGTGGTGGGTTCTCTGTAGGCCACAGGCCCCCCCTTAAGCCAAGGCCCTGTCTCAGTGTATCTCGTGTGTGGTGGGTTCTCTGTTGACCACAGCCCCCCTCCTCCCGTGGCCAAGGCCCTGTCTCAGTGTATCTCATGTGTGTGGTGGGTTCTCCGTAGGCCACAGGCCCCTTCTTGCAGATGGGTGCTGTGGTAGCACTGACTCTTCTCAGCTGGTTCGTCATCCAGAGAGTTCACAAAGCTCGCAGAGTAGGTGAGTGGCATTGATCCTTCTTAGTAATCACAATGACAAACAAATACATAACAAAAAAAAACCTCACAGTGACAATTACTCAAAACGGCAACCACAGCTTATTAGTCCATAGTCAATTAATTAGGCATTAACACTGATAAAAGTCAACATTTACAATAAGGAGTGGAATTGTAACTTTGTTTGTGGGTTTAACGATTCATGTTTACGTAGATTGCTTCTGTACTTTTGGGGAGTAGAAATGTAGAAATGTCCCATTTGCTCTGTTGACTGATAAGCTGATGTACTTGTCTGACTTGTTTTCCCTTTAGGATCAAAGATCCTTCTGTCGCTGGTGTTTTCTATCATGGTTATAGCCGTGAACTTGAGTCCCCTACTCATCCGGTGCCATACTCCCTGCCTGTCTGACAAGATCCCTCCCAAACCTGAGCTCATTGGCCACCGAGGTGCACCCATGGTGGGTTCTCTCTCTCTCTCTCTCGCTCTCGCTCTCTCGCTCTCTCTCTCGCTCTAGAATTTCTACTTTACTTATTTGAGAAGGAACAAACAAAAAGAAAAAATATCCCTTGGCTTGTGTAGATGCTAACATAATGTGTTTTCCCTGGCTCAGCCGTATAGAGATAAAGTATCTGCATGTACGGGAACACATATACGTTGTAGCTGCCTTTTGTTACATACTTTTTCTCTGTGCCACAGATATTCAGAAGTTGACACTGTTTTGGTGAACCAACTCTGGGTATATGTGTTAATGTTCTCTCTTTCTGTCTGTCCGTCTATCTGTTTGTGTTCAGCTGGCCCCTGAGAACACCATGATGTCGTTCAGGAGGAGTGTGGCATGCAACGTGACAGCCTTCGAAACAGACGTGCAGATCAGGTAGTGTGTGTGTGTGTATTGGGGGGACAACACATGTTCTATAACATTTGTCTGGTTTAACATTAACTTCCTCCCCCAGTGGAGATGGGGTTCCCTTCCTCATGCACGACCATGACGACTTCTTCCTGCGGACAACAGACGCAAAGCACAAGTTTGATGGGCGGGACTTCAACAAAAGCGGCAAGCTAACGTTGGAGGAGCTACAGAAACTGAATGCCGGGGACTGGTTCCTCCAGGTAATGAAGGCTGTCATCACTTTGATTGACATTTGGTTTCCTCATGATAAGTGCCTCTGAATTTGTAATCATATTCAGGGCAGGGGGATAAAACATGAAGTGATCAAGACATTGATGTGCTTGTAGTTCATCATTGAGGACTCTTCGAGTGGTGGAGTCATACATTTTGTGTGTGTGTGTGTGTGTGTGTGTGTGTGTGTGTGTGTGTGTGTGTGTGATGCAAGTGCGTGGGTGTCTTTATGAAATGAGGAATGCTTCTTGGTGCCTACAAGCCTGTTTGGACCAATTCCAATGTGCATATTATGGTTCACAGATATTGACAGTTTATCAATCTATATAAATACGAGAATTCAATCTTTCTATACCTTTACAAAACAGGTTTAGAAAAGACCATTTTACCTTTCCTACCATTGCCTTAAGTTGCATTTATCATCATTACTGTGTTTTCTTTTGAACACATAGATGACCCTTGCCTACTTGTACAGAATGACCCTGTTATACACAGCACATTGGTAAATCAAACACTATGACGTGCTTCCAGACAGACCCTTTCTACACGGTGTCCCAGCTGTCAGCTGAGGAGAAGGAGATGGCAACCAATCAGACCGTTCCCTCCTTAGTTCAGCTCCTTGACCTGGCTCAGGAAAAAAACATTTCCATCCTGTTTGACCTCAAAAACGAGAACGGAACCAACGACACCAACATCACTGTTGAAACCATCCTGAAGTCTGGGATCGACCCCCGTCTGGTCAGTGTCATTGTTAACCCCAGCAGTTTTTGTGCATGTTTTGTTCAATTTAATTCAAGCATTTTATTGTCTGTATTTTTTCATAGATCTTCTGGCTTCCACCAACACAAAGAAGCGACGTAAAGAAGAGTGCACCGGGATTCAAACAGTACTATAACAACATCTCTGATATGGAAAATGAAGGAGGAACTTCCCTGAATTTGAAGTACAACAGCTTGAACACAGATGAACTCGGGTAAAAGAAACCTATAGTACTGTTAAATGTGTTAGGGCTAGTGGACCCTGCTTCATAGTGGTGTATTAATAATAACTAGACATGCATGTACATGTACATTTTCATGCGGCGACGTGATGAGTTGACTCACAACTCATGATGAGTTGTGAGTCAACTCATGTGCGCAATATTCCATGTGCACGATAACATGCTAATGCAAGCTAGGCTAATGAGTCCCTGTGCCGCCTTGCAGCGGACTTGGGATTGGTTGAATAATTGAGTGTTTTTGTTTGTTGTTGTAAGTTATAGCGCCCCCTTTCATCAAAGAAGTACTTTACTTTTAGGAAACCTGCTTATCAGTCCCTCCAGACAAACGCGATTGCATAATTCAACGCATAATCAGCCAAAGTCTGCATATTCATGCAGGGGCCGCATTTTTTCAAATATGCCGCACTTTCACCGCATAAATTGCCGATTTCCGCGCAAAATATGCGGGGCTTGCATGATTTCATAATCCTCGCATTTTCGTTGCAAAAAAGTCACATATATCTTAGCAGAATGTTGAAAAATGTTGACGTAGAAAAAAAGTGACGTAATTACGCGACGTGAACGTCATCGAAAAGCTTAAGCACGCTTTCTATACGTGTACCAACTATGAAAACTCTGAGTTATTCACCTTCGGATTGGTAAGTGTTTCAGTCAAGTCAGCTTTTTTACCCCCAAAACTTTCAAGGTACAGAAAAAACTTTCCAGGTGGACCTTTTGAGTCCTTGAGGCTAAAGGATTCAGCATTTCAAACAAGGCCCGGATATTTCCGATGGTTTTATAAACCGGGGCAGGGGGCATGACTGTTTAAGTTTGACAGGGAGTTATAGCAGACTTAATACAGTCATTTCACAATGAACCCTGTACTGACATCACACGTGTTAGTGTATATTGTAGAATGACTTGTAAAAGCTTATCAAGATCATACCTGGTGGAAAGAATGTTTATTATCCATGTCGAAAGCATATGCTGTTTCTTAAGTTACCTTTAAACTGATGATGAAGATACCGTGTGTGTGTGTGTGTGTGTGTGTGTGTGTGTGTGTGTGTGTGTGTGTGTGTGTGTGTGTGCGCGCGTCCCAGGAAACTAACTAAGAAGAACATAACTGTGAACCTATGGGTGGTGAATGAGAGCTGGCTCTTCTCTCTGCTGTGGTGCACGGGGGTCAGTTCCGTCACCACCAACTCCTGCCACCGATTCCAAAAAATGACGCAGCCGGACTGGACTTTGGTGAGCTCTGCCTCCTTTGAAGACTGCTGTTTGCCACTGTTCATTTAATAGTGGAAGAACATATGATTAAAACATAGAAATACACCTGCGTTCATGCAGAAACGTACTTGCATGCCTGTTTGCCCCAGGAATGCAAAATCACACAACGCGACACACACACACACACACACACACACACACACACACACACACACACACGCACACGGACACGGACATATAGACTCACAAGCAAACACGCCCGCACACATGTACGCATGCACACACACAGACACACAAAGTCAATGTGCAGAATACTATGAATTATTACTTCTAATAAAATTACTAAACTTCTACTAAAAACTATCCGTAGATCAATCTAAAATAAGTGTAAGGAATGTAAATGTTTCCTAATTCTAGGAACCCACACAGTATACAGCGATATGGATTACAGTGGACCTGCTGTCGTTGCTGATAATGTCTGGACTCGTCTACAAAGGTATGCTGGGTGAGAGTTGTATGAGCTGTGTACTATACCATGTACTCCATTGTGTAATCTGATATATGAGGAAGATAAGATATCTTAATAAGATACCTTGCTTACATATCATGGTCGAGCTGTCACATATCCTTAAATAGAGATGTGTCTGGTTAAAGTAGTTGAAACCAGATAAGATTGCCAGAAGCCAAATTGAAACTGACAATCAGCAGTAAGAAAAGGCTCATATACTATCTGCTCTAGATAAGATAAGATAGTCCTTTATTAATCCCCCTTGGGAGAAATTCACAGGTGACCAGCAGTACAGTGGGAAAAGAGAAGTGCGAAAAACAGTATATATACAATAAATTTACTAATTTAAAATAAAATTATAGTACAAAAACTATTTGAATAAGATAAAATAAACATACTATATACATGTAACTGTCCGTTTGTAGGTGACCTGTGTGTTAAGTAAATAAATAAATATGATGTATAATATAAAAATAAGTATAAATATAAATGTGCCAAATGTGCAAGATAAGATAAGGGGTCAGGAAGTATCTGTAGCACACGGGCCAAAGCAGGCCTATCAGTGGTGTTATTTTTAATCCTTAATTGTTTTAAGAATAATTAGTTCTTGTACCAGACAATGATTCCCACTAATCCATTGTTGGTCACACTTCCAATGTGTTGCGCGATTGCACCACATAGCAGGCAGCGTGAACAGCGCCTTTCGATAACAGCAAGTGGGTCCGGCCAGTATGAGCTGGGAAAAGTGAGGCTAGGGATTAGTGAGCGCTCAGACTTTCACCAGGCTGATGCGTTACATACCAGACACCAAAGAGTCGTTCAAAAAGATTGGGTCATTCATTTTCACTCATCACTATTGCTGAGTCGCTCATTCCTGCCCCTCTCCCTCCATCTCATGTATTGTCGGAAGTAGGAATTGGTAGAACATTTTGTATTTAATAATTAGGATTCACAAAATATGCATGCTGTACATAATAGGGTAAGACTTTGTTACAGTAGCTTTCAGTTTGAAAACGGTATCTTTTTCCAACTAATTACCCAGTTCACTGGCTAATCCTTCATGAACGAGCAATCACAGTTATATAGTAGGGGAGTAAGTAATAGTTAGGGAGCTGAACTGTAATTCGGTCATGTTGAAGCTCAGGGAGTGGGACTGCGTAGTCCCAGAAGCACTGTACGATTCGCTGATGAAATCTTTCACATGATCACTGGTTCCATTGATTTAGTACACTGAAAAAAACAACTGCCAAACACGAATATACATGTTGTCTTACACTGCATTTTTATCTATCCTACAACTACTCGCATTTCAAAAATGTTGTCAAATGTGTTGAGACCGAAACCCATTGTTGTGTTGTGCGTAACACCTGATCTCTGCCAACAGTGCAAAAAGAGAAGAAAAACAGGGTGACAAACTCAAACGGACACGAACTAAAGCCCTTCTTGCCCAATCACATAGAGTTAATCTCAAAAGTGAAAGATGATCCTGGATCAAGCAGAATGGCTCTTGGTTCAAATAATACTAACACTGTTCATTTAACTTAAATTAATAAAGTTTAAAGCAATAAAGGCTGGGCCCATTGCACTCAAGATATTAATTCATTATTGACATGAAACGTCCTCTTCAAATTCACTGTTTTCCTTACGACTGCTGCATGTTTTTTTTATTTAGAAAAGTAACATTTGTTATCTTCACTATTTTTTCTTCTTTAAGCTACACTGGAATGTTTCCGATTTGTTAATCAAATAAGTTCATGTGCTGTAACTTTTGGGGTTGTCTGGTTGTCCGTTTTTTGAGGTTTCTACTAAATGTTTTAGAAATCTGTAAAATAATTATATTGATATTGTATAAATCTTCATCACCTTTATACAGTTTTATGTGACCTTGGTATTTTTGTAAGAGTTTCGTGAAGAGAGGTAAAGAGATGTGAGATTGAATCCACTTTTCTAAATCATGTAAATTCAATATAAATTGAGAACATAGAATGTCCAGTTGTTGATGCCTTTTTTTTCATTATATAGGACTTCTCACTTTATGACCACAAGGTGGCAGACATTTCCAGTCAGAAAAAATGGGTAGCCTACTTGCTGACGTGCCAATTTTTCTTTTAATGCGACATTCAATTAACGAAGCCAGTCTACTATATATTATTTTATTTGATAATAGCTATATACATCTTCATCGATAATAAACACTGAAACGAATGAACGAGGCATCTAGTCTGTTGATGATTGCCAAGGGTGGTCCAAACTGCGTTTGAGAGGGGCGGAGACGCAGTGAGGACTGAGCCTTTTGACCAAACTTTAGGAAAGTGGAGAATATTGTGTACCCGTTCACCGTATCTTGTCTAGGGGTTGTGGAGGGACGCAGATGAGGACCGACGTTGCACTGCTTTATCAACGGTGGGGCTGTCTATAACGCTATAATCAGGATTTACGAAAAGCATCAACTTAATGTTTAAAATAGAACTAGGGGCATTTTGCTGCCAATCTGTATATCAAGTTGGTTCTTTTTTTTACAAACCGCATGACATTTATCTGAAGTTGTATAAATCAGGTTGTGGAGCAAAGACGTCTACCCCTCGTTTCACGGGATGGTTCATAAATGTGGTAAGTCGCTGTGTACAGGTTCAATTGTGGCTTTTTCATCTTATTTGGATTTATCTGACTTTCTAACTTAGGTCGCACCGTTAACAATCGTTTACATCTTGTTACAAACTTGTTGAACATGCTAACTTTTAAATCCCAAGGAAGGACAGGAAGTGTATTTTCTTCATGACTTTAGGTATCAGCAACTTTTCCCAGCCTTCTAAGTGATAGGGACAGTTCCGTTATTCCCGTTAGTCCGGTTATTACTTTTTCGATCAAAACATGTATGGACTTCAACAGTCTTTGATGCAAAAACACGTTCTTTTTTTTTTGTTCAATGATGAATGGCAGAATATTCAGCCATACAAATGTTTCGCTATTCTGTAGAAAAATAGCAATTTGTGTTATGTGGCAGACACCGAGCGGGCAGTGGACCTGCTACGGCAGTATCAGGCCAACCTGACCAGTCCACAAGAGCAGGCGTTGAACGCCAACGTGGGGAAAGTTTCTGCCATCTTTGGAAGCCAGCTGTTCCATGCACTTCTTGGTAGGGAAAACACGCACACGCACACATACACAGGTATAGACGCATACAGGATATCTCCCATTCACACCTTTCTGGGGATGGTTTGTGTAGGCCATAGTATCCAACCTCTTACAGTGTGTCTAAACTCACAGGAAGTGGTATATATATTTATGATTTAAAATAACACAAAATAAACGACCAAAGACATTGTATCATTTTGATTAGTTTAGTTTAGCTTGGGTTTATTTGTTTGTCATTGTACAGATATTGTTCATATATGTTCACTATTACCCTGGGCAAGTTGCAAGACAGTTGGTGGTAATTCATGTGGTATAGAGGGAAACACATGCTCATCTGCTGAGTCTTCTGACTGCTATTGCAGCCACCTTAAAGTGTCTGGCTGGGATTTGGACTCTCAACAAGATAGACTGGTGCCCTGAAATCCTTTCCTCAACACTCAAATGGCCAGCTGCATTTCAAGGGTTTTTGACCTCATTCATACATTGTTACCATCCAGAATATTCTCACTTCAAACCAGAGCACCTCATCCTGAACACTCCAGAGAATGGATCCAAGGTCCAAATCGTAATTCCAAAAATTCCAGAGCGGAATTTTCCACCGATGCTGAGCTTTGAGGAAGGAGAGGGGCTAAAACAAACGCCCCAACCAGAGAGACATTCAGGCTTCATCCTCCAACTCTCTCCAACGCTGTACACCATGATATCACCTGCATTGAGTCCTGAGGGTACTCCCAGTCACACACGGTTCGAGAGGCCTTTGAACTAGGCTCCAGGTAACAGGCCGTGACCGTAGGGTCAAGTGAGGGTGAGGACCCCCTGCCCTATTGATCTCCATAAGGCTCCAATCAAGGACAGCAGCAGAGAGTGGGCTCAGTTGAAACGTGACTCATTCTGTGATTGTTGTTAGCTCTTCCTTTTCATAATCTGCCATTTTGTGCTGACATTGTCCCCGCTGTAGATTTAGTCTGCGGCGAGGTCTACAGTAACAGGAACCACAAGCCTTGTTCAACGTTTTCTCTATGCATGACTCACAATGTGGAGCTTGGATACACACGGACATCGGTTGTTCTCATGACATCGGTTAAATGAACTGGACATGTCAGTTGGGTTATTCTATTGGTTCAGACCATGTGCTTGCAGAAACATGCATACCTACCTAAGAATATATAACGATACCACTTGTATAGCTTTATATGCTTTATAAGTTTGCTCTTCACAGACACAGTACAGTTTGTAGGTGAACTACATCCAGTTGGCACTCTTCCACTCCGGGTAGTGTGGGAAGTGTTTGTTGGTGTGTAGGAGGTAGGGGTTGGCTCTGTGTGTGTGTGTGTGCGTGTGTGTGTGTGTGTGTGAGTGCGCATGGTGGGAGAGGGGGATTGATTCGTTGGATGTCTGCATGGTTGCACAGTCACGGACAAAGGCTGCCTCAACTGTGAACTCTTCATTTCAATCCCCCATCACCACCACCACCTAGCCTCCAAACATGCAGAAAATTATATGGGGTTTGTGCACATGGCGGTGGAGATCATTTTTGTGTGCCAGACAGACCCACACACACACACACACACACACACACACACACACACACACACACACATAGCAACACACACGTCATTGAGTCACAGGAGTAGCCTAAATACCAGCAGATAATTTAATTTACACAATGACAAAAGGGGGATGAACTGTTTGGCCCGACGTAGAACTCTTTTAATTGTGACCTAGTTCTGTTCTGCAGTTGAATGTGGTTGTTATTGTTCTTGTGAGTGGATGGTTGCTAAGTTGCTCATCGCCATGTCAACGAACACGGGGAAAACGTTGTCTTTCTGTTCAGTTTGATTCATGCAGACAGTCACTGGGTTGACACGACACCATGTGAATAAGTGATCATTGTGAATAGAGTTTTACACGTACGCACACACGTAAACTAACTTTTAATTAGTATTTGTCAGTTGGAAGTTTGAGTTAAAAGTTCAACTTAAACAAATCAAACCAAATCAGCTGTACAAAGGATCGACTGTACAACTGACCTCCAAACCAACATTCTTTTAAAGCCGTTCCTCGCTGGATAGAGAGGGAATGTGTGTTGAGGTCCTATGGTTTGGAATTCATGTGGTATATGAGGTTTGGAATTATTTTGGGAAACTGAGATGGGGAGAAACATAACTAGTTTTGCATGTTGATGGTCCTTTCAAAACAGACACATACACAAACCCCTAAATAATTAAGATTACAATCTTCCACAATGTCCGCAGCATTATAGTTGCAAATTGGATGAGCAACACATCATAAGCTGCAACATACATTTCCCAGAAACATAAAAAAGTGCAGTACTACACTTCAAACATAACAGATTTCATCCAAAGGTAACGTAGTTGTCGTAAGTAAACTTAAGTATTTGCATGGCTAATCATAGCTCTGCTATTATAATAGTAATCGTGACATTTGTGTGCAGTGTGTGTGTGTTTGTGTGCTTGTCTTGCTTGTTCCGCCCTTGTCTACCTGTGCATCTCTTTCGAAGCGGATGGTCTCTGTGTGTGGCAATGCGTGTGCGCGCGGACGTTGGAAGTGTGAATATGCATGAGCGTGTTGGACGAGCTCGTGTAATGGAGCTTGCTCTTTACTCAGCTGGGCACCAGAGTCCTCTTCCCACACACACGGATCTCCTCCTCCACACTCAGACGGAGCAGTGAGTCACATGGACCACTCTTACACTCCTGTTAGCAAGTCCTGCCCGGGGATACAACGACTCCCACCGCGCGCGCGCACACACACACACACACACACACACACACACACACACACACACACACACACACACACACACACACACACACACACACACACACACACACACTGCACAGACACACACACACACACACTGCACACACACACACACACACACACACACTGCACACACACACAGACACAGACACACACTGCACACCCACCTTGCTCCAAATATACGCACATACGCATGCAGGCATGCACACACGTAGTACACTCAGCAACGCAAACTTAAACGCACACATACATGCACTCATACTGGCTTCCACACTTCACACGCACACACACATAAATAGGCTGAGGGGTATCCCAAGAGGACATAGAATGAAAAGTCCTCTAAACAAAGAGAGCTACATCATATCACAGAACTGTTGGTGTATCAATGTTTTATCAGGTTCTGGCAAGAGGTTTGTCCTCGTTATCTGCCCGTCCCATACGCAGTGCTTTGTCCTTACGTTAAACTTTGAGAAAGTGGTTTTACACTTGAGGGAGAACAGACTCGACCCGCCGATGTTGACAGGTCAGTCGGTGGAGCCGGTGGTGACGTCGGAAACGAATGGCCCACCAGATTGTCACCACAAGTCCTGCTGCTCATTAGTTGAGCAAACAACTCGTCCGCTTTAATGGCTTGACCCACCCTCTCCCCAGAGGTGACGGAGAGAGGTGGAGGAAGAAGTCTGCTTTATCAGAACAAAAAAAAACTTGATTAAAGAATCGGGGAGACTGAGCTGAAGTATATATATTATGAGGGCGTCTTGGGGAGGGGGGGCTGCTAGATAGTAGACCTTTAGTAGAGAGGGCTACTTGCGTTTGGTTACCGATTGGAGACAAACTAATATGCACATGCCTGGCTCCACCTGCCCCCTGGTTACATCACCGGTGAGCAATGCAGACCTGATCTGAAGCAACGTTCTCCAACTACTGTTTCCCAGATCTCTGGCCAACCACATTTTCTATGCACCAGCATGGTGGAGGTGAATATTTCCCGGGATATTTTACGCAAAACGGTTTATTACATTTTATTTTGAATAAAATGACATGACTCAAAGTTGGTCATTTTGCTAAGAATTCACTTTCTGCCATGAAGCATTTACGTGGAAGCTCACAGTACTTTTAGGAGATTTCACATTAAAATCTTTTTTATATGTGTGTGGGTAGTTTATCAAAGGTCAATGTAAGTACATATTCTGCAGGACAATTGTATACACTGGATTGTTGAAGAAGACGAGGACCATATGTGAAAAAGAGAAGACACAGCTTTGTAAAGAAAAACAATGTACCGCCCCCACCAGTGGTCTTCCAAAGCAACCAATCATGTTCGTGGTATCGCTAGAGCAGGGCATCTGGGACATATACCAACATATGTGGAAGCCACATACTCCCAATGAGCATCTTCATTCCTTGGTTTTGTACTCCCTAAGGCCAGATGAGTAGCAAGCACGAAACCCCCTCAAAATAATAAAACTGATTTTTTGTGTTTGTAGATATTCAGGAGTGTTACGAGGTAACCTTGCAGTTGAACACACAACAGAACGGAAAGGAAGATGGCTCCGAGGAAGTGTGGGAGGTAACACACAAACACATGCACCCACACACACACACACACGCACACACACACACTCCAAAAGGAATAAGTGTTTTTTACACGCTACTACTGTCTGACACACTCACATACACACATACATTCAAACAAACACACACAAATGACACATCACTTATTGGGATGCTTTGGCTTCCTGTTCGAGGGGGAGATCCTCTTCCTGTCCTACTTACCTGGGCGTAGTGACGTCTCTGAGAGCACCAGACGCCACCCCATCTTCAGGTCTCAATGGACAAAGGAGAAAACAACACAATCCGATAGATAGGCGCGGGTGGAACCCGCATGGGAAGGAAACAATAGGGAAAGCAGACAGAAGTGCATGAGTCACACAGGCACTTGTTAGACTAACGCACACTGCAGTGGGCAGACCCGATGGAACCGCTGACCCCTCTGCTGATGACCAGTGTTTACGCTTCCATCGTCCTGGGGAATATTTATACGGAAAGATTTGAACAAATGACGTTGTCCATTAATACAGAGTCGTAATATTTGTAGCTGTTTTTTCTCAACAGCAATCTACAATTGGCGGGTTGAGAAAGGGTTGTTTTCTGTTGTATTTCGGTTGAATAGGCTACGATAAGATACGATAATGTAATATTAAGTTTATTAATCCCAGGGAATGTTGTTGTCACAGCTGATGTATAGGACAGTATTGTAAGAAATGTCAATTTAGGAGACAAGGATCGGATTGTTAGCTGCTGTATGAAGCTCTGCTGTGACGTGATTGGTTGTCTCTGAAAGTAGTAGTTGTAATTGAAGGCGGTAGCACTGCATCAGGCACTTCTTTGGCATGTTCTAGAAGCGAAAGCGACCCCTGACTCGATATTACTTGGACAATTTAACTTTGCTGTGCGACCTTTCTTTGGCTTAGCCAAAATGTTAATGAAATTGATCCCTGGCAGATTTCTATAACCCATTAGGTAAATGCTCTTTGGCCTGTCTTTTTGTCAGCATGGAATTAGAAAATCACTACCTTTAGTTTTTTAAATACACTGTGTGTCTGGGTTTGTGTCCTTTGTGTTGGTTTGTATACTTGTTTGTGTATAAAATAGGTATATAAACAAGTACACAAACCAACGCAAACGATGAAATTAGAAAAGCACTACCTTTTAAATACACTTTGTGTGTGTGGGTATGTGCACTCTCTCTCTCTCTCTCTCTCTCTCTCTCTCTCTCTATATATATATATATCCTTAATAAACTTGGAGTACCTTAATAACATCTCCCACAACACAATCCCCTAATGGCATGTCTTTCCTAAACTCCATGTGCTAAGTCGGAAACAGCAGTGTGTTCCAGGTGAACTCGGGGTAAATACACCACACATGTCACTTACTAGATTGAATGGAACAGAGTACTTAATGCAGAGGTCTGAGCTTTCCACTTCCTGGCAGGACGCCCTTGTGATGACGGAGTGCTCACCAGAGATGAGCCCAAGACGGTTGTGGGTTATTTTAGATTTTGTAGCTAATAGCCGTTACCATAAATCCCTCCCAAAAAGACTCAGCAAACTGTTTTGCAACAATCCGAGGGTTGTCTTGAATTAGTGGGAGGTGTTTACAGGATTAGGCCAATGAGTCACCTCTGGAGGCACTGGTTTAGCCAATCAACGAGGGCCCTGAATTCTGTCATTCAGATGACCAACAGAGATTGTTTCGTAATCTGGGTGGGCCCCACATCTCCTATCGTGAGCCCCAACCGAATGCTGCAGTCATTGCTGTGATGTGCCTTTCCTCAGACCTTCCTGTGTTCTGTACCTGTAAACCATAACAGCATGGATGAGCCTGTAGGCAGTTTCCCTATTCAGAGCCTCGTTGGCAGAATGGATGGGAAGTTTCATAGAAACAAATTGGGTACAGAGAATAGGAGCGGGAAGAGGGGAGAGGGGGTGCAGAGAGAGAATGAAATTCGTCAGAGGATTAGAGAAGAGATGAAACAGTTACATTGATGGGAAACTGCTGGTGGATGGAATACCTGGAAATCAGTCAAATGTATAGTATAGACGTAGCATGTGTTTTAAATGGGGTGCCTTATCCTGGCTAGGGTATATTTTACATTTTTTGTGTGTGTGTGTGTGTGTGCATGTGCGTGTGCATGTTTGCACATTCAGGCCCACCGTGTTGATGGGAACACACACACACACACACACGCGCACACACACCCACACACACACACACACACACACACACACACACACACACACACACACACACACACACACACACACACACATACAAACACACATACCTGAATCTGATCTGATCCGATTGGCCCTCTCTGTCAGAGGCCGGAATGTTTAAATCCTATTGTGTTCATTTGCCTGTTTGGTCTGTGGTATAGGTGTGGCTAGCCCCGTGCACCTTGGCCTGCATGCGTTTGTGTATTGGTGTTAGTGCTTGTGTGTGTTGGTATAAACACCAAAGACCCGTGCCTTGGTCTACACCTTTTTTTCATTCTAGAGCAAATACGTGTGGTAGAAGCTGCAACATTTGCAGGGGAAGTGAAATAAACCGACAACAATTCATTTAAGATGGGTCAGGAAGTTTATCCATTCAGTCAGTGTGATGGCCTTCCTAAAACGCTGCCCCCTGCTGTCCATTAAGGGGCTCCACCGCCGGAATATATTCAACAACGCCCAGGTAGGATTAGCTGTTTGATGGATGTTGCTAGACTTGCCCAAACTTTATAATTAGGATTTAATGTTTTAAGGACTTATATTTATGCAGGTTTGTTTGTCACTTTGTATTGCCAGAACAATAATTATTCTTATTTATAATTCACACTGTCATGTTACTAACCCCCCCTAACAACTGTCCGGCCATGTTTATCTTGTTGTTGCCACAACAAAACCAGTCCCTGTAGCTGAGTTGTGGAGACTAGGGGACAATTCTGCTTGAATCAGGTCAGGTCATTAATATTTTATTCCCAAAATATATATTCACTATATTCACTGTTTGTTTGTCCCATGCAGTAGATTGCTGCTTTAATTCATCATACAAATATATAAAAAGCAGCAGATAATATGCAGTAACATGCATCCATTCTCTTAAATTTCTCTCTTTGCAATGACTATATCCTTCATATCACAGGGTGGTGGATGTTACCTAAATTTAATTGAATTAATGTATTTGATTATTTTAGGTTATTAATACTAAGGATTTGTAAAGTCTCTCTTAATAATCAGGACCATCAACAAGAGCACTATGTTACACA
>NC_136943.1:9752585-9765085 GCF_949987615.1 Pollachius pollachius
AACATACCCTCTGTCAATCACAAAAAAGCTTTTTGGGCTTTTTCCTCTGATATTTTGATAAGCTTTCCTTAGCTTACTCTCGCCCCAACATATGCATGTATCTGATGGTGTGCTGCCTGACATCCATGTTATGCCTACACTTCGACGCACAGCAGAGATGGATTTTTGCTCCATCTACTTTCATTTCCCCTTATGTAACTGTAAAAGGACAGAGTACCCCAGCCTCACCCCCATCCCCGTAAAAGGGCCACTAGAGACACCCACCTGGTATTTTACATATTACCGGCATGTGTGACTGTACACACACACACACAGACACACACACACCACTCTTCACTGAAAGGCAGGGCAGTTCTTTTCCCTCCATCTGCATCCTGGTATGATGATTCTGCTTCCTTTATCTCCTCTCCCCACTCATGCACGCCAGATGTGATGTGGACTGCCACTCTCTGCCTTCAGTGAGGTTCAAAAATGATGTCAAGCGAGGCAGAACATACATTTTGTTCATTTATTGTTAAATCATAACCGCAAACAAAATACCAATACTCTGCAGAAAACTCACACACAAGAAAAGTTATTACCACCAAACTATTAACACGATAAAAAATTATTCCTTTGTTGGCCTTCGGTGTCTAAGTCAAAAGAACTGCGCTAAATAAAGGGAATGTCATCCTTGATATAGCTGGGGCCCCTCGTGCGTACCCATTTAGGGTACGTGGGGCACAGGTTTTCCACAGGCATATAAGCGGACTGCTCACACAGCACACTGGTCCTTTGAAACCCCGGAAGACCTGGCCGGGGTGAGCTGTATCAAAACCAAATATTAAAACCAAAACAAAATACCAAACCGTCAAAGTTTTACTACGAACAAATCTCTTTGACCTCAATCAATGATGTGTCAATGGATCATTTATTTCAGTGTGTAAATGTGATTTGGGTTTTACCCCAAACCTAAATGTGTTGACCCATTAAAGCCGGTTAGGCTGGTGCACCTGTGTATGACCTGTTAATGCATGTGTGTATGAATGCGTACGCGTGTTCAGAGCGGTAGGGTGATCTGCCACAGGACGCTGCATGAGACGATGGGGTGGTGGGAGGTTGTGGCGTGCTTGCAACATGTGTATGTGTGTGTGTGTGTCTGTCTGTTTGTGCGTGTTTGTATTTGTTTGTGTGTGTGTGTGTGTGTGTGTGTGTGTGTGTGTGTGTGTGTCTGTGTATCCCCCCTCCCCCCCATGGTCTCCAGTAACCCCCTGCCCCCACATTTTGGTCCTGCTATACATCTTGGTACTCCAAGTGTTTAAAATCACACATCTCTCTCTCTCTGTCTCTCTTTCTCTCGCCTGCATACAGACACACCCAGTTCTGTTCCCCCGTCGCATGTCATTAATAATGCATATATGCAGGCCCTTAACGGCGACAATGTAGCGCTCAGTTCACTAGCAAATAAAGGTTGACCCACGGTGAATGGTGCATGCATATGTATCCATGCAAGAACAAACCCACACAGCTCGGAAGCATGCACAATGCATCGTTTGGCCATGCTGTAAAATGGGGCTGCGACCAATGTAAGACGGATCTATAGTCAACTCCATCCCTCTCTCTCTCTCTCTCTCTCTCTTTCTCTCTCTCTCTCATATCTTGCTCCCGTTCTCTTACACTTTTCGCTCTATCTCTTCCTCCGCCCACTCGAAAGCTCAAGCGTGTAATCGTGTTGGAAGGGTACACATGTGTTGATGTCATCATTGTGAACATAGAATATTTCCCTTATGGCTTCTGAATGAGCCATCAGATGCACTGTACGCTCTACTTTGCTCGGCTGTCGTGGCTTTTCCTTTGTCTTGATCTGTGACATCTCAACTAATTCTTTGTTAAACAAAGTCATTTCACCCCATTGTCTGCCAGCATGAATATAATACTTGCAAAGGACATTGAGTATTTAAATCATGTAAAATAACCCTGCTTCCTCCAAAGGCACACTCAGCCGAGGAGAATGAAGGAGAAAAATATAGATATTTTCCGTGATTTTTCAAATCCACTTAAATCAGTTGCACCTGCACTATTGTTGGCCTGTTTCCAGATGTTGTGTGGTGACACAGAGCTCCAGGTCATCCATCTGTGTCCCAGAGGGGAGGACTTGGTTTGGTGGACCAGGAACCAAGCTTGAGCACAGTAGTTTAGAATCTGACTTTCAGGCTGATGAAAGACCTGGTTTTAAACCTTTATTTTAATCGATTCCCGGGCGTCTATGTTAAACAGGAAAAGTGAAACGAACATCTATACCATCCATCTATTCTCCTTTTATATTGGATGGCTAAACTAAGCGGTGTTCCCAACCTTCTTGATATGAGGAAGGCTGCATCTTCCCAGTCAAGACAGGAAGCGTTAGGGATTTTTTTGATTAAAGCAGCGTGGCCCCTTTAAGAGAAGCCAGCAAAGCATTCAGTGCTTTTGGTGCTGCTGCTGATGGCAGCGCTGCCAGTTGATTGGCTGTGGCTGTCAGGGCTGAGGTGCTTGAGGGATGCTGCTGCTGCGTATCTTCCTCTCGCTCTCGCTCTCTCTCACCCCTCCCTCTCGCTCTCGCTCCCTCTCTCTCTCTCTCTCTCTCTCTCTCTCTCTCTTTCCCTGCCTCTCTGTGGCTCTCACCCGCTCTACGTCCCTCCCACCCTCTCCCGCTCCATCTCTCGCTTGTTCGCATCCCTCTGAATAATCCACATCTAGGGCAAGCAGGCTGATAGGCAGACCCGCGCGCAGCTCCTCTCTGCAGGCTGAGTCAAGAGAGAGAAAGGAGGAGAAACGCTGCTCAACGCAGGAGGAAAAAAAAAACACCGCAAAGGGAGACAATTTGGCATAAAAGAGGAAGGTATTGAGAAATAATTACTGGGAACATTTGCAACAGAGGATATCATTTATACATACATATTGTTTCTATACATATATATTTGTACACACGTATTATAGATATTTATATAAATATATATAGACATTTATCTCTGTATATACCTGTATTTGTGGTTGTCTGTTTATATATGTTAATATTTTTATATGTATTTGTGTGTGTAAATATATATGATATATAAACAAATCAATATATATATCTATGAATTTCTATACATATCACTGTGAAACAAGAACAGCAAGAGGAGCATACTACCATCGGGGCTGGTCTCTGATCGTGCGGTCGTATACAATATTTTGAATATTTTTACTTTGATCTTCTACGTCAAGAGGACGAAGACTACGTGACCATTTTTTGATTTTTTTTCCTTTCTTGTTTCTCCTGTCGCGACTTCCTTCGCTCCTCCTTGCTCCACTCCCGCTTTCATTTTTCCGAGGAGGAATAAAAAAAAAAAACGCCAGACAAAAACGGACTAACTAAAGAATCACGGGACGAGGGAACCAGAAAACAGAATTGGAAGAAAGCGAAGAAAAATCGGGGCTGAAATTCCTGTGATTAGCGCCATTAGCATCGGCATTAGGGCTTGTTGAGCCGATCGCAGTGCGCTCTCTCTCTCTTTCTCTAGCTCTCTCTCTAGCTCTCTCTCTCTCTCTCTCGCTCGCTCTGTGTGTGTGTGTGTGATCTCAGGACGAGGCGGGCAAGAGACCCCGAGTGCGGCGCCGCTCAGCCCCAGCTCAGCCCATCGCCTGACGGCGGCACAGCAAGCATGCACAAACACCACCACTGCTGCAAGTGCCCCGAATGTTATGAGGTGACCCGCATGGCCGCCCTGCGCAGGATGGACGCCCCGCCGTACGCCGGAGACTGGCAGGCCGAACCCTACGGATACCCGGCCGGGTACGGGGGAGGCCAGACCCTGCCGCCCCCAGCCTCAGGGGGAGGTGCAGGCATGGGAGGAGGAGGAGGAGGAGGAGGAGGAGGAGGAGGAGGAGGAGGAGGAGGAGGAGGGGGCACTTTGGGGAGAAGTAAGGGCAAGAACATGTCAGCCGGAGGAGGTCCTGGCGGCCCCAACCCCAAGGGTCAGTCCAAGGGGGGGCCCAAAGTAAATGGCAACAACTCTGGAGGGCAAGGCGCGTGGTGGCCGGAGTGTACGTGTACCAGCCGGGAGTGGTACGACCAGGTAACCCCCCCTCTCCCTCTACCTTATTCTCCCCCCTAGCTCAGCCTTCACCCAGTGCACCACTGGGAGTTTTGATGCACTGTTGCTATAGTAATGATGAGTCCACCATACGCGCCTTCAGTACATTGCCATGGCTTTTTTTCAGTTATTTATTTATTCTATTCACGATGTATAGTCTATTGTGCCTGATTGCAGGCGTTGCACACGCAAACAGCTTACGAACACATATTTTCATTTTTCATGAATGATGCCTTTAGACGTGCCCGGGGTACATCAAGCCACATGGTGATGCAGTTGTCATAGGCCCATGAGCACAAGTGCACTTTGCTGATTCAGTAGGTAACATGAAATCCAACGAGCAGTTGTATAATTCGGTCCTGTGACTTTGGCCGAAAACTGGCAGCAGGCGTTCTGTCATGAATATCCATTGTAGATTCCTCAGCTAATCAACTAATGGAAGGCTTGTCTTTTTTTTGTTTCTTTTTTTTTGGTCTGGAGAAGAGCGAACTGATTAATGGCAGTTCTCTTGTTACTTTCATTCATGCTCTTCATTCGTTTAGTCAGGCGTTTTTGGCGTGAATCCGGTCGCATTGCAATGCGATGTCTGAAGAAATAGACAGTCAGTAGCTGTGTGTCCAAGGGAGAAAAAAAAGGAAAACGCTTTCCTTTCCCCTGCTGTGTGCTGTGAATTTAGCCTCTGCGCTAATGCACTCCTCTCGTTCATCCATCTTGTTAATTTAACACAGGCTTGAAAAATTACCTTGATAAAAAGGTTACAGCGGGTTTAGCAGTGCATTGTGTAATTAAGTTAGGTGTGTGTGCGCTCGCATGGGGGGAAGGGAGTTGCGTGATGTGCATGAGATTTCAAGTCGTGTGTGTGTGTGTGTGTGTGTGTGTGCTTCTTCTGAACGTGTGTGTGCATGTTTCTATGCAGGCTTTTGCGTTTGCGGCAAACGCAAAAGCCCCATAAAAATCCCCCTGTATTCTGTACACTTGGGTACTGAGTCTGAATACGTTTTGAGCAACAGGAAGAGGGGAATAGGGGGAGGAGGGAGAATCAAAAGGCAGACATTGGGGGTAAAATGGAGGCTGCAGTGAGGGTGTCCGTGTGGGGAGAGAGAAATACCCCAGAGCAGTCGGCACATATGAACTACAACCTGCCCCTTTCTTAAAACGTCTCCCCGGTTCCGTCTAGCTAAAGATTTGGCGGTTTAGATCGAGTGACGCGGTACGTGCCTTTCGATGAAAACATGTCTCCGCTCACATGTTGGAAAAGCACCCATAGCGCTGTGTAAATTATGTAAGCGTGTATTGTCTCTGTGGGTTTGTGGTGGTATGTATGTGGACCTTTTTTTCCCCCTCTTTCTCCTCCAAATCCTTCTTCCTACTAGGGCTTATGTCAAGGCTTTGGCCAACCGGTGTTTCGACTGCATGGCTAGAGATATGAGCTCGTCTAGAGATATGAGCTCGTCTCTCGAGCGTCACACCAGCCCTCAACGGGCACCCGTTCATAGAAAGCTCCAATCCCAGGGCCTAGAGACGAACGTGGGTCCTGTTCTGACGTGGCGAGGGTCTACAGTGAGGCTTAGCTCCCTTCTTGGTGTGTGTCATGTGGTGCGCTACACGCCACAACACACCGTTGGGAGTGGACCCACCAACAACGTGAGGGTTTAGCCATGGCCTAACACCCATCTAAATGGATGGGGGGGGGGGGTGATAGATCAACCGAATTTCACCCGAAAACAAGAAGGGAAGGAAAGAGGAATTAGCAAGGGGAGAAGAAGAGAAAAGAACAGCCGTCACGGGGGTGAAAATGCTAATGTTGGAAAGCAGAGAAATAAGCCAATAAAGGGAGGCAGCAAGCCTAGAGAGGGGGAGGGGGTTATGTAAGTTGAGGCAGTTGGTGGTGCTGTCAGAGAGAGAGAGAGAGAGAGAGACGGAAGGAGAGAGATGAGAGAGAGAGAGAGAGAGCGGACGAAAGGCCCTGACACTAGACCAGCATCTGTCTCTACGGTCTACTAAAAAGGATGCTGTATGGAGCAGTCGTTAAAAAAAAAAGAGGGAAAAAAACAGTCCATGTTTCCGCTACGGACGGGCATGTTGGCACTTTAGCTCCCTTAATCACCACTACGTATCCATGGGGGGGGGGGGGGGTTGGATATATATTCCCCTCCCCCACTACCTACACACTGCTCACATAAGAAGCCAGAGAGCGGAGCCGGCATTCACATGAGCATCAGCAACGATACACGCCCAGTAAGCCACATCTTCACGGCGTCGTCTCCTATAGAAGCCCCGGCTTCCTAGCGGCGCTGACGCTTTTATTGTGAAAGGCAAAATATGGTTGTAGAGAGATGGTGATTCAGAATGACATTTTACTTTTCTACGCTGTGTTTTTCCTATTCTTTCGTTGGTTGTTGCTTTTTAAACGTAGGCTACGAATTATGAGCGTTGATGCGTTTTGCAATGCGTTGCTTTGATGGTGTACGCAAATGGAAGATTGTTTAAATCTCCAAGAGGAGGGAAAAGGAAATGACACGCCATCATGAGTCATGTGATGATGTCGTAAAGCCTCATCCACTTTCTATGGTTGTTATTGTTTTTTTCTTTATATGACATTACAGTACATGAATTGACAAAGACAACAAATACTGCCTTAGTTTACTTCTGGATAATTCCAAGCATAATCGCTCTTTGTTTCATTCAAAGCGTTGTGTTAAGGAGTGGAGCGTGAGTCTTTGTGTCGATAGGCCTGGGCCCTAATGGGAGTCATGTGATGGAAGACTCTTTCTTCCCCGCGGGCTCCAATCTGTCTCTATGTGCTCTCCAGCTCCACTCTGATGATTAGTTTTAAATATTAATTTGATTTTTTCCTTTATTTATTACAGGCACGATATTAAACTTAATCCAAAATGCTTGTTCACTCCCCTCAGCCTCCCCCTGCCCATTCAGGCAAGTTGTTTATGGCGTAGGGGTAGTCTCTGGGTGGCTGGGGTTTTGTATACCAATGCACAACAGTCCCAAAGGTGGATGATGCGTGACACACTCTAAGGATCATCGCAAGTTTCCTTGTTTAGTGTGTGTGTGTGTGTGTGTGTCTGTCTGTGTGAAAGCGTGCTTGTGCTCGTGATGGTTAAGGCACATGCTAATGTCTGTGTGTAGATATGTTTGTGCACATGTGTAAGTGTCTCTGTGTGTGTGTGTGTGTGTGTGTGTGTGTGTGTGTGTGTGTGTGTGCACGTGTGCATTCTCTTTCCTTTACAACCTTGTTGTTCTATAGACGTTTGCATGTGCCTGATTCTGGGTTGGTGCGTTCTGATTGGCTGTGTCTCTATCAGCTGCAGCACAGGGCCATGGGGGGGGGGATGTATATATGACAGGGCTAGTATTTATCACGGCCCTCCATCACAGTGTCCTGAGCGCTCCCCCCTACTGGGGGACCTGAAGCGCCCCTCCTTTGGGCAGGCGTATCCTCATGACGGCGGTTTATCTTTCAGATCAGAAGGAGAGTAAGATGAGTGGGACCCAACAGGCCATTACAATCAGCATGACCCCCCCCTCCCCCTAACCAACACAGGGACCCAGCTTTGCACTTTAAGCAAGCAGGGAAAGACAGATAACTGTTTTATCACCAATATAGACGCTGTCCCCCCCTGCCCGTCCATCCACGTTCCTCCCATCTGATACCACTGAATCAGATAATTAATTCAAGAGAAGGAAAGACTGGATTTGCATATATATTGTATATGACATTTGATGTGAGGGCTCTCATAGGGAAATCGCAGCGTTTCTGTGATGGAGATGAAGATGCGTCGACTGCGTGTCAGCAGATCTCCGGGTTCAGAGCGTGTGGGTGGGGGGGGGGGGGGGGGGGGGTGGGTGGAGGACTGACGGAGATGAGTGGAGGAGATAAAAGACAAATCTTGTCTTTTGTTCGAACCAGATCCTCCAATCACAGGCCGAGACAACGACCGAATCTCTCTGGCCGACAGATCTCGGCCAGAGCGATTCTGTCGTTTTCTTTTTGGTGAACGGACGGGGTTGACAGGGGTCAGACGTGTGTGAAGAGCGGGATCGGTGCGCTGTAGATGTTTCCACGGCAAAGACCGCATAGAACCCTAGCACTCTAGTGGGGCCTGCTCTCCATCGCTGATGGCAGAACATGCCGCTCCTCAAAGCATTCATTTCAGAGGAAATGATGTCATCCCCAAAGCTTTGTCTGCAGGAGGAATTTTAAGAGATGGAGCATCCGCAAGAAACATGGATGACTAAACAAGCGTTGCCACTCTCCATGCCCAACACGTCTGTTTCAGGAATAAACTAGGCCAGTGAGACTTACATAATATTTAAATATATCAGGTACAAAGTATAATACATTTGTAATGCTTTACAAATAGCATTGGTTCCACTGACACTATATATAGACTTTGAACGCGGCGTCCTGCCTATAGGAGCGCTGACATTTCTAATTACATTTTTCTTCTGTGTCATGTGCAATGCTCATGTGGGCTTTATCATGTTAAGTAAAGCAAATGATCCAATGACTTAAATACATCCGTGTATTAATACAAGCTGGCCTATAATTTGATGTTCATCTCTAATTACATATTTATACTTACCCATTTCATGGGTTTTTCATTAATGAGCATTAAATTGTTTTGTACTTTAATTGGACAGCCCTGCTGAGACCCAGGTGCTTACTAGTTTTGACTAAGATTAAGTTTGAATCTGTTGCTCAACCAATCAGGCAAATTTGAATGCGCATTGGTGCCTGGAGAAATGAAAAAATCCACATAGCACATAGGCCAACGTGTTACATCTGTGTATGCTGGAAGAAGATTTTTTTGTTATCTTTCGTAGGTAGGAAGCTATAGGAGACCTTGGAAAAAGTGTAATACGTGGAGTGAAATCATATAAGCAAGGTTTAGCAGGGATCAATGGAAATATATACAAAATACACAGAAAACAACGTTTACATACCTAGTGATCGTCTATGCAACCTTACCCTAACATTTCAATTCAATATAAATCCTAGTCTCAGGCATGCCGGGCCCTATGATAAAGGCAACATTTTGAGAAGTCAAATGTATCTGCTGACCTAGATGACAGTCTTCGCTGTTCCGTTTGCTACCTGTCAGCAGTACGACCTCTGACCTCTGTAGGTCACTCGACATTTCAGTTGTCACCACACAAGGCCTCCGGAATACCAGCTGATGAATAGCATCAGCTGGTACGGTGTGCTCATGTCTCTCTCTCTCCCTCCCTCTCCTAATTTCTCCCTCGCTCTCCCCTTCTCTCTCTCTCTCTCTCTCTCTCTCTCTCTCTCTCTATCTCCCTCCCATTTCCTCTCTCCCTCCCTCCCTCCCTCTCTCTCTCTCTCTCTCTCTCTCTCTCTCTCTCTCGCCCTCTCTCTCTCTCTCAAACATAGGAGAGATACGAACCAGGAGAGCCGAGGTTCTCTGCAATATTCCCAGGCATTTTTACCAAAGTCGTTGGCTCTTTATCCAAAATTGATGGGGTGTTGGTGGCGGTGCGGGCTGTGTGTGTGTGTGTGTGTGTGTGCTGGGCTGATCAGAGGAGTGTGGCTCTCGTGAAGAACCCGGACAATGAAGTCAGCGGCTCTTGGAGAATGGAATGGAGACTCTGATACCTGCGGGGCCATCAGTGGTGGCACGTACGGTTCTTGGGGGGCGAAGAAGAACGCTTTGCTGCATTGACACCTCCCACCACCACCTCCTCCACCTCCAATTTCCATAAAAGCCTCGCCGTCTGAAGCTCCCTCCTCGCTTTCAACCTTTTTCGCCTTGGATCAGGCATGTTCTTTCTGTCCCTTCAACATGGAGGGCGATGAGGACGATTTAAGGTCTGACAATTGCACCACGTGATTTCCCCGGTACCTTCAACGCATAACCGCCCCTTGACACATTAGCAACACGCTACCAGGGAGGAGCGCCCTGTTCTACACATGCTCTCTAGGACTGTATTATTCGTCTCCAGTTCCATTTTGTAGGCCCACTGCTTCGCATGTGTATCGACACCCGTATCGGCCCTATGAGGTTCTGGTACGGATGCAGAGTCGTGTTTCTCCCTCACTGCCAGCCAGGAGATCAGAGAGAGGCAGACAGAGGGGGTCGGCCTTCTGTGTGTTTGTTGGCCCTTGCTTTGTTTTATCCCGTTGTTGTGTTTGTTTTTTTGTGCTGATCACAGTATGGAGTGGCCTGAAAAGGTGACGCCAGGGATGTGCGTGCCAGGTCCGTAGCCCTGCTCCAGTGATGAGCACACTGGGCGTCTCACTTGGACCGAGCAGCCCCCAGTGGAGTCCACTCGCTGGAGTAATAAGAGTAGGAGAAGCCATTAATGAAAGGCAACTCCAAACGGCACTGTATTTATAGATAACATGTACAAGTACAAACCCACGTCTGTACAGCGTGGATGGAGCCGTGTTCCTTGTTCTTTTGAGATGCACCCTCTTGCTGTTACTTCTCTTGCTTCTGGTTATGCTTGAGTGTGCTAGCATCGTCGGGCATGCTAAACTGCACATCACCCACCCACACACGCACGCACACACACACACACACACACACACACACACACACACACACACACACACACACACACACACACGCATACACACACACACACACACACACACACACACATACATACCCCTCGATCAATAAGAGAAGAAAGCGGCCAATCCTGAGGCTCCTGACCAGCTCTGTGTGTTTATGGGGGGTACGTGGGTGCCTTCAACAGCACCTGTTTTTTTTGTATTATTTAACTGCTGTATGAACTGTTGGTTCTGAGGTTTCTGTACCGTTCACTTGTGCTGTCCTTATATACTGGATTGAACTGGTCGTGGTACATCTCCTTGGCCATCTCTAATGTTCTCTCCAATATTCTCCAATGTTCCGCCAATATTCACCTCATACTGCACTGTTGCTTGTTTTTGTCTTCATTTTATGGGAGGGAAGGTGTGCGTGTGTGTCTGTGTGTGTGTGTGAGTGTGTGTGTGTGTCTGTGTGAGTGTGTGTGTGTGTGTGTGTGTGTGTGTGTGTGTGTGTCTGTTTGTGTGTGTGAGAGGACATTTGGTGAAGCAATGTGTTTCTGACCCTCTTTTCTTTTCCCTCCTCCTCCTCCTCCTCCTCCTCCTCACACACTCTATTGCTCTCTCTCTCTCTCTCCTTTATCCACAGTTCAAATCAAAGTCTTGTGTTTTATTTAATTTTTATTCGCTGTGATGTTTCGGGGGGGGGGGGGCGGGGGGGTAAATCAGCGTAATGAGTCCAGCCTTTCCCTCTGCCATTTGCAGAGAAACATTATGTTCTGGCTCCGCTCAGTAGTAACCTGGCCACCACTTTGATTTCCTATTCAAAATCTCCTGATATTTCTCCAATGTTGGACGCCAATGTCAACGCACTTTTGGATTCTATTATAACGCAGCATTCATAAATGAAAGGAATGGATTGCTTGATGACTGCTCAGGTTGTCTTTAATGTTCTCCACTAGAATCCTTTTGATAAGTGTAGAAGAGAAACAAGTATTACACACATCACTCAGATTTGGCAAGTACTAGGTTTCACCCTTTACTTTGGCTTTGTTGGTGTGGCTTGCTGTTTTTTCAACCAGGGTTGTCACGTACAAAACCAGTTATACCTGGTCTACCTATACCTCATAATCGCTTTCACGTCCAAAACTGGAGAGGATGTAACCCACTTGTAACACAGGCCTGACATTAACCCTCTCGTGCTTTTCATGTCATTGTGTGTGTTTGCTCGTGTGTGTGTGTGTGTGTGTGTGTGTGTGTATGTCTGTGTCTGTGTGTGATTGCGTGTGCTTGTGTGTGTGTGCACGCTAGCGCTCTTCTGTGTGCCATCGCCCGATCCGAACACATTTAGTTAACACCATCAAATTCCTCTAGGTCATTGCACAAACTTTCAACAGCATCCCCTTGTTTGCTTGCGGTTTGCTAATACTGTCCTTTCTTCTCTGTCTTTTGTGATGTTTGTATTGTATTGTGTGCCATACTTGACATTAGCATAGACCATGTTCAACATTGTTCAGACATATGGACCATCAAATCAGTGCCTTTGGTTTGTTATCAGAGGACTAATAGACTCTGTGAAGAGGCAAGGTGCTTATTGAGATCTGTGTAGCTTGTCAAGTAAAAAAACATGCATCTTCAAGCCACAGATGCGATAAAAGGAGAGGATAACAACAATACACACAATCCCAGCTTAATATCGTACATCCTTATATGTTCAATAGGTGAGCTCTGCACCAAAATTGCTTTCCTGGATCTAATACCTTCTGTTTTCCTTAGTCCACGATATTATGTCTATATTGTGTTGTGGGGATATTGCATGAGAGGAGTACACAATGTTACCATATCCTTTTCCAAAAGCTTTTTTTTTTTTGTGTAAC
>NC_136943.1:9769033-9829033 GCF_949987615.1 Pollachius pollachius
CTATTAATGTGATATTAATGTTACTGTCTTCACGTTTAAACAGGTAAATGGCAGTGACGGGATGTATAAATATGAAGAGATCATCCTGGAGCGGGTAAGTCTTCATTGAGCATTCATCTGATCTCCCTGTTTGTTCAATCGTATTTCCCCTCCCTTCTGCTGCGTCTCAATATCACTCACCTAGCTGCCGATTGTCCACTAGGTGGCAGTAAGCAGCTCTGTCAGCAACCCGACAACAGACCGTTGCCCTGCAGCAGCTCCTGCAATCAGGAGATGTTGATGAGCGTTTTTAATCGTTTTAGCCCGTGTGTTGCGAGGTTACATACAAGGTTTTTGTATAAGGCGGCATGCAAATCAAAGACGCGGTGCATCGCTTAAGCTGGAACACGCCCCGCCACCGCACGACTTGTGAGGGTAACAACACCGGCGGCGTCAGCAAGGCGTCGCCCTTTACATAATCCCCCTGCCACATGTGACTTCAGCGAGGGCCACAGTCGAGCTGCAAAGCCCTTCACTCTGTGAGGCCGCCATTGTACACTAAATATTTACATTCAGAATATACCATTCCCTGATGAACTCTGCTCGTACAGATAACGTCAACCGATTCAGTGTTTCAAGTGTGTGTGTGTGTGTGTGTGTGTCCGTGTCTTGTGCTGTACGTGCGTCTGTCTGTTGGAGCCTGAGCAACAGGGAATTTGGTGCTTACTCCTCTTTGCTTATTCGTTGTGAGGGTTGCTTATTAATTATAGAACATAATAAAGCAGTTTTTTTTTCTACCTCCGTCTTGTTTACCGGCCCTTGCTGTGTGGCTGTACCTGTCAACCCACTCAATTGGAAATAGGCCTCGACACAGCGCAAAAGTAATAGTGAAGTCATATATATTAATACACTGCAGAGATGGTGAGGTTGTGGATAGGATACGGTGGCTCAACTGACCATGGGGTACGTTCACGTATGTTTAGCACCATATTCTACCTCTCTCCCGTCCCTGCAGTGGGGCAGCCAGTCTCTGCTGCTCAGTAACGCAATACATACAAACATGAAAGTCATTATCATTTGTCAGACATTGAGACACGCAACACACACAAAAACACACAAACACACACACAACCGCACATGCATACACTCATATGCAAACAGCGGTGTCGTCCATCTGAGAAAAGTGGATATCAAGGTATACCTTGAGAAGTCCCCTGCGCGGGCTGCCCCGATTGGTCGTATCCGCTAAAATACCAATACACTTAAGTGCAGCACGCCGTCGACCTTGGGTTTGTGTTGGAATCCATCAATCCCCCTCCCCCACCCCGTCTAGTTACGCATGTGTGCGTGCATGTGTGCGTGCATGTGTGCGTGCATGTGTGCGTGCATGTGTGCGTGCAGGTGTGTGTGTGTGTGTGCGTGTGTGTGTGTGTGTGTGTGAAGTTGATGTAGGGGCTAATGCTATTGGTGAACTGCTGTGTGCAGGGTAACTCTGGCCTGGGCTTCAGCATCGCTGGGGGAATGGACAATCCACACATCCCTGATGACCCAGGAATCTTCATCACCAAGATTATACCAGGAGGAGCCGCCGCCATGGACGGCCGACTGGGGTAAGCGCAGGAAGGAAAAGTGTGTGACTTTAAATGGCTTTTAGTGTCAAGCCATTGTAGACGCTTGATTTTATGCTCTGAATGTTTTGATGTTAAAATGTGTATTGACTGACACGATCCACCAAAACACACTACAGCATAAACACAGCTGCATACTATTTATTTCATAGTTACACTGGGACTTTTCTAATGTTTTGTCAATATCTATGTAAAGTGTCTTCGGGTCTCTTGTAAATCATAGTACAATTTTTTTTTATCGTCACCATCATCACCACCACAGTAATTCTATCTTCATCATCATATTCATCACAATCTTCATCCCTGTGTTCCTCCTCCTCATCAGTAAAATTATTATGTGTGTGTGTGTGTTGCATTAACCCCCTCCCCCTGCGGCGTCCCTCAGGGTGAACGACTGTGTGCTGCGGGTCAACGAGGTGGACGTGTCCGAGGTGGTGCACAGCCGGGCGGTGGAGGCCCTGAAGGAGGCAGGCCCCGTGGTGCGGCTGTTGGTGCGGCGGCGCCAGGCCCCACCCGAGACCATTCTGGAGGTCAACCTGCTGAAGGGGCCCAAAGGTGAGGGCCCCCGGACAGTCCCCTCCATACTAATCTGGGATCCAGCAGTCCTTGGTTGTTATAGCAGGCCAGAAACAAGAGACTCATGGGCCGGAGTTATGCCTGGTCTCCTGTTGAGTAATGGAGATATTATACGAAGGGAAGGGGGTTTTAGGAAGCAAGAGTCGCCAATCATACAGAGTTGATTAGAAACCTTTACAGACACTTTCCTAAGAACCTGTGTCTGGACAGGACGGTTCGTGCTGCCCGAGTTCTTTTCAATGGTTTTACAGTGAAAAAAAACACACTTACAGTTCCCCGTCTCCAGCAACTTGATTGCTCGAAAACAAATGAAGCGAGAGCAAGTGAAATGCCCCATTCACCATGATTTGAGTTGGTCTGCTATCATACTTTAGATGTTAATCCAAAGTTTGATTCTACCTCCAAGGCATATCCTGTTAGTTATGTCTGCTTGTTTGATGTTGATTTGTGATGGAATGCAGCCGTTTAGACCTTATTACAGTAAAATATGTTTTTGTTGAGCATACTATTTACTTGCGATCAGTGTTAAAATGTACGATTTTGCCCATTTCCGACACAGATCTACTTATTACTTTTTAATTAAAGGAGTCGATATTACAGTCTCTATGAAAGGCCTACGTTTAAACAAAATCAACAAGTTGGAAAACAGAGCAGCAGATGTCACGTGAAAAAAGAACAACGTCCAAAATAAAGAGACGTTGATTCACAGAAAGAACTACGAGTTAATGTGTGTGTGTGTGTGTGTGTGTGTGTGTGTGTGTGTGTGTGTGTGTGTGTTAACGCGGCGATGTTGTTCATGTGCAAGGCCTTGGGTTCAGCATCGCGGGAGGGATCGGTAACCAACACATCCCCGGGGACAACAGCATCTACATCACCAAGATCATCGAGGGGGGGGCGGCGCAGAAGGACGGCCGCCTGCAGACGGGAGACCGCCTGCTCGCTGTAGGAGAACACAATGTACCTCTCTCTCTCTCTCTCGATGTGTGCTGCAGGCAAACGTTCAGCTCAGAAATAACATGCGCTTCACAAGGGGCATTGCTGCAGCGCTATCTTCGGCGATCGTGATTCGTGAACCCCGGCCCCACCACCCTACCGAAAAAAACAAAAGCTAAAATCTGAAATAGATCAAAATCTGGTCAATGTCAATCAGGGATTGATTGGAGATGCCTGCGACCGATCAAACGTCAGTGTAGGAATATTCAAGTTATCCTTTCTTCAGGACAGAACAAGTTCTTGGCATTTCAGAAGCTCACCATGTAAGCAACATATCTTGTAGTGACCCAGGTGTAATTCCCACCTGTATTCCAATTCCAAGTTCCCTCTTTCTTGTAATAGATTTTCCTTGCTTTCTTTGATGTTCTGTCCATAAAGACAGAGAAATATTTATTTACAAAAAAGTCTTATTCGGAGCCCCCTTATTCTGATGTTTTAGCTAGAGCCAGCTGAATCATGTCAATGTCAACGGCCTCATGTGTGATTGATACACTGCTTCACACGAGAGAAGATCTCCCTTAAGCCTCCTTATGTCACACAGGCAGCAGATGAAGGAACACATCTGCCAGGTGAACCAGCATCCACGCTGTTCAGTCCATTCAAGCTTCAAGGCTACAGTAGAGACAGAATGAAGGGAAACCAAAGTCAGCCAGCAGTTCTACTGCTGGGGCTGTTAGGAATTTCAGTCGAAAATTCTCTTAACTCTTATCACCCCACTCTTATTTTAGACATTCATTTTTTACCTTCAGTATTAGTAGTGAAAGTATTATTTGTGTGAGTTGTACCAGTCCTTTTTTTGATTAGTTCTGCAGTTTTGAATGCAAACTTTTCCCAGGAACGTCAGGTGTAATCAGTATTCACTGAACCTTGAATTCACCCCTTCACGACTCTGACAAAAATGCTGATCTTTAAAGATTGTATCGGTCACAAAGTCACTGGCAAAAAAAAAAGACGACAATGCGCCGTATGCATGGTTGCTATTTTGCATAGCTGCTGAGATATGTGGCTTTAAAAAGACAGAATGTCCAGTCCATACAGCAGCTATTACATGACTCATCCACTCTTCTGCTGATTCTGTTTATATTCTTTCTGAACTGAACTGGTCATTTGCAGTATTTCAATCATTGCCCACTGAAATGTTACTTCACCCAACTCTATCCAAAAAAAAACACAACTAGACTATGTATGGACTTTGCACTCTGAATAGATGACTATGTATGCCCTTTTTTATTACCGTCTGTGCTTTCTTTCCTCCTTGCGGTTCTGAAGGGTGTGATGCACAACACAGTTAAAGCTTCAGGTTCAGATAACTTTATTGTCCAGCCATAATACGACAGGAAGTCTACCATAAAGTTTTGATGGCTTTAGATGGCAGCACTCAGAACAAGCGTTTCGTCGTGGGTGTGTTTGACCCTCTTCTTCCCCCTGGGGGCGTCCAGGTGAACAACATCATCCTGCAGGATGTGCGTCACGAGGAGGCGGTGGCTGCGCTCAAGAACACATCGGACATGGTGTACCTCAAAGTGGCCAAGTCGGGCCCTGTGCACCTCAACGACATGTACGCTCCCCCGGACTACTCAAGCAGTACGTATCTCCTTCGCCTCCCTCCTTCCCCTCCGCTGTCACCGTCCTCTTCCATCCTATATTTGTCTTCCTCCTCCTCCTTTTCTTCATCCTGCTCTTCCTCATCGTCCTCTTCCATCCTGTATTTGTCTTCCTCCTCCTCCTTTTCTTCCTCCTGCTCTTCCTCATCGTCCTTTTCCATCCTATATTTGTCTTCCTCCTCCTCCTTTTCTTCCTCCTGCTCTTCCTCATCGTCCTTTTCCATCCTATATTTGTCTTCCTCCTCCTCCTTTTCTTCCTCCTGCTCTTCCTCATCTTTCTCTTCCTCCTCCTGGTTGTCCTTCCTTTTCCTCCGTCTCCTCCATCTTCTGCTCCGCAATGTCAGTCTCCTCCTCTTCACTTTCGTCGTATTCGTCGTATTAACCCTTCTCCTCTTCCTCGCAATCGTATTCTTGCTCCTCCTCTTCCTCCCTTTCTTCCTCATTCTCCTCTCCTCTCCTCCCCCTCCTCCACCTCCTGCCCCTACACCTCCTCCACCTCCTCCTGTTATTCCATGTTGTTGTCATGTTAAACTATCTCTTATCATATTAGTCATCGTGTCTGTTTAGTTGTTTTCTCTGAATACAACAAGATCAAGTTATTTTTTATCGATTCAACTATTTATATGGATATAACTCTTATATCCATTGGATATAAGAGTATATCCGCTTTGGATATAACTCTTATATCCAAAGCGATGCACAGTATATTCAAATGCATGTCATTAAGGTGTAGGAAGGGGTCAGGGTTCTAACAGGCTGGTTTGAGTACTTTTAAATTTTGATTTAACCTACGTTTTTAGCTAAAATCTGCAATATGTCCAATGGTGGTGGGTAGAATTTCCTCGGTAGTGCTTTTGTTGGATACAGTACTCTTTCCACTCACACACACACACACACACACACATGAAAGACACACCAACTCTCACTCCACTCATCCACACACATAGATACAGGATTTGTGCAGGCACACACAAAAATACTCACACATGTATATTTATACACATTCACACACCAACACACACACACACACACACACACACACACACACACACACACACACACACACAAATACACCCCTGCTGCTGCCCACAGCAACAACAAGCCCAGATCTCTCTACCTCCCACTAAGTGTGGAAGCTTTCTCACATCCCACCTGCTCACAGAAGCCCACTCTGAAGTGCTGCAGCCTCCGACAGAAACCCACAGAACTGTCTCCATCTCCGAGCCACCCAGTCTTATGCAAATCCATACATAGCTGCACTTTGTCCTGCTTTCTATTTTAAAGCAACGTGCTTGGACTGGCGCTGAGTTTTAAGCCCGTGTGACCCACAGTCAGGTGATTTAGATTTGAGGCGCGTGTTTTTGTGTCGTTTCCATGGAAGTCTCGAAATAACCCCAAAACGAGTCCTAAGGGGATGGTTTTCACTTTTGTGAAATGTCTATTGTTAAGATATCACATCGTGATTCACACCGTTGCCTCTACCTTATAAAATATCAAAAACGACAGCAGAAGATCGTTCAATGTAAAATGTTCCGTTCCGGGGAAACAAATTCCGCCTATTTTAGCCGTGGAATAAACGTGACCTTTCAGACGCCCCGGGAGCGGTGGTGTTACTGTGGGATGTGGTGGTGGGTGCTGGTGCTATTATGGTCATTGCTGTTGTAATCATCTCCTCTTTCCCCCCCTCTGCTGGCATGGCCCTCCCCCCAGCCTTCCCGACCCTGGTGGAGAACCACGTGGGCCACGGCTACATGGGGGCCATGGAGCCCAAGCAGGTGTACCAGGCCCCGCCCCAGGCCACGCCCTCCAGGTACTCCCCGGTCCCCCGCCACATGCTGGGAGAGGAGGACTTCACCAGGTCAGTCCTGGGCTGCAGTGCTGCTGCTCTCATTCTTCTTCTTTGGTTGTTGTTGTTGTTTTTTAATGATTGTCTTTATCTTTTCCTGATTTGCCAAGGGTCGAGCAATCTGTTTTATTTATTTGTCTATTTTTCTACGTCAAATAATTTTTTTGCAGTCAAACAGAAATGCCAGGCAATGGTAACTTACTATTTTCTCCAAAGTAACCACCATATCTCAATATGCTATTTCTTGATCCCGTTCCAATGGAATGCTTATTCTTTAGATAGGCCTTACGTTAGTGTTACGCCAAGCAAGATTATTAACAATGCCTGTTTGAGGGGGCCAACAACAGTATAGTGGGACCCCAGTAAACGTTCACAGTACTGTATTTGAAGAGAACATGAGGTGATGTCGGTTGAACGAAAACCGCAGAATGAGAAGTCACACACGCAGAGGCCTGACGTAAGCCTCCTGGAGGTCTTGCGTAATCCTAACCTACAGATTGAGGGGGAGGGAGTGTGTGTGTGTGTGTGTGTGTGTGTGTGCTTTCAACGGTCGTGAAACGGATGACCTTTATCAGCGTTTGCGGTGCCTCCCTTATCCCTGAAGCCCCGCCCCCTGTCTACGTGCACCGTCTGTGCATTTGTCCAGTCTTGTCTAGTATGGTATGTTTGTGTGTATGTGTGTGTGTGTGTGTGTGTGTCTTCTACGTGTCCTGCTCTTGTCTCGTTCACTGTGCTTTCTGTACCCCCCCCCCCCCCCCCCCCCCCCCCTCCCCCCCCCCCGGCAGGGCTGAACCTATTTACAGTGTCATCCACAAACCTGGGGAGGGCAAGGTGCCCCAGGCCCTCTACAGAGGGGCGTCCCCGGACACAGGCTACAGCCTTTTCCCTGTCTCCCCGTGCCAACTTCCACCCCCCTTCCCCGCCAGGTACTCTCTCAGTGCATCGCACCTTGCTAAGCCCTCTCTCCCCCCCCGCCCCCTCCAGCCCACATTCAGCCCACTCATGGTGCCTGGCATCTGGGCCGCCAGCCGCCAGCCCCCTGCCAGAGCAGCGGTGGCCGGGCGACGGGGCCAGGGGCAGGTGAAAGGGTTGGGGGCAGATGACTGCTTCTCTTGCCAGTAGATCCATGGGGCAGTTCATGTCATTGCGAGGGATTAATTTGGACACTGGCAGAGTGGAGCGAGTGTAGGGACGCAGAGAAGGATAACATTCTGTTTGGTTCGTCTGAGAGGATTTGCACAAAACAACACCAAACCACCATTGCTATAAAAGAAAAATATTTTCTTAATTATGCACAAATTATTACTTAAAATGATCCGTTGCATTTGCCGTAAAGAAAAAACATTGGCATCCCCAATGTCCTTCATTCAAAATAATGAAGTGAATACTTAATATCAAGCAGAACATTCCCCACTTCATTCATGCATTCAATCTATGAAACTGAACGTAAAACACAGTTCAGTGAGCAGCCCGCTTGCGACGGATTCCTACCTGTGCGAACACACTCCCCGACAGGAGCGCAGTGCATGCAAGCCTTCTGCTCCCGCAAGCTGCTCAACACAAACTGCCACCAAGACTAAAAAAACCATAGCATGAGGCCCTGGCAGAGCTGCCCTGTCTCTGGTGGGCCATGCAAACATCAATACTCATTTAGAAAAAAAAAACACCCCTTGTACCTTCCTCGGTTTGTTTGTCGATGATTTACCGTCAACGCAAGGCAGTGGCGAGAGACATTGTGAGCCGTGTGTGTGTTTGAACAGGGACCCGCCATGCTGTGCTCATCCATCACCTTTCTGAGGGGAATTAATGAATTGATGTTTGTGTGTTCGCCCGCCGTGTGTATTCAATGTATTTGTAGAACGTCAAAGTGGCCGGCTTGGTAAATAGTTTAGTGCCAGGTACGTTTTCATGCATCAATGTCAAAATGTGCTTACTGTTTGTCTGCCTCTTAGGCTAGTGTGTCTGTTGCCAGTGTGTGTGTGTGTGTGTGTGTGTGTGTGTGTGGGGGGGGGGGGGGGGGGGGGGGGGGGGGGTCTGTCTTTACATCTCACCAAGCGGGGTGGTGAGGAGCCATACATCAGGTGGTATGCAGTGGTGGTTTCGGAACACCGCAAGGAAAAGTGTGTTTAAACCTGGCCCCCTCATTTTCCTGAACGTGCCTGCACATGGGGCCCGACGCATCAGCCCACTGCTCCACTTAAGTAGAGATACACACGGGGGGGCCCGGCTGCTGTTACCACGCATATATTGGCGGAAGGCGCAGTCGCATGAGCCAGCCAGCCAGGGTTCAGTGGACATTCCCTCAGCTGTCATGATTCATCCACACACTGCTGGGGAAACCAGGCCATAGTCTCCGACCCCCTCCCCCTCCTTAACCACAAACCCACCCCCGTTCATCACACAAGCGGCCCGGGCTGCCAGCAACCATCACACACACACACACACACACACACACACACCCGCCCTGGTATGATGGCACCGACTCATAATGTGCTGACACACACGAAGGAACACATAGTCACGCAGACATTTTCACACCTGTGCACACGCATAAACACACACGCATATAAACACACACACACACGCACACACACACACACACACACACACACATAAACACATACACAAACACATACACACACACACACGCAAACACACACACACACATATACACATACATACATACATACATACATACATACATACATATACACAAATGCATAAAACACGTGACACACTTGCGCGCACACAGCTCATAATATTGCAAAACACATCATCAAACATACACATATGCATAGACACACAAGCACAAATGCAAAAACCCACACTCACCCACATCCTCATGGGTATACAGTCACTCCTATAGTCTAGCAGTCCTCCCATAAATCAGGAGCGGGGCAGCGCTGGCCTACACACTCTAAGTGTCACTGTGACAGCACCTGTTGGCCCTCCGTGGGTTTCTCTTTCATGTCTGCTTTAGAGCAGAGAGAGAGAGGGAGCGGATGACATCATGACTGACAACAGAGCTGGATGGCGCTCAGAGCAGATGAGCGTCGGGCCAAGTCACGCTGACAGCCACGAGCACCTCCTCAGACCACGCCCCACAGCAGCAATATCACATTGACACGGAGCATTGCCATGCAAATGACTCCAATATCTGCATCACATAGGGTGTATTTGGGGTAGGATGTTGATATTATGGATTATATGTATTAACACACACACACACACACACACACACTGGTACACATTAAGTATTTGATGAATTTTATTGTGTAATAAATTGTTAAGAGACAAGGGCCAATATATATACTAAACCATGTTCGCGAGCAGCATTATGTTTTAGAACACATAAAAAAAACCAGAATGATTTACTTAACTACTATTGGTCTCCACATCACTTTTTGTCTTAAAAGCTGTTCAGACAATCATATATATATATATATATATATATATATATATATATATATATATATATATATATATACATACATATATATATATATAAATATATATGTCTATATACAAACATTCATATATGTCTGTATACAAACATTTATATATTTAGATATATATATTGTATGTATATGGGGCATGTTGCATGTGCTAAGGGTCCATGCTGCAGCAGCCTACCTCTCAGCCGGGGTTAGATTAACATGGATTCTATAGTAAGCACTGGCTGCACAACAAGTGGAGTATGATGCTTGTGAAGATGACTCAGAGCACGCATTGGTCTCTGTCCATCTGTGCGTCCCCCTCATTGGTGTCATCGCAGACACACACACACACACACACACACACACACACACACACACACACACACACACACACACAGTCGCCCCCCCCTCCATCTGATACTACTTTGTAGATGGACATCTTCTGTCTGTATCCTCATGCCACCATCTTGTTCTGTGTCTCGGTCTGGTTCTTTATCTGCCATTCTGTGGACTGTACTTCCCTCACTCAGGCTGGAAGAAGTCCATGAAGTCGTTATCTTTGAACGTGTGCGTGGGAGTGTGTGTGTGTGTGTGTGTGTGCGCATGCATGCTGGGCTTGCATGGGCGTTAATGCAGTAGCCAAACAAATAACCTCTCTCCTTAGAGTTTGAGTTTGGCAGCAGTAGTTATACACACTGGACGACGCCATTAGACATGTCTCTCTTAGAGGGTGCCTGATAAGCACAGCCGCAGCAAGAAAGCTAATCTTTAACACGGTGCATTCCTTGAAACCTTTGACCTGGTCGTCAAGAGACGTCATCGACGAGCCAGAGGCTTACTTTCCCCTGCAGTGACACACACACACTTACACCAAGTACAGAATATAGCATGCAGCAGGCAATCATAGCATATTCATCGGGAGTCCTTGAGTCTCAACTGTTAATCATTCATCACGCCTCCTTTATTCTTAGCCTCAGCAAAGCTTGAATTATCTTAAACCGTCTGTCGTCTTAGCTGGGGCTGCAGCCCCCACCTCTGACAACACCCTACACCTCCATTTTATATTAGAAATCGAATATCAGATTGTGAGGATGTGAAGAAGAGGTCCTCACTGTCAAAAGCAATGTGCCTCAATCTAAGTTACGAAGGCCTTTGCATGAAACAAGCAGGATCTGGTAGTCTGGGAGTTTATTTAGTTTTCTCTGATCCTACAAGAGAGATACGGTACAGGGCAGGAAGAGAGAGAGAGAGAGAGAGCGAGCTGTGAGAAGATGGCGTCTGTTAGTTGGGAAAATGGTGTCCATCTGCAATGTCCGCCATTAATCAGTCAAGCAGAGCCAATAACTAAAGACAGCCCAGGGCAGCACCTCCCATATTT
The DNA here is from genome assembly GCF_949987615.1 of Pollachius pollachius. Classification (NCBI taxonomy): domain Eukaryota; kingdom Metazoa; phylum Chordata; class Actinopteri; order Gadiformes; family Gadidae; genus Pollachius; species Pollachius pollachius. The sequence continues at coordinate 9,780,475 of NC_136943.1, forward strand.
AGCATTAGGACTACCGAAACATCAACAGCACAGTAGGTGTGTGTGTGTTTGTGTGTGTGTCTGTGTGTGTGTGTGTGTGTGTGTGTTTGTGTGTGTCTGTTGGTCGGGGGGGTGGGGGTTATAGGAGACATTGCTGGGCAATGAGAAAGGGGTTTACAGCACTAGATCTGTTGACATTCCTCAGGGATGAAAAGGAGGAGGAGAGGTGGTGGTTGGGTCGGAGTTGGGGGGCCGGGGTTGGGTTAGAGACGGTCACATGATGGGGAAGCAAGCGCTTGATCCTGCTGCTGAAGTCCACTGGAATCCCCTTCTGTTTACATTGAACTGCCCAGACTGCTCTTCATATGCACATGGGCCTACATGCACATGCCATAACAATGGACCCACTCCCAACCCTCCCCTCCCTTAACACACACACCCACATGTACACAGAAGCGCTCACAATCTCCCACTGAGGCTACCACTGCCAATAATATAATAAACCGCCCTTGGTTGTCTGACTACATCACAGTTGGGATTCTGTTGCCTTTCATGCGACCGGCTTTCCACCTTATTGTCAGGTCAGAGGCTCGAAGGAAATGACATCAAACGGCCCCTGAATGTCATGTTAGGGTTTGTGTGTTTCCCTTGCGTTGTGTATCCTTTTGATGAATTAGCTGGGGGAGCTGTTAAGAATCTGTCTGCAGCAGTCTCCAGAGGAGCTGGGGCTGACAGACAGGAATGCTGTGTGCGTGTGTGCTTGCCTGTGTGTGTGTGTGTGTGTGTCCCGCTTGTCCGTGTGTGTGTGTGTGTCCCCGCTTGTCCGTGTGTGTGTGTGTGTGTGTGTGTGGAATGAGAGGGCATGGAGCAACGGGGGCCACAGCAGAGAGAGAGAGAGCGGAGCGTTGTACAGATTGAGACTTGGATGACCTCCAACGCCACGCGTCCCAATCCTGTCGGTTTTGATGTGACACATGGTTCCTCTTTTCAGACGGAAGATCCTGGCGGCTGTTAGCCCGGGGAGGAAATTCGTTTTTTTTTTTCCCGGATGCTGCTTCCTGCGGGAATAGAGGCAGGAGATCATCCATGTGGGCGGGCGAGGGTTAATTTTTTCCGCCCCCGGTTGGTGTTGATGATGATGATGATGATGATGATGATGATGTGGGAAAAAAAAGTGTTTCTGACAGCTGGAAGCTGTTTTGCATCACAAGTCACCCCGGCCTGAGATAAAGCAACACCACAGCCCTTTCACCGGTACTGCCTCTGAAAGTATGTGTTCCCGCAGCGCGCCAGCCCAGAGAGAGAGAAAGGGTGAGAAGGAGAGACAGAGAGAGAGAGAGAGACCCTTCGTAGCAGGGCGATTTCTTTCTTAGCCGCCATGTTCACCGTGAACATATCTTCCTCCATGCCGCTGGTGAGGACTTTGCCTGAACGCACGGTTAGGAAATGCAAGCACAACAACCCAAGGTAACCATGGAGACCCCGTGTGGCTTGCTGAGAGAGGGGGGTGGGGGCAATGACACTCAAGATGGAGTACAATGTTTTTTGTCTTTTGAGCTTCGGTGGTTTCAAGATGTCTAAGACGGATGCGTTGTTTATACCAAAAAATTCCTTCATGTATCTTCCTATTTTTGTTAATGTAAGGGTACTATTGAAACTTGAAACATGAGAAAATAGTTGGTGCAAAGAAGTTACTATCAGTTATTGTATTATAATATAACCCAAAATATCCCCAATCTTAATTTAATTTCTAAATGTCCTCTAGCCTCTATGTAGCTGCTTATATGCTCTCCTTCTTATTTTTTTCCATATAGTTGGAACTCTGAGTCAAAATGCTATTATGCAAAGATTTTCCGTTCTGCACTTCCCCCCTGAACTGTGCATAAACGCTATGCTAGCACCCTCCAACTCCAGAAGTAGTTAGCAATGCGCACTACCAAAGTAATTTCAAACTTCCTGCGTCTCTTCAGCTTATTTTAGTGCCGTGAAGAGGCTTGTTTCCACCGTGGTCATAAGTAGGCTGCACAACTTTTACGTTGCTGAGGAGGCTTCCAGTGATTAGAAAGGTAGTCCAGATAGCAGCGCAGGGCCATTAGACACACAACAGGGATTGTTTCTGAGTACTGCCAGAGAAGACCACTAATGGGAACCACGCATTGTTCCCTGACTGCTTTCCTGTGTGTGTTTGAGTGTGTATTTGTGTGAGTGTCTGTTTCTGTGTTTCAGTTTGTTGGTGTGTGTGTGTTTGTGTGTACGTGTGTGTGTTCCAGAGTGTACCTGTGTTCTCTGAAGGCTGTTGATGTCCTCTAGTCTTTTGTTTGGCATCTCTCACACCCTCTGGTGACCAAGATGGACTGAATAGCCTGTTTTGGTTTTCATAGCAATATGTACTGCTACAACAGTATTCTGGCTGTCATAACTGTTCTTGATAATCTCGTCTTTGTTTTTCTGCTATTGTTGAACATTGTTGTTGCTGCTGCTATTACGTGTAATTAATGTACATGTTTGAGGTGAAAGTATTGTTGCTTAATGTTAAGAACTGATTCCATCGACTAAATGATGTCTTGCCTCATGCATGGAACACAACCTAGATTCCTGGATACCACACACACACAAAGTAAATAAAACAGAATCCATTAAACGCACATTGTTTGTCCACCCACTCCCCTTTTTGTTTGTTTTGTCTTTCTGTCTTACCTGTTTTTCTATGTCTCTCCTTCTCCCTGTCTGTCTCTCTGTCCCGCCCGTCTCCCCCCCCCCCCCCCCCCCCGTCTCCTTCCTCACGCCTCTCCTGTGCTCCCAGTCCCGCCCCGCGTCCTGACGTTGTCGCTCTGTTTGGCAGGGAGCCACGGAAGGTGCTTCTGCACAAGGGCTCCACAGGGCTAGGCTTCAACATTGTGGGTGGAGAGGACGGCGAGGGAATCTTCGTCTCCTTCATCCTGGCCGGCGGGCCGGCAGACCTCAGCGGCGAGCTGAGGCGGGGGGATCGTATCCTCTCAGTACGTTTTTTTTAACTTGATCTAATTTCATGTGTATTGTATATATATATATATCTATGTATTCATCTAAAGCGACTTCCATTGAGCAGGTGGCTTGAAGGAGTGGCGGCGTCTTGCTCAAGGATGCCCACAGGTTACCAAGCACACCTTTTAGGGATCAAGTACCTTCCAAGATCCTAGTACCTTTCTCTGGCTGGGGGTCAAACGCTGCTACACTATCTCTTTATCTCTCTCACTCTCTCTCTCTCTCTCTCTCTGGCTCTCATTCTCTCTCTCTCTCTCTCTCTCTCTCTCTCTCTCTCTCTCTCTCTCTCTCTCTCTCTCTCTCTCTCTCTCTCTCTCTCTCATCCCCCACCACTTACCACTTGTGGACACATGTAATACACTGTGCACTATTTTGTGCAAATCGCAGGAATACAATCATCAATAGCACTTCAAATAGTGGCTAACGAGAGGAGCATCTCTCAGGGGTGGGTGGGTGTCGTCTGTCCGCCCTCCCTTGAGACTAGAGACAAATTATTTAGACTAGAGACGAGTTATTTTTGGGCGTTCGCTCAAGATGTTTTTTCGCAGCAGGGGGTGTAGGTTATCTCCTTTGATTTAAATGAAGTCCTCCATACGGAGGGCCGAAGTTGCTTACTACAACTAGTGGCTGTGTATATTGAGTTTCGTCTTCCCCTAACCGGACAGCCCACTCAGAGCTCCTCACCTGGGTCTGAGCGCTAAGAAGCCTTCTTTGTTGCAGGTGAACGGGGTAAACCTGAGGAATGCGACGCACGAGCAGGCGGCCGCGGCTCTGAAGCGGGCAGGGCAGACTGTCACCATTATCGCTCAGTATCGTCCTGAAGGTAGGGAACACTCTCAAATATTAAAGATGTATCTATGTGTTCATTTAGCTGGTATTACGTTGTTGTAAAAATACTTGTTTGATTGTAATTGGGGGCGAATATTTTCACATATGCAGCAGCAAACATTTAAACGATACTTATTACATTGAATGATTATCAAGTAAGCCAGATACTTATTTTGGTCCTTGTTTGAAAATAGTCAGTTAACAAGATATTATCATAATATACTTCATAAGTTGAAGTTGGTCAATTTTGTTGTAGTCTGGTCATCTTTTCATCTGTTTTGAAGTGCAGCAAAATGTCCACCAAATGCAGGGCGAAAAATAAATAATTAAATAAAGGATTGTATTTTTTTCAGCAAACCAATAGAGTGTAAAAATATATATTCAATTAAAAAGTACAAAGTCATTACGTTACGTTTATGTACTGTACCTGGTCTGTTGAAAATAAGCACAATGCCACTGATAGGCCAATTCTAGATGCATTCAGCTTCAGGGGCGGTACCTTTATTAGCAGTCTGAAGTGTCGGGCAAACTGCAAGGCGGGCAAACGAAACGCTGTTGTCTTCCGTTGCCTAGACCAGGCTCTCTCGCTCTACCTCTGTAACACTGCATGTCTGGGGCAAGGAACTTGCGACACAGGGGACCAGCAAACTAGTCAAGCGGAGAGTAGAATACCGTATACCTTATTGCGTGGGACTCGGGAGTCAAGTTGAATAGGGGCGACATTAACAAAGGTGGAAAACTTTTAACTCTTCGCTACCAATGCGGATGGGGGATGGGCTCTGATACAACAAGCAGCAGGGCAGAAGCGGCATGAATTCTCATAATGGCTCGGTGAAGAAACAACCGGCTCCGAATGCGATATAAATCAAAAGCCCCTCGACATTAAGGTGAGACCGTTTCCTTGTTGACCAGTGTGCTCGGCTGTGAGACATACGTTAACATACAAACCGGCATAGTTCAGACTATAGGCTTTATTGTTTTTAAGTTTGAGTTTTTGGATCAGGTTCGTGAGCTAACGTTACCATTCTTAGCTTTTTGAACTGACCTAATGACGCAAAATATCCTTCGCTAAGACGCTGATCTTTCTAAACTCTTTACTGAGGCGCAACCAATGTGTGTTTTTGATTCATTGTATTTGTTAAAAGCGTTAATATGGAATGGGACTACGGGCGTCTTCGATCACAAACGTTTCAGCCTCGATGGGGTTTCAGGTAGGCTGGTTGGATTTAATGTAAACGGCTCTAGATGTCACGTCAGGTTAATACATTGGTGGGATAGTTCAGCACACCTTTAGGCTTCATTCTGAAAGTCAGACCGATCGGATAAGTTATAGGAAAACAGGTGTGTCATTGTGTGTTGTGGACATAACAAGAGGGTTTCACTTCAGCAAGTGAAATAAACACTTTTGACATTTGATTGACTGGTGGATTCCTGGAATCCTGTGCCAAGGAGTAGTCGTAGCTCTATGGAGTTATACACATAATTCATGTCTTTGTACTTTACATTTCTCTTTTTAATATCCTAAATCGCCCCCAAAAAAAGTAATATTGTGATGTGGTATCTGAATGTGTAGCAGGTTGCTACTGAGGTTTTTTTGCTGCCATTACGGTTAAACAACAAAGGATTGGATGCATTTTACGTCCCACCAATTGTGTATTTTGGTAATGACACAAAATGTGAAGTATACTTTTTAGCAAATATTCCCAATCCCATTAATTCAATTAACCATAAGGTTTACAGTTTCAAGGTCACCTTCAAAAGGCTACCAAAGTGTTGCTGTTTTTTTTATGTACAAACAAACAAAAACATTGGTGGTTGTAGATGGTGGGCAGCACCACAGCATGCGCCCATGCGGCCGACTAGATATGCAACAAAGCTGCCATACATAACGATTCATTCATATCCATGTGAGTCCACGCAGTCTCTCAATGCCCACTAATCAAGTAACATATTGCACTACATTGCATTCATCTTTGAAAGGAGTCATTGTTCCTTCTGCCAACAGTTCGGTTTTTTCCCCATTAGACACTGTGCCTCCATTGTGGGGACAGTGAAGGACACTTTTGGATATGTTTGTGGCACGGCAGATAATGCTTTACCAGCCTTAACAGATGAGTCGATGAGTCTCTGGCAAATGATTGACTTCCTGCATCCCAACTTGTGCCTTTAGATCCCTGGCCCTGGGTCTCTGCTGGCCCGGTGTGGTTGAGAAACAGGAGAGATCCCTGTGTGTGTGCTATCTCAAGATGGTGTGGGTTGGGGTTGGGTGTGCATGCTGTGATCTACGTTGGGCCGGCTGCCCGGCCAGAGCACACTCTCTAGGGGCCCTGTGACTCTGGTCGTCGGGGAGAACTCTGATGAAACACCAGCGATTAAGGACTACATGTGGTCACCAGGGCTTCCAGCAGGGGGTCCTTCCTGCCCCCCCCCCCGTTGGCTTGCTGGAACATCACCAAAAGCTGTTCCTCCTCAGAGCCATCCGGCTTGGGGTGAATGGAAGAGATGGGAATGCCGTTCAGCACGCTTCCCCGTGAAACTGTTTTAAAAGGGGTGTAATTACGGCAGAAACCCCATCAATTTAGGAAATGAGAGAAGACCAAGAATGGTGGCGGAAATGCCAGACCTCCAAGGCCAATCAAGCACATCTTCCAATGATTCAGCCCTAGTTAGAGGCAGGTGGAGGACAAAAACATGTATATTGGTGAATTAGACATGATTCATCATACAGGCATAGTCACCTTTCCCTTACATGCATCTAACAGTAGTGCATCCCCGTCGCTGGATTACTTGCACCAGTGCAATCAGCCATTCACATTAGAAATTATACCTATATAAATAGTATAATATTTATTAGAAATTATGTTGGGTGCCCTAAATAAAAAAGAAATCTCTTTGAAAACATAATATATCACGAGGGCCCCTTACTGCACCCCCCTCAATTATCATTATTGTTTTGGAAATATTGTGGAAAATTACTGACCGCAACACAGTGTTCTGCTTTAGAACATCGCAAACTGTGCACATGCACATCCGCACTGTGCACTTGCACTTCAACATAGTGCCCCTACACACACCTCAGCACGACTGCTGACAAAAATTGTAGGGGCAACACTGCGATAAGTTCCCACAGAGAACTCAAAGCCTCAAAGTCGGTGCCTGCCAGATAGGGAGACTCACAATGAAAATGAAAATAAAAGTTTAGAATAGTTAGTCATTCCTTTCCTCTCCAGGTGAGCTTGTGATATTATTCTTCAAGGGTATAAAGGACCATACCCCTTGCTTTTATCCTTCATTTACATATTGGTTGTGACTAGTGGACCATCAGGAACTAGCATTTAAACTAGCATGTAAAGAAGTTAGCACTTGACCACGATGTGAAATCTGAACACTATAACTGTGAAGAGGCCCTAAATAATTGTTTTCAGATATAATTAATTGTAGTCATACATCAAAAATCAGTAGTTCACTGGCTTTGAACTAGCCGTGGGCTCTCACAGTTTCCTATTAATATACAACACCACACACGCTACATCTAAATACCTGCCGTGTTACATAACTAGAACAGAAGCAAGCGCTCCCCCAAAAAAGGCCTCCCAACTAATGAGGACAAGCGGTATAATAACTGAAATGACCCAGTTTCTATTTAGTCTGTCCCTTTGCTTCCCTTTGGTCACTCATAAGCATTAGGCTAGCGGGATTCTCCCTTGGTCCTTCTAACATAGCTGAGCCCCAAGAGCCAGTGATCCGACGATCTCTATGTTCCAGTCTAGAACGGTGCGGCTTAAGAGTGCCCCCCTGTATCGGGTTCCCCCCTAAATCCCTAGGTGACCGCCACAGGCTATAGACCCAAGGCTACAGCTGCTGCCGCCATCGACCTAGTGTTCTTTCACTGGAGCTCTTTCTTGTGTCCCGTGCTCATTGGTCTCGACACGTCTTCCTCAAAAAGGGGTAACCCCCCCGATGAGGAGAGGCCCTCAGATGTGGATGGGTTGTTGCCAGCATTGTATCGACACCAGTCTTTTGGTGGTTAACTCCATGACACATTCAATTGTTGGGTTAATAAGTAGGCACGGTTGAGGTATTGGTTTAAAGATGGTAAAGATTAGGGTTTCTGGAGTGAAGGTTAGGGTAAGGATCTGGTGGTCGAGGTAAGCACTGAATTGTGGAATAAAAAAAAAACACCAGCGGAAGTTGTCCGTGTTGTTTCACCTGTTTAACTTGCAGCACCGCCTCCCACCGGAGCGGTGAGCCATCTGCTGCGCCCGTGTCGTGTGGTCATTGTTGAAGATGACATTAAGCTGTTACTGTCCGCCGTTTTACCCACCTTTCCCTCGGCTTCCCCCCTTATTTATCGCCGTTTTATTCTTCCTGTTGGGTAGTGAGTGCTAGTGAACCTGGCTGCTTCCGCATACAGGCCCTGAGTCTGGTGTGCACTCCCAGGTTCGTGCTCGGCGCTGCTAGTGGTTACTGTCATTCAGGTGGTGGTGTCGTGTTACCTCTGTATTGTCGTCCTGCCCTGCCTGTATTGTTAACTCCTTCCAGAGGGGCGGGGCCCAGCCAGCGAGGGGGCCCGAGGCGGGGTTTCTGTTTGCTTTGAATCCACGTCAGGTTTCGCTCTGGGAACGTTATCTGTTTGGGGCGGTAGCTTGTGTTTTACACCTGACACACCGGGGTGTAACCTCGGCAATATTCAAGGTATGGTGGCATGTTTCTCGAGGCTGCTTGCCGGAGTTGGACTATGATAGGTGTTGGACTTTGAACGCTACTTGTGTGTTGGAACAAGAGGGGCTTGCCAACAATGGAGTAAGGCAAGAAGACCTAAGGTAGGAGTGTGCAGTATGGCAGTTAATGGAATGGCTGAGTCCAATCACATGGCTAGGTCTGTTTTTACAGACCTGTTATGTTTTTTCTTTTTCTTTTTTATATAATGATGCAATAACAGGAATACCCTCAGTCATTAGTGAGCAAAGACGGTGTCAATTAGCTAAATTGTAGTTTAACATGTTTATTTTTTAAATTGCTTTACATTTGTGGTGGGAATTTAGTGAAATTCCTTTTATGTTTAAAGCTATTTTGGTTAGCACTGCCTATTTGTTGAGACACGTCCCTCTTTTATGCTCTCGTGTTCCATGTTAGCGCGCTAGTCTTAGTTTGTTTCGAGCTGTCCCTGTTTGTTTTTCTAGCTTTCCAGTAGACAAGACACACACAAACACACACACACACATACATGGCTAATGAACGCATTCTTAATGAGCAGGCCAGGTGGATTTGTTATATCATCCTCTTAGCTTATACACAAGGCAGCAACTGGATTCACACACCCATGACAAATGGTCATCTACCTCTTCTGAGCTCTTTTTTTCTCTCCCTCTCTCCTTTATGAACCGCTATCGAGACTCAATTTTGAGCTTAATTAATCGGTGTAATTAACTACCTGACACAAGATATTATGGGACTCGTGCGAGGCAGATCCGTGATGGAGCGCGAGCCGTTCCTGGGCTCATTAATCAGCGTGAAAAGAGCCGCAGAAACACACACTTACAGTTCATGGACCTCCAGCAATGGCCATCAAAGGGTGACATCACTAGCTTACTTTGGTGTGCTATACACAACATTACACACAGTAACACCCATCAAAGGCGTGACGGTCTGTTAAGCCGTGGATAAACAAGTGGACCACCAGCAGTGCATGAACGGAATTGTTCACATACCTGCCTATGTTCTTTGCATGTTACTTGAATATTTGGGGAGGTTACTATCTTGTTAGTTTTGAGGTCAGGGGGAAAAACGGCAGCAATAGCAGCGGTATCCTCGCCATTGTCTTGAATGTTGTGCCTACTGTACCCTGGTCCCTGACCTGTCACATCCACATTCTCCCCCTAGCGTTCACGTGGGTATTGCATCTTGCGAAAAGCGTAGTGCTCATTTCTGTGGACGTGCACAACGAAGGCTCCCATCAGACACGGGGAACGCGAGGCAGCCACCCTGAGCACGTGTACGCATGGTTAAGAGCACGTTTATCTCCGGCCTACTAGGACAAGAATCATCAGGGACCTCGCGATGCGATATTACAATGATTTTTGAGGGGCCGAGCCGATATGGATTATTATTCTGCAATCATTGCGATAACAACTACTACAACAAATTGAATGGAGAAAAAATTTGATTGGAACACGGGTTATACATATCTGTCATTTATTTTATTGAGATTGTTGAACAAAGGCGAACGTAGTTGATGCAAATTGACAATTTACTACTGTAAATAATAACAATTTTTATCATTATCATTTTGTCTATACTAAAATGCTAATCGTCCATCTCACTCTACCAGAACACAAAGCGATGTTCTGCTGCATGGTCTGATTCACATTTATTTTCAGTTGATAACTGTGTATTTAAACTATTAATTTGTGTTTTTACTATCGATCAACTTGCTATCAGCTTGCAAGTAATCGTCCCATCCTTTCAGCACTGTAAGTGGTGCAGCACCCTAAATCTGTGTCCGTGGTTGTGTGTCTGTGTGCAGAGTACAGCCGCTTTGAGTCCAAGATCCACGACTTGAGGGAACAGATGATGAACAGCAGCATGAGCTCTGGATCAGGCTCCCTGCGCACCAGTGAGAAGCGCTCCCTTTATGTCAGGTAAGGCTGAAACACTCACTCACACACACACACACTATTTCACTCACTCACACAGTATCTCACTCACTCACAAACTATCTCACTCACTCAAACGTTGGAATACTAGGCTGAAAGCCGTTGTCATAAACGGCTAAGGGATTGTTTTGAGGTAGTTTGCATAAAAGATCAAATAGCCCTGTCTCACCTGAACTGTTCAAGTTAGTCAAGTCCTCAATAAAGTGATTATGTTTATTTAAAAGTGACCGCAAGCTCAGTTTGTTACGTCCACGTTCTAACGTGGGTATTGGCACACTTGAAGATGTCGGCCATGTTCTGTTCGTATTAGTTTAGTTAGTGCAACTGGTCCTTGCGTTTCCTCCTTGATAAACACACACACACAGTTCAAGGTAATTGGAATCCTCTGACTCATTTGAAGACATTTGCAGAGTCGTCACTTTTTCCCTAAGCCATGATCACACAACCGTTTTCTGCCTTTGTTTGAATAGCTGTGTTTGCTTTTGTTCACATTGGCCTTCATAAATCCTTCCTGATTCAGTTCAAGAAGTTGTATGGTTCACTCGCACTGTCCGAGACCCCCCTGACAGCGAAGGTGATAGATCGATGTAGGAGCTGTTTGCCATTGTGAGTCATGGCGTTCTTATAGAGACGCTTCTTCAAGGCATGTAGAGCCTAGCCTAGCCTCCTGCATGGGTGACTAAGCCCACAGTTATGTAGGAAACGCTGTCTAGTTATCCAGCAGCGGCAGTGGCAGCAGCCCTGTTCCCCAAGCCCAGCCTCAGGAATGTGGAGGCGTTAAGCCTCAAAGGTGTACAACACACACACACACACACACACACACACACACACACACACACACACACACACACACACACACACACACACACACACACACACACACACACACACACACAGAGAGTAGCTTAGGGTGATGCAACCACTGAGGTGACTGTGTCCCTGTCTCATCTTAAAAAACACATTGCCGTTTCACAGCCATTTAGGGCTGTAGTCACGCAAAGAAATTCAATCTACACTTCAACCAATCGATTGATCGATTGGGGGGGGTAGTCAATTAAACTATCGCTAGATGAACTAAATCCGCCACAGTGCACTGGCAGCATTCCACCTGGGAGCCTAAATATCCTGATAGCCTCCTGTAGGAGCTGAGTGGAGGAAGTCCGTGGGTTTTGGATCCTCTCTTGGTTCAGGTCTGACTCAGTTCAGGCCAGAGTTTCAATGTGTACTCAACTAAGATTCAACAAAGATTATTCTGTTGACACAGTTTAGTTTTCTTGGCTCATCCTTAAGTTCAGTTGTATCCCTCATAATGCAGCCCCATCATCCCAAAGGAATATCCGGTTGACCCGACGATTTGACGGTTAAAGACGACGTCGACTTACCGTCCTTCTATGAAACATTCAAAGATTTGAGGTCCCCCTATTGTTTTTATACATAATCAATGTTTTTTTCTATCACAATATAGCCTATCACTCAAAAATGAAATACATGAGGTCTAAATATTTCCCTCCCGGCCCTGAAAATAATGGATTAAGAAGCGCTATTTTCCTAGCGAAAGGAACACCAGAGATTTTCTGACCAGTGAGACCAATAGACAAACTGACCAGAAGGTGTCGGGCCTACTTTCAGTATTATTTTTCTTAAACCAAGTGGCATTGTAGGTTTTATAAGTAGTCTGTACCAGCTGTTGTTTGTAAAGGCAAGAATAGGTTGGCCAAAATCCCCAAGCCGCAAGAAGAGTAAATGCACTAATGCCTACAGAGCCGCTCTCTTGGTCTCTCTCTCGTCAAGCACAGTGGTTAGCCCGTAGATGTAGGTCAGGAAATGGGAGAACCTGTTATACAGGTCTGTATGTTATGTCAAATAACTGTGGGTCAACTTGTCGAACAAGGTAGAGGAACTCCACATGGATGTTGTGGAAGGTATGTCGAAACAAAGGTCTTTCTGTGTCACGGAAACACTCAAAACCAAACTGGTGATACATTTACCGGATCTGACTTATTATTCCTTATTTTGAATGCCTTTCACTAATCGGACTGTATAACCTCAGTGTTCCCGTGGGACCTTTTGCTTGTAAGCTGGATGTATTGGGTGACCCGTCTGGCAGAATAATCAAGCCTGTTGCAGGCATCTCATTTCAAAACGAGACACTCAAGGCAGCTGAATGTCGCATTGTCAGCAGCACAGCTCTATATGCTACGGGACACACAAACCCGGACCCCATACACGGTGTACAGTAAACGCCGTCAGTGCTGAAGTGAAGCTGCGGCAGATTCGAATGCTCGCCTGTATTTGAATGCGTTAAAGGTCCGGTGTGTATAGTTAAGTTACAGCTAGTGGTGAGGTTACTGATTTCAACCAACTGAATACCCCCCCCCCTCCCCCTCCCTTTCCAATGACAACGGTAGCCTGTACCGTTGTCTATATTTGTATGTATTTTGGTATTCCGTCTCGAAAAGCAACACGGTTTATTTTTCCTATAAATCAGTTGAATCAATCACTATGGTGTCTTCTTTGTCATAGTCACCATGGTCGCTAGACATGTTGTACATGTTGTTCCTCTACAGAGTCCTCCTATTGCATCCATAGCGGTGTAACACTGCTGAAATTGGACGACAGAATCTGTCAATCAAATCCCCTGAGCCAATTGGATGCAACAACATTCATAGACCTATGATTATCGATTTCTGTCATCGGCATCTATCATTAATCTCGATAGAAGTCAGCGCTACAGCTCACATTCGCTAAACTATTTTACAATCGGATTTGAAGTGAGTGTGAAACTCCATAATAATTTAAAGGTGAAGGTGAAAGTGAAGGTGAAAGGACAGCACTGGCTTTATGAGCTGCCTCCAAGAGAGGGTTAAGCTACTAGTATACCAAGTGTCCGAGAACACTTGGTATACTAGTAGAACATAGTAAGATGCTCATGGTAGCTTATGCGACAAGAAAATGTCCTATTAGTGCATCACTACTAAAACGTGGATCTTTGTTGTTTCTGCAGAGCCCTGTTTGACTATGACCGCACCAGGGACAGCTGTCTGCCCAGCCAGGGTCTGAGCTTCTCGTACGGGGACATCCTCCACGTCATCAACGCCTCCGATGATGAGTGGTGGCAGGCGCGGCTCGTCACGCCACATGGCGAGAGTGACCAGATCGGGGTCATTCCCAGCAAGAAAAGGTACCATTTCCCGGGGGTTAAAACCAAACCGCTGCCACCGTTCTGGTCACGAGGGAACGCCTGGACGTTCCCTCGTCCACGCTTCAAACGTGCGTTCATGGCGGGAGAGAGAGAGGGTTGTACTTCTGATGGAACGATATCTGTATCTGTTATACGTTTTAGATATTGCTATTTATTCTCTTTCTCTTGTTGTCTCTTGGCATGCTCTTATTCCTCCCGGATGTACTGAACGCTCATAGGAAGTAACAGAGCGGAAATTGCATTTTGGGTAGACTGGAATAATGGAAGAATTCATGACCCTCTCTCAGCCTCGGTCGGCGGCGGTCTGACCTTAATTCGGATCTGTCTTTGTGTTCACACAAGTTCCAGAGTGTAACGGATTCTATTCCCTGTTCTCTTTGTCTGGACGGTTCTGCGGGCAGAGTGGAGAAGAAGGAGCGGGCCAGGTTAAAAACGGTCAAGTTTCACGCACGGACGGGGATGATTGAGTCCAACAGGGTAAGTTTGTTGTCATGGTGATAGCGTGGTTATCAATACAGAGGAAACGATCGGGGGATTGCGTCCGCAAAGGAGAAGACGAGTCTTGCCGTTAAACAATGCACACAATCTAAATACAAAAGTAGGTTAACTTAATCAATTTGACTTGTGTTGAAAGCGCCACATAATTTAAGATGTGATCAATAGTGTGACATGATGATGAGTAGCACTATTATTTTGTTGCCTAGGACAACTGTACCAATGCTCCCCACATTTCTCAATCTTAGAAAAGGCCAATCTATCTTAAACTCTGCTGACAGAGATAAATCATGAAATATTTTGCGCTGTTTACAATGCAAACAGCTAGAGGCGCAACACAAGAGAACATTGCGTACTACCCCTTTTTAGTTATTTTCTTATACCAGGTATAAGCTTCTGATTGTGAGATTTGGCTTGTAACAACGCATCTCAAACGGCTCTTATGTGTCAATCTAAACCAGGCTTACCGCATCCTATAGGCTTGATATGGGCTCATGGGTTTAGTTTCACAGATACTTTACTCAATGCACTATTCAGGCTTGACTGGATGCCTATTGTCCTGTGTGGAAAGAGACACACCCTACTAATGGAGATGGGTCATTACTGACTGATCTGGCGTTAATGGAGCTCCCCTCAAAACAAGGGGGATTCCAATGCGGTGGAGTTAAAGAAAAACAAATTGAATCCCGTTCAAGAGAATATGACACTGTCATATTTCAGTTTTGATGACATCTGTATTTAAAAAATGAAGCCAATCTGTAGCATGTTCCCCTTTCATTGTACATGCCATTCACGTACAACCCAGTGCTCTTGGTTTATCGTCAACGTGGTTTACTATGAATTGAATGCATTTCCATTTCATTTGTTGTTCTGCATGTGTTCAGTGGCGTCATTGAAACCCATTGTTTTTGTTTTCACCCAACCCCCCCCCCCCCCCCATTCCTCTCATCCACACACCTCCATCAGCAGCCAGTCAAAGTAAAGCGCAAAAAAAGTTTCAACCTCTCACGCAAATTCCCATTTTACAAGAGCAAGGAGAATATTGTGCAGGAGATGGTGGATGCTGAACGTAAGTAGCGGATGTTGTGAGTTTGGTTTTGTTCCTTTCATTTGCTTCACCCTTTCCCATCACGCGTCTGTATCGTCTCGGCTCCGATCTTTAAGTTCACCTCCTTGAGGCGGGTTGGTTGGTTGCATGTCAACACCTCCGTCACCTTCTTCACCCACCCCCGCCTCTCAGCACCCTGAAGAGGGAACCCATGGCTCCGTACGTGGGCCTTTCTGTTTCACACTCGCTGGTGTCTGTCTTTCCGTCCGTCTGTGTGTCTGTCTTTGGGCACCCGAGGAGTGTTGCTGGTGTGTTTGTCCGCCAAAAGTGCACAGGTGTGACAAAGTCTTAAAAAATCCCTAGATTCTTACTAATTGTAATGGCATTTTGTCTGTTTAAGCCCTGGGATAGTTTATGGCCTGGGCTTGCTGTGTCGATAGCGGGCAGCACAGCGAATAGAGACAAAGGATAACCCAGTGTATTTGAGGACCGAGCAAACACAAAGGCAACACCTCTCTTCGTCTCTCTTTCTCTCCCTGACACACACTAACCACTTCTTCTTCCTCTTCCTCCTGTCTGCTCTCTTCTTTTGGTTTCTGCTCTCGCCTATCGGGACATCTAGGACTTCCCAGGGTTAAGCGATGACTTTTATGGATCAAAGAGTTTGAGTAAGTGTGTGGTTGTACACAATCCCCTCAGCTCAGAGCAAACGAATTGTCACTGCCTAGCCCAGTAGGGAATGGCCAAACCACACACACATTTCCCAATGCATACTCCTTATACACACAGACGCAGACACATTCCTATCTCCCGCGCAGTGTATGAAATGCAGCAAGGGCATTTCATTAAGAATCCCCCAAGAAACAAGTTGACGCTGCTTTGATTGCATTTTTGTGTTTTGGTTTCTCTTTTTGATTTTAATTAACAGTGATTGTTTTGTTTGCACGGGAGGGACTGATATATCCGTCACCAGAGCATGGGGCACATCCCTTGAGTTATCTCCGGGGAATACCCTCTAGTTCCCCCCCCCCCCCGCCCGGCCGCGTGCCAGTCAGTGTGTTTTCTTTGGCTTGATGCGTCCCCGCCCCCCTCCTTACGACATGCGATCTGCTCATGGCAGTCGGGCCTTTGGCTTGGGGAATGGTGGGCCGGTTGGGACGCGGTCACAGGAAACACTTGGAAGTTTCCTATTGCTGGCACCTTTTACACTACTTCCCCATTCGAGCTAACCAGAGCAAGGCAACCACACTGAAGCTCACTGCTACACTGTCAACCCTCTGCTACCTACGGTGGGGGGCCTGAGGAATAAGGGGCCATGGGACACATGCGGGGTGGGTGACCTGACCTTCTTATCGAAGCGAATTATGTTTTGCCCCGCCACCACACAAACCCACGCAAACGTTTGTTGTGTCGACGCTTGGTATCCTGACAAATGATCTGACGCACACCTCTCTCCCCCTCAGAATGCCTGACGTCCAACACGAGCGACAGCGAGAGCAGCTCAAGTGAGTCACCGCAGTTGTGGTGTTGGTTTGGCGTTTTGTGGCTCTGCCCACCCAAAAGAAGAGCATGCGATATGAGCTTGTGTGTGCGTGATCATGCAAAGGTGTTTTTATTTGTTGAACTGAGCTGTGATAGATGAGCACTTGGAAAACATCCCCCTTATGACGTTTGCGTGTCACAATCTTGACCCTTGTGGAACCAAATAATTGATTTTGTTTTTGTATTCATTGTTTGTTTTACAGAGGGCCAGGAGGACACAATTCTTTCATATGAGCCAGTCATTCGACAGGAAAGTAAGTGAACGAACGGTTAACCCAGAGGTTAATAATACTTATAAATAATAGCAATGTGGGAATAATAATTTAATCGATGACTCAATCGAAACAACGATTTGTATAAATGTATTAAAGATAAACTGTCACAATACTTCCCACTCAACTCTTCTGACCCGTCCTCTGACTCTGCCTTGCAGTCCACTACACGAGACCTGTCATCATCCTGGGACCGATGAAGGACCGGGTAAACGATGACCTCATCTCCGAGTTCCCCCACAAGTTTGGCTCCTGCGTGCCGCGTAAGTCGAAGTGTCCCGGCCGACGTCCTGCAGCGCTGCTCCATCAGGTGACATAACATCTCACTAGTGGTGTCTTCCACAGACACGACCCGTCCACGGCGAGAGAACGAGATGGACGGCCAGGACTACCACTTTGTGGGCTCCCGCGAGCAGATGGAGAAGGACATCCAGGACAATAAGTTCATCGAGGCAGGCCAGTTCAACGAGAACCTCTACGGGACAAGCATCCTGTCGGTCAGAGCAGTGGCAGAACGGGTAAGGCCCCCTGCTAGTGTTTCTCCCCGGGATTAGGTTACCTGAACAGGTGTCTTTGCGTTGTAACCCAAGACAAACAAGCGCAAAACTCCTGTGAAAGAATGGTTTACAGCAACCCAAATACAAGCGAAAGCTCCAAAAGGATCGGGTTGCTAAGGTGGACATACGCAATACGTTAGAATTAAAGAATGTTATAATCAATTTATTTTATTTCTTTAGGGGAAACACTGCATTCTTGATGTATCTGGGAACGCTATAAAGCGACTGCAACAAGCACAACTATATCCTATTGCCATCTTCATTAAACCAAAATCTGTCGAAGCCCTGATGTAAGTCAACTCCCTCACCTACAAACTTCGATATTATTTAAGTTCTTAGGGGTTTTTTGATCGCCTATCTTATCGCGTAAATGACAACCTCTTTGTGTCTTTTACAGGGAAATGAATAAGAGGCAGACGTATGAGCAGGCCAATAAAGTCTTTGACAAGGCAATTAAACTGGAGCAGGAGTTCGGAGAGTATTTCACAGGTAGGTCGCACTGCACCCTAACCCCCATCTATAATTTGATGGTATTATTGAAATGAATGAGACTTGTTATCAAACAAATCTGCTAGCTCAGGTTTTATTTGCTCTGGCATATGCGTCTGGCCCCCCTCCCGCTCAGAAAGATTCCCAGTAGAGCTGTCCCGTGTCGGGGTGTTCACAACTGTTTATCTAATATAGGGCATGTTTGATACGATAACTGCAGGGGAGCGTCCCATGGCAGCGCCGTTGATGCAGTTGCACCAACCACCAAGATGGCTGCCACTAATGTGTCACACGTTTTGTTGCTCTGATTTAGTTGTAGGTCTATCCAATTGCATCCAGAGGCATTTTGGTCTGCGCCCAGTGATATCGTGCCTGGGGAAAATCGAAAAATTAACTGAGAGGTTCCAGGCTAATACGCATTTCCGATTAGTCTGGCTATGTCAGGCTATAAATGGATGGGCCATTGTAATTTATAAATTGATTTAATTAATTCTAATGCCATTTCTCCAAAGCATCTTACAATAGTGAGTGCATATTTTGTAAGCATGGGGAAGCCCCTGTAAGAAATCATACCCCTATGCCTAGCAGTATCAATGGCATGCTCTCTCTGTTGACCACTACAAGGCAACCTCTCACTGTCTCATTGTGTCCCCCAGCCATTGTACAGGGTGACTCGTTAGAGGAGATCTACAACAAAATCAAGCTAATCATCGAGGAGCAGTCGGGCCCCTACATCTGGATCCCTTCCTCCGAGAAGCTCTGAGCTGCCAGCTCCCTGCCCCCCCACCTACACCCCACCACCTCCTCCTCCTCCTCCAACACCACCCCTGCTTCTGTGCAGAACTCGCATCCTGAAGAAAAAACCCTGTCCCCCCCCCCCCCCCCCCCAAAACTAAATTACTTCCCCCTTCCCCATTTTTTGCAGATAAGTTTCATATCAAGTTTTAGTGTCCTCATTATGTTATTCGCTAATGGGAAGATAAAAAAAAGTCTTATCACCATTACTGTGACTGTGCACACCCCTGCATGAGTTTCTCAACAGATCCATTCAAGACTGGAAATGCCACTCCGAATGAATTTTGTCATTTTAAAAACAACGAAAAGGGAAAAAAGGAACAAATCCTTTTTTGTTTTCAGATTTTTGTCCTTTTTTTAAAACGACTGGGACTGACTACGAAGACCAGAATGTTTTACAGAATTCGTGAGAATGCTTGAAGAGTTGCGGTGGTGAAGAGAGGGGAGAGAGAACAGAGTCTAACCATAAAAAGTTGGAACACTTTGTAAATGTTCATCAAATCACACTAAATAAAAAAACAAAAAGAAAAGACACACACGTGAGTGGAAAAACCAATTGCAGATTTTCTTTTTCTAAAAGGACTGGATGAAATCGCGGCCAGCTGATGCTACTGTTTAAGGAGTCGTCTCTCTTTTGTTTATAATGACTGAGGAAGTTGGTGAAGAAGCCTACAAACTGGGGATCTATTTATCATTAACCAGTCGGGTCGTCTGCCAGTTGCCTGTATAAAAATACACCATGTGAGGCGTAAAAGGAACGAAATGAGTTGTGAATCTCTACATTTATATTATTATTAAAAAAAAATCACAAGCTAAATGATAAAATCCTTCTAAGATTTTACTACATATTCAAAACTACACATTTACACTTCACTAGAATTGTCTACTTGGAGGGCTCTTAGAGTAAAACATTTTTGTTTGTTTTTATTTTGGATGTTTTTTGGGGGATTTTGCTTGTGGGTTAGGGCTGCTGTGTAAAGGACGAGGGGGGGAGAGATGTGTAACTGGGCTCTGCAAAACACCAAACTGCCTTACATCAAATACAAATTATGTTTCCTGGCTACCTGGTCTCTATTAGGGGAGGACACACACGCAACCGGCAAAACACAGGAAATGTTCTTGAATTTCCTCTTTTGTGTTGCTGTGTCCTTCACACTTCCAGGAGGCCGTTCTAGAGTGCAATAGATTGAAATGCAGTCTCCACTCTGTTCTCACTTGTATTTTACCCTGTATTATTACTATCATGTTTAATCCCGTTCTTTACTTTTTCTGGTACATTTGAAGAAAAACGTTTAAAAGAAAAAAAACTAAAGAAATCCCCAACTTGATTTGAATTTGGATCGCCAGATCAGCATCCTCATGGGCCCCAGTTGAGCAGCAGATTCCCCATTACACACTCTGCCTTCCCAGATGATTCTTCTCTGAGTTGAGCGGTCACGCGGCACTATCCTGTACGCCACCATGGCGGTGGCCTTTAAAAGAAAACAAAAACAAACGGGTAGTAAAATAAACAATAATTGTATTGGATGTGTTATCAATTAAAAGAGTCAATATATATAACCTGTTCTGGGTCGTCGTCCCCCCTCTCCCCCCTTTCTACCCCTACTTAAAACACTAAAGATGGGTTGGATTAAAACCATTATTCTCTGTATCCATACCAGTATGAATTCTTTGTATTTGACCTGGGAGGTGTTAGGGTAAAGCCCCTACGGTGTGTGTGTGTGGGGGGGGGGTGTTTGGTGAGCCAAGGTAGGCTGAAGTACAGATACTCCGATTTCAGATTTCTCCTGCAACTCTCTTCATATTTCATACCCATTATGAAATGTGTGCTGTCTTAAAAGGTTGTCTTCTGCTACTGCTTTCGATTTGTCTTCATCTGAACCATTTTTAATCAGAAAAAAAACGAATCTTGTCTTAGTTTTTGGTTTCTTCAGCTGTGGTGAAAGCTTTGTGTGAAGATGCATGAGTGTGGGCGGTCTGATAGCAACGTGATTGAAGCGACCAGTGATATTTGCGTGCGGGTGGGCCCATGACGTGGCCGTGATGTGCTCATGTGAAGAACACGTGTCGGCTTGTGATGAAGGAATACTGTGCCCTCACCCATCCCCTGTGAACCAACAGTTTACATTTATTTTCCCCAAGAGCAAAAAAAAAAGCTTCTGTTTTTTGGTCTCTTAAGAGCAAGTCCCACTGCAAGGAGAAAAAGAAACGGTAACCCTTAACTCTACTTGGGTGACCCTCACTTCCCACCACCCGCGGAGTACCTGTATACCTGCAGGCATTTACTGAACAGTGTGCCCACCTGCCAGGCTACTACCACTGCTTAACCAGCTATCATTACCTGTGTCAAAACCAGAGTTCAGGGAAAATCCGACGGGAACAGAGCCATTTATAAACTGCTTGCAGACTGTTTCAACAACATAAAGGGTGTGGTAGCTGTACAATGTAAATAAGCCCCCAGCAGACATCCCCTCACCTGTGCTTCATGCATGTGGGAATCAGACTGGGACATGTTTTATAGTCCACAAATGTCAGGTAAGTAAACTTTGAGCTACTCTGAGATATAATTTCCATAACAATGTGCCGTATCGTTGGTATTTATCTATAGACGAATCTCTTCAGATGCCTATTGGAACACTAAGCTAGTCGGCTGGGAATTTAATTCCCTCAAGTAGGGCCTGTCTAAATGTGATTTCCTGTGGAACGTGTCTGGGTGTATAGATTTTAAAATATATATATGTATGAATACTGAAAAGGGTGACACGATCAGAAAACCTACATAACAAATATCAAGAGGCCAGGAGCAGCGACCAGTATCTCATTTAGACATTTAGAAACGTGCTCCTCTGGTGTTTCCGTTCCAATACAGCTGACTGTTAAATATGTGTATGTCAGTCAGCCATGTCGAAGCCCAAAGAACTTGATTTCATTTTACTCTTTTAACGGAGGTTGAGGTATATAACGAAATGGAGCCCGAATGCCTGTGTATAATTGATGAGGGTCCTTGTTCTGGTGAGAGAGAAATAACATGCTTCTAATTTTAATTTAACATTTTTTCGGGGAGGGAAGGTGGGTTGGTTATCATTGGTCATTATTGGGGTAATGAGTTGTTTATGTTAGAGCACATATGTGCAGTAAGTGCTTGCAAACATGAACCCTTTGATTGTACAGTAGTTTTCCTTCCTGTCTGTGCGGGTGGCACAGCCAATCAGGACTCTGCGTCACGGTCTTCCCTGTCCTAGTCATGAGGGAACTCAGTCATGCTACTTTTGTTTGGGTTTTCATTTTTGGGAATTGACCAGAGTTTATTTGTTTGGAAATAATAAAATATGTGACTCGGTTACTGGGTTTTCAATGTTCTCCTTATTCAACCCTATGCAAACTCCACAGGGTTCTTGAGTGGCAGATGTGAAGAATTTTTCACTTTTTTACTTACCATCTCAATGTTTATTTAAAAGTTCCCATACATGTAAGTGGAATATCTGGCAGGAACCGTTTCGGACATAATAAAAGTGAACGTCCAACAATAACTTTGCTTGGGAACAAGTTGCAGGGCAGAGGTCACCTTGAGAAAATGTGTAAAACAGTCATCCAAGGTGAAGAGTTTCTCCCAGCCTGGTCATTCTTCCATGATGAGGTTCTTCTTGGCTCGGTCCAACCTGTCCAGTACCTCGCTGTAGAGAGGCGACATCTGAGGGACGTCCAACAGACCGACAGCCTCTGTTAAAACACTTCATCACATAGATCTCTGAGGCTCTGTGTTTGTCGGTGGATGTTAGCCTCCTCCCCACCACCCCCAATATGTGGAGGAATGACTCCGCCATGGTCTCGCTCCACTGCCACCACCTCTCCAGCTCTGCTTCATTCATCTCCCTGACCCTTCCCCACCCCCGTTGCCCCCGGCGCCCTGGCTCTTGTACCTGGGTCTGGTAGCTCTCCTGCAGGGAGCCCAGGTGGCGGATGAAGCTGATGCCCAGGCCACACCACTTCTCTGCCTCCGGGTACTGGGCCAGGCTGTACAACAGGATCCCTGTGTTCCAGGCACGGGTCAGCAGCCACAGGCTCTCCATCTCTGGGAAGTCGTCTGGCTGAGGAGGGAGGGAAGGGGACAAATTAAATCTGAAGGAAAAGCCCCTTTTTTCTGGCTCCTGGAGAGAAACAGGGACAGGAGCCCAGTTCTGGGTGTGGGGGAGTGAGGCTTGTGCATGGCGAGTATGGCAGTGTTACGGCTTCTGTGCGACATTAAGAAGTGATAAAAAAAAAAAAGGTTATTAAATACAGATAAAAAAGCACCAATGTGTTTGAGTGGGGCCCATGCACGGTTGGTTACGGTTCGTTTAAAGAGCTCTGACCGTTTGACACCTGTTAAACTTGACCTTCAACTTTGAGCTGTCGAATACCCAAGTGGCTTCAGAATCACAATCACGTTAGACGTATGTTTTTTATGGAAATATGAATTTTGTGACTTCAATGAGGACCTGGAATGCCAGGATGATTTGATAGGCTGCCTAGCTCATCAGCCGCAATGTGGTCGGTACAACACATCTACCAACCAACCCCGCAGTAGAGAGAAAAGCAGGTTGATTTGATAAGGAGAAGCAAACCGCTTTGTGGATACCGGGCAGGCATAGGAGAGGAGTAGAGGGGGTTAATTATAATGCAGAGAGAGAGGATGGGGGAGGGAGGGGCCGAGCCAGGGGATGGTGCTGTGGTGATAGGTGCTGCGGTGATAGGTGCTGCTGACTCACTGCGGCGGCGATGATAGACAGAGCCTCCTCGTAGTAGAGCCACACTTCCTCCAGCACACGCTCCTCTACCTCCGACACACCGCTGGGGAGGGACAGCTGGATCAGGCTGTGGACACACTGTCTGAAGACAAACACACACACACACACACACAAAGACAGTCGCACCATCACCCCCCGGCTCATACATTGAGAACAGCGCCAAGTTGCTCAGGAACAGCAAGATGTTGGTCAGCAGCCACCGGAGAATCAATCATCGATACACGAGTGCTCTGTGACAAATCATTGTCGATTCTGTGAATCATGAAGTTTACATAATATTCTATCGTTATATTAAACATTTTGTCTTAATGATTACGTTAACGCACTTTGAAACATATTCTACATGATCATTTTAATCATGATGTAATAGGTCTTGCAGTGATCTAAGCCTTTGATTTACCATGATAGTATGTAATGTATTTCGATAGTGTGATTTATCCTTCTAATGATGATGCAGTGTTCATGGTGAGAGACACAGATGGGATTTGTGTGAGGGTACCTGCAGCGGGCCTTGTCAACGTCGGGTCGTTTCTTGTGCAGAGAAAGAGCGATCCTCAACGCCTTCTTACACAGCGAGGGGTAATGGGCTGGGGGCTCCATGGACAATGCTGCCAATCAATAAGAATAAGCCACGGTGAACCTTGGAGTTGCAATGTTGTTCCCAGCCTAAAGGTACTGGGTCCTGGGTCCCTGTCTGCAGCCTTGGCTGTGGGCAAGCTCCCTAGCCCCTACCAGTTAATGACATGTATCTGAATTCACTGTGAAAAACTTTGGGATAAAAGTGTAAATGACTAAATAGTTATGATCACGTGTCGATACAATATCTAAAAGTGAGCCTTTATTTGTCTTTATTAGACCTATTGGGGGATTTGGCTGCTTGTGTAGGTGTGTGGGTGTCTATCGGTTTTACCTGCAATAGTCTCTAGTACTTTGGTGTCCACATCATCTAGCTCTAGGATGGATTCCAGTATGGTTTCAACCTTGGGGTCGTTCAACTTGGCCCGGGCCTCAAACTCATACAACAGCAGAAGCGTGTCTGTCTGGTCGTTGGGGAAGTTTCCTGTGTCAAAGAACCACAGAGTTGAACTGAGGCTTCACCACTATCATCACAAAATACTGTGTTAAACAAAAAGATAGCTGACCGCCAAGATAATTTATCATTAAGTGTACCATTAAACAAAATTCTCTACAAGTCTGATTTTGAAAATCCAGGGTTATATCATAATATAATTGTATTGTTTTATCAGGTTGGGCTGCCCAGTAGCAGAGAGCTCTCATGTTATCATGAATTAATTACATTTGTTGATTTTTTGGTATTTTAAACCTGAAGACCACTGTTTGATTGTGTGTGTGTGGTTGTCGAATATATTCAGATTATTCCGACTATGGATCCTAAACAAACTAATGCTATGCAAACCACAATGTTCAGCTGTTACTGAACAACCTTTTAGACTACTTACTTAGTCTAAAATGCATTGCACCTTCACTTATATAAAATGTGAAATGCATACTTTTTGTTTCTCACCTAAAAACACCCTTTTCAATCTTGTTAGACCATGTTATTCAAATTAACAATGTCAAAATGTCAGACCTGCATTCTGCAGGCCATTCACTCACATGATATATGTTACATTTATACTTAGACTAAATCAGCTTCAGAATCAAGGGGTTTTGATTTAGTTCCTACATGCAGGTACAGTTAACTGGGCTTCTGCAGGTCCACCAGCCTGGTTGATGTCTTCAGCCTGATAGGGACTTTAAGCTAAGAGTACCATGTTACGTAATGAAAACATGGAGGGGTACCTAAAGCTCTCAGAGTCTTCCAGACCTCAGTGCAGATCTGAATATTCTCCAAGGCATTCATCAGCTCCTCCGTCTGTGACAAACACACATACACAGGTTGTGTATTCACTATCGCCACCTAGTGGTTAGATTTCCTCTGAACTCTGCGTGTTCTTTAGGGGTTTTAAACACATACAAATCCTCTCTACTGGTCTGGGAACATTCCCATCCATGTGCATGAATGAAGCTCAATGTGTGCTGAGGGAAGGAGGGAGGTGCTGTGTGTGTGTGTGTGTGTGTGTGTGTGTGTGTGTGTGTGTGTGTGTGTGTGTGTGTGGGTGGGTGTGTGTGTGTGTGTGTGTGTATGTGTGCGTATGTGTGTGTGTATGGGAGGGGGGGCACACCTGGACAGAGTGAGGCGACTTTCTGCAGAGCTCCAGAGAAGCAGCGGCAGCCATCAGGAGACACGTCCTCTGGCCCATGAGGAGGACCCTGCTGGGGGGGCACAACTGGGACAGCTGCAGAGGGGTCAGAAGGTTTCACGTTTACATTTCATCTATTAAATGCTTTGAGAGAATATCATCTCTAGACACACATCGCTCACGCCATGAAAACATTAAACCAATAAAGACAACTGCAACATAGAACCAACTACAAAATATCAACCAGTTACCAGTTAAATTCCCCCCCCCCCAGGGACTTCCAAGAGATGAAAGAGGGACAAATAAGTTACATATTCTCCCGTCTCTAAAATATCCTCAGAGAAAAGCCTCAGATGACATCAATACTTACTCATATGCTTTCATCAATGCTGTTTGTCCAATGGCAAACCCTGTTACTAAGCCAGCATTCAGGTAAGCAGCGCTTTTGCCTCATAAAAATAAAATGGTTGACTCTGTGTTCCGGCAAACTATTCCTCTTTATGAACAATTCAGTAGGAGGAATGCCACAAAAGGGGACATGTTTGGTGATATTTGTCTTTGTGCTATGGCAAACCTTTGGGCTAAAAGTAAAAAAAAAAACATTTTGTGAAGAGGGCTGCCATCAACCGGCAAAGTGTCGTTTTAATTAAATAAATGCAGTGGAGCCAAAAACCGGTACAAACATTCACACGTAAACACAGCCTCGCATGATGCGAGTCTCATGTTGATTTTGTATTGATCTAGGCCTTCCTGCACGGACACACTCACCTGGTACGACAGCAGAAAGAAATCCTTCATCCGGCCAGGGCTGTCCTCGCATTGAAGGGCAGAGTTCCAAGCTGTAAAGCACATAGGTACTTACAGAGTTGTGTACATCCACACACACAGACACACAAAATCACAAACACACACACACAGATACAAACATCACAGGCAAACAAGAAAGCATAAGGAAGGGTAGGTGTTGAAGACTTTAGAGCTGAATAGATTAATAAGCTATTGCTGACACCCGACAAGGGAGTAAAGGAGGAAGAGTGAGAGAGAAAGAGTGAGAGAAGAGAGAGGTGACGTGATAGCGAAAGAGAGAGAAAGAGAGAGAGAGAGAGGCTCAATACCGATCTTCCTGAACCAGTTTGCATCCTCGATGCGTTGTTCAGCAGCTTCAGGCCCAGTGTTGCACTGGGAAACTTTCTGAAGGGCTGATTGTAAATACAATATACATATCACAGTGTGAGCAATATGAACAGCAAACAGATGCATATCAAAATAGTTGTGTGTCCTACTCACCCATTTGTAAATAGGACAGTAGGACCTCCAGGCGTACATTTCTACATGAAGGAAATGTTTTTAGATTGGTTATTTTCCCCCCAAAATAAAATACACCTGCATCCTTACCTCTCTTCATCGCTTGCCACTTCCATTGTGGAGAGAACAAGTCGAAGCAAACACCTGTGAATGGAGAGGGGGAGGGAGGGAGAGAGAGAGGGAGAGAGGGAGTGTATAATGATGACCTCCTTTCTTTCACCTACTAACTATTGTACAGAGAGACACACTTTCGCTGGAGAAAAGTGGGAATATATGTCAGTGGACCAGAGCCCCGGTGAGGAAAACAAATGGGAGGCCATTCCCAGAGCAGAGCAAGTCATTACATCATTCTGTCATAACAGCCGTTAAACAGTAGAGCTTCAAGATAAAATACAATCAAATAAAAACACAGAAATAATTCTATACGTATAGAGTAAATCATTTGAACAGTAATGGGTTCAGAAATGATTTAAAAACATAAGCCTGATAAAGAAACCACAACAGCGACTGTGTTCCAACTGCTACTGACCTGAGAGCAGTCAGAACGTGAGCCTCGTCGCTGGAGTTCTCACACAGAATTTCCAACGCTTTCATGGCTGTGTCCTGCTCCTCGTTCTGTCACAGAATCAATCAAACCACAACCAATCAGCATCCTCCAACCCGTTAGAACCGGTTTAAGTGGTTAACTGCTATCATACAGGAAACACAAGATACAAAATGAAAGCGTGGATTTTTATGACTCTACATTTCCGTAACTAAAGGTATTTTTATCCAATAAAATTGCCATAGATGAGGATATCATAGATGACGATATTTTCTGTTGATGGACAGTGCTACAGTACACTAAAGCACAGGACTCACCTGCACCACTGACTTATAGGGCTTGTACTTCAGAATGCCCCAGGGGATTCTTTTGTTAGCGATACTCCGTACAGCCATATTAAGAGGACTTAAGAGGACCTAAGAGGACTTAAGAGGAGAGTTGTAGTACTGTAAAACCCTGAATCAAAGTAAATATACCGTCACCTGGGCTATGTAAACTGTGTTCTGCCACATCTTGCATGAGAAACGCTTTGGCAGTTTCCAACACAACAATGACTCCCCACAATGACAGATCATTTGAAGATTAATGAACTAGCAACGACCAAAAAAGCATTTTCTACTAACATAATAACTAAAATTCCAATGCTCCTATGCATCCAAAATGCGACGTGACATTGTGATGTACAAGCCCTACACAAGCATTCAACCCAGAACAGTGGCTCTAGCAGCACCAGTGGTAGATATCACAGCCAAGTATCTGTGACAGTCAATAGGCACATCCTGCATCCAGGTGAAGCAATCACTATTTGGCAACCGCCCAGTGGAGGACAATCAAGCAAACGCTTCATTCATCACTTTAAAGCGCTGCATCTAAATGGCTCTACTCACCTCTATCCTGCACTTCTACCCATTTCCACCCCCAGCTCTGCCTGTATAGATCTAGCCACTTTCCCCCACAGCTCCAACTGTGTAGATCTATGTTTATGTAAGCATGTTGGAGGACGTTTTGGCCCCCTGATCAGCCAATGACCTTGCACGTGAGTACATGAAAGTGGAAGCAGCAGCAGTAAAGCCACAATGTATGTAAAAGCGAGTGAGTAACCGAAGATGCGACGGCATTTATATAACGCTTAACATACTCTCTATATGCTTCATGCTTCACGTCGCGCGTTCACCTGCGCAGACACATTTGTGTCATCAACCACATCCTTTGACTGCGAAAAACAGCTTGTCAGAAGCAGTTAAGAGGTTGGGTTATTTGCTTAACACCTCTGCACTTATATACCGGGGAGGATCGTACCGAATGTCTTCTCCCATAAAGGACCCCGGTGAGCCCAGAGTGGTGCCTGTGTGGAGCTCACCTCCAGAGCTATCTGTGCGGCCAGACTGAGAAGACTGGAGGCAGCGTTCTCACACACCAGCAGTCGGTCCTCTCTGCTTACAGGGCTGTTGGCTAGACGTCCCATGGCTGTCAACGCTTCCGCAGCTGCCATGAAAGAGCACATACCCGCAAATATACATGTGAAGTAAAGTAGTTACATAACGTGTACTTTTTACACCTTATGAGTTATGATAAATTCTGTTACCTTTCTCGATATTTTTCTCCTGGATGGCAATTTTGTAAACACTGAACTGAGTGAAGATGCTGTCAGGGTCGCATCTCTCTGCCTCCCTGATTGCATCTTTTGCCTGGAACAGTGGGCGTTATACGTGGAGCGGTGTATTTAGTTGGCACTACATACACTTTGTGTACCTACTCCAGTATCCTTTTGTCTTTATTTAATTATTTTGTGTGTGCTTATTTACTCTAGCCAACTCAAAGATTTTTTATAGATAGTATCCTTATTGACAAACCAAGAAAATCATGTAATATGATTCAAAATGCCAAATGGGGGCTGAACTAATGGAGGAAAGGTTTATTTCCTGGTCTGAACTGTGTCCCTCTGGCCATCACCTTTTCCAGCTGCTTCAGCAGGAGAAGGCAGGAGGCTCGGTTTCTCTGCAGCTTGGCCAGGTTGGGCTCCATCTGACCTGCCTTGTAGAAACTCAGCGAGTAGTTGTACCACTGCAGAGCTTCAATATAGTTCTTTGCCTGGCAAGGGGAGCTGGTGTTACGTAACTCTGAGTTTGGAATAGACAGTTTAAAAGTGGACAGGCTTGTTCAGTTTACCTCAAAGTGTTTGGCGGCCTTGTCCCACAGCAGCAAGTGTAGGCTAACAAGAGACTGGGGAGTCAGTGGTTTTCCTGTGTAATGACCTAACACAGGGAAAACACAATTCTTCACTCATGGGGCAACGCTAGGCTAGGCTCACTCCTGTGTTTACACTGGCCATTTTTCAGAGGGACAAACATGGCATCAGAACGTACCGGTGATGATGTCCTCTATTTTCTGTTTGCCCAGCAGCTCTTTGCCTCTCTGTAACAGCAGCTCAATGTGCAGGACCGAAGCAGCACTCAGCTCGGGAGAGGCCTCGAAGTGCTGACACACGCGTTTCAGATAGTCAAATGCCAAAGTCTCTCTGGAAAAAACATAGTAATGTGTGTTTATTTGGATATGTATCTTGTTGGCATATTACCTTTTTTATACAATTATATGCATCTTGTACATACATTTTTCAATGTGAGTCGATGGATCTATTTGTGTTTGTATGTTTTACCGGTCCGCCGACATGAGAAGTTTTACTGTGCTGAGACTGACTTCCAGAGGAGCATCAGTCTCCAGCAGCTCATTCACCCCTGAAAAAGGCATGTTTTAATATCCACATCACATTTAACGACTCATTGTTTAAAGACAATGGGTAATAAGCAGCCGCGTCTTACCTGCTGTGACAGCCTCATCCAAGGCCCCCGAACGCAGGAGGATCCTGATCTTCAGGTTGAGTCCAGAGGCGCTCATGCATACCTGTCAAATTGCAGAGTGTAAGCCGCTGCAGCGTATTGTCATTGGAATAACAGTAATTTTCCAGTGTATCATTCATTGTTGAAAATGACTGCTTATGGCCCACCTTGTTGGCCAGGCTCACAGCATTGAGGGCTTTCTCTTGAAACTGCTGACAGTCCCACTCCAAATAAACCGTTGCCAGGAGTCTTAATACTCTGGCCTAGCATAATGACAATTGGAGTGTTAAGCAGTGTATTTAAAGGGGGATCAATGTGTACCGACGCATTAGATGTGGGTATCACATAAACTTAAACATTTCCTGTGCCATCTTACTTGGACTTCGGGTCCAGGACAGTATTTTCTATTCGTCTTACCGATGTCGTAGCTTTGGCTGAGAAAGACAACTATATTGTGATTCTACTCCATGATTATTCTAGAATTAGATTGTACAATGATCCATGATAATCATTACCTTAACCAAAAGGAACTCTCCTCAAACATTTTCAGATTGTACGAATCTACTCCAAAGTTATAGCACATGAGCGAGAGGTAGCCGGTCTGCATGAAAAACCATAAAATAAAGCAAGGACGAGAAGTGATTACATACAAACAACCGGTTTGGAGCAGTAAAATGTATGATGTTGTTTTCTCTAACCTCCCTTGGGAGCCGGGCCAGCATGTCTTTACAGCGCTGCATATAGACCACAGCCTCCTGGTGACTCCCCAGACATACGGCCTGTAATAACAAAACAAAAGGCTAAACCATATCAGCAAATGATACACACCTCTGTCTCCCAACCAATGAGATCCATCCTTCTTCATTGTTGCAATGCTGTTTCACATGTCACTCCCCCCCCAACCACAGAGCAGCGTCTTCTCAGAAAATCACTTTCCTGGGTTTCAGGAAAAACATTGCAAGAACATAATATTCAGGTTGCTGTACGTGTGATATAACACGTCTGGGCTCACCGACTCTGCCTGGTAAGAGAGGACTCGAAGCAGATCCTTCTCCACTTCCCCTTTAGAGACATTAAGGTCAATGTCTCCATCACCCCGAGACCCCAGTTGGCTATAGAGGATTTCCAGGCTCTGGATAAAATGTAAGATGATGTAATGTAATGTAACAGTGTAACAATTTGAGTCTGTATGCGTATGTCTGTGTATATTTGTATATATCTGTATATTTAATGTAATAAATATAAATTTTTGAGCACCCCGAGCTAATGTCAGTATTGAATGTGTACCTTGACAGCTAATGCCAAGAATGGATTTGCCAACTGGGGATCTTTACAATCCAGCCATGTTCTGCCTGTCTTGCTAGCCATCTGTAAAATAAAATACAATAACAATAAAAAAAAAAGATTAAAAAAGGATTATATGTTCGGTGACATATACAACATAAAAAAGTATGGTTCTTCTAAAATGGTCAACAGACTATACATTTACCAAGATGTGCTTGCGGACGATGCTCTCTGGTGGAGGATCAGGCGCACTGCAGTACAGCAAACTGCAGGCGACATGGCGAACTGAGAAGGCGGCGAGTGACAGAAAGTCAAACAACGGGCGCACACATCCCAGAAAATGTTAGAATACAGTTAGGTAGTGTTCTTAACGCATAGCTATTCATTTTATTGTAAACCACCGAACCTTTCGCTTTCTGGGTTTTATTAATCGCCGTGCCAACACGCTTTGTAACGGCCCAGTTCCACAGCTGGATGGCACACTCCTCAAGCTGAAGTCAAGGTGGGTGAAACAATGGGCAAGTGAAAAACCAAGCCAAGTCATAAAACAGCCACAGACCATTGAGGTTGCTATCACAAACAACTTAATGATTGAGACAAATCTTTTTATTATGGCATTGAGAGTAACGTAACGCAATTCAAGCCAGGAAAGAGTAAAGAGGCAGAACAAATGCTTCAGGTATAATAAAGAGAGTAACAGTTACCAGAACTCAGTATGTAATGAATACTTATCAAAAAATAATAGTAAATAAATAAGTGAATTACCTGTGAATCCAGAGGTTTGGGGAGCTGGTCGAGTACAGAGACTTCATTAAACAGCTTGTCTATAACGCCCTCG
This sequence comes from Pollachius pollachius, assembly GCF_949987615.1. NCBI lineage: Eukaryota > Metazoa > Chordata > Actinopteri > Gadiformes > Gadidae > Pollachius > Pollachius pollachius. Next base: position 9,813,161 of record NC_136943.1, read on the forward strand.
TAATCTGCCTGCTCTCTGTGCTGTAGATTCTCCACCAGACCTGGGATGAGAGAAGGCTTGTGAATACTTATTCAAGATTTATTTTGCTCACGTATTGACCTACGAGGTTTGTACTAAAATTACATTTTTGAAAGACCGAGTCTCAGCTAATCAGGACCTGTTTGTAACCGTTCTACTTTCTAAAGAGTCATATTTGATCAGCTAAATATTACAATGGCATCAATGCCCGTGAAGTAACGTTAGCTGAGTCAGCAGTTAGCTAGGCTTAATAGCTGCTAATTTTAGCTCAACTTCTTCTCCTAATTCACTATTGTGAAGAAAAAATGTATCAAACATAAAATATACTTGATATAAACTCTTAGTTCGCCGTGTTAACACAATACAGTGGCTTACATTTCACATTAGTAACAAACTGCTCCATGTTGACAGAAAACGTGTGTGTCTTGAGAAGAACGCTGTCATAAACTGTCACGACTCACGAGCAATGACGTCAGCAGCCATGTCGGTCTTTCTGTGTTTCATGCAGTGGTGCTGAAGTTGCTGAACTGTGACCCTGTAGCAGTTTATCTATATTAATGTTGGACAATAAGGTTGGGCAATTCATAGAGGCAAACTCCCTTGGCCAAAAGGGTAACAAGGCTAGGCCTAAGTGGCCTAACTCTTTGTAGATCAACAAATAGACATGTGTTCAAATATGTAATATTTTCAAATTTTACATTGTTTCAGTTGATAATTAGCTATAGGCCTACTAGGACTCAACAACTTTGCCGACAGCTTTCTGTCAAAGGCCTATTCAATCAAGGCCTTTTTCAATATAACAAAATTTCAACATAAAATGGATAACAACATAAGATGTATATGATTAGATTGGCTCATGTGATAACACTTCCTATTATTCCTATAATCAAGGTATCCAGCAAACTCCACAGTACGATGAACATTTTAGAAGTTCGCACACAGCCAAGAGTTATTTGGTCACCAAGACAGAAGGACAGGGGAGGCAGCCCCCTCCAATGCCCTCCTAAAAAACGTCTTTGTTGCTCGGGTTCTTTTTACTGAGCACTTTATTGTCAGCTCAAAGGAAAGAGTGCAAGCTGTGTGCAGAAATGGTCTATCCCCGATATTGTGTTTTTCTACACAGGACTCTAAAGTAAAAACGTCTTAAAACCCAGCACTCTCAGCTTGCCGCTTCCAGCAATTGTTCCAGGAGGAGACTTATCTGCTTCCTCCTGGCCCAGTGGGAATGTTCGCTTCCCCAAAGACTTCTACAAGTAGTAGCATACTTGTAGTAGTCACTAAAATTTGTATAGCATACATTGTATGTGTATTATGCTATACGTTATACTACTATACCACATTCAATTTTTTTCTGGCTACTACAAGTATGTAGGCTACTTATAGTACAGTATAGTAGCATAGTAAGTAAAATGAATGCAAATTGACTGAAATGACTGAAACTACTAAGGCGATGAAAGCTTTTTAGCCTTTTGAATTACTGTGTATGACTGCTAATACTGTATATGTATATATACATATATATATATTTTTTTTTTATAGACATACAGTATTAGCAGTCAATATATATATACATGTATATATATATGTATGTATAATAAGGATATAAAGAAGACTGCAACCTCAACAATCAAACTTTTTCACAGTGCTCTGCTGGTAGATAAAATTTAGCAGAACATATTAATGCCCCCTAAAGTGAGTTTTATCGTTGGCCATATTTTCATGTATCCCTGTTTTCTCCATGGAGGAACTAGACTAAACATTTGTGGGTGGCTTCCCTACCAACAGGAGCCACAGAGGAACAAGATTTCCAAAATGGCTGAAGAGTTGGCGTTCCATCTGGACGCAGGCGGAAAGGTGAGGCCAGGATGCTGTTATTTACAGGAGTTTCTACACGCACAGTTATTGTAGTGAAGAAAACCGTCTGTGGCCCATCCACACACAGCACGGGGCTCACTGACAGAGGACACACAAACACACATGCACAGCGTTTATTTACCTTGATATAAAAAGCTGTATATCCTGTTACTCATGTTAAAAATAAACCCCAGCAAATGTTCATTCTTAATGGCTGTTTACTTTTCTGTCTCCTCAAAAAAAAACCATTACAACAAGCATTTGAGAATCTGACAAGATAACTTTAGCTTAACCTTATCATTTAAACAACATGCTCTGTGAAAGAACAATCAATGTAGAAATGCAAGTTTGTTTTTGTTCTTTACCACATAGAACTGGGAGGAAATGTAAGCAGATTGTATGCACCAATGTTTATGTTATAACTTTTCAAGTTAACTATTAATGAGACTAATCTCATTGAAGTCCTGGTGGTTTCATTTATTGTGTATGAAGTCCATTGTCCTTTCATTTCATAAAAGTATTATCCCCTCCTCAATCCTGGACCTTCAAAACAGGCTTCAAGCAAGGTCTTGTTTCCTCTAAATATCTGACACACACTAAGCAGTATGAGCACATTTCAGTAATGGTCAGAGTTAAACTGATTACTAACAAGTTTTCAAGTTTGGTATTCCACTTTAACCAAACGGTGGTATCGATCTGGGAGGAAGTAAACACGTATAATGTATGATAGGAAGTAAAACAACATTCTTTTACACAATGTTAAAATGTAAATTCAAAGTCCCTCCTCATTAGCTCCAAGACAGAAGTTTGCCCCTTCAAGTGACGTTGCGTCCTTCCTCTCTGCCCTCTATAAAGTTTGGCTCGCGTGCGGGACCGCAAGTGTGAGGCGAAAGGAAGGAGAATTTCCATCAGTGGGTATTAAAGGAAAAAGTACCCCTATGGTTGGCGTTCTTCAGCTCTATTGCTGTTCAAATTAAACATTCATTCAAAGTGTTGAAAATCCTGATCACTGATATTTCCTTAGCGAGAACTAAATCGCACCTGCTCCGAGGAGAGCTCCAGAGGTACAGAGCCTGCTCGCCTCATTCAGCGGAGAGGAGCTCTATTGAGAACCGCGCGATGGGATTGGAGACCGTCACTGACTCTTTTCACATTTATTATTGACTCGTTGGGTATAGACACAGAGCAGGATTTCCTCTGTAGAAGTTTGGGACACCTTCGGGAAGTCTTATTTTTCGTTACGTGGATCTACGACACCGGTCTTTGTGATTATCAAGCGGTTTGGATTTGGATGAAGAGTTGTGTGGAGTAACAGAATGGCACCATTTGACTGTTTTCAGTTAGTCGCTGTCATCTTTTATTGTGTGGCTCCAATAAATGGTAAGATTGTATGGTTATTTTCCTCATTGTTTATCCGTTGCTGGTTTATTTGCATGTATGTTTGTAATGTTATGGACCTATAATGGGTCCATAACGAACATAGGCTACAACATACAAAAACATACAATTACTTTATAATGGGTCACCCATTATAAAGTAATTCATAGTTGGCTACAGGAACTTGAAACTTCAAATGAACATTGTTTCGCTTTCTTTCGTTTTTTTGTTTTTTATTTTTATTTGCAAAGGAAATAGGGTATACCAACAATGCCTTTATGTACAATTCATCTCGTTATTTTTGCATAAACACATCTACTAGGCCTACGCGTTATAAGCCGATAACGGTGACAAACACGTGATTGGTTACGTCCTTTGATTATTCTTATTTGTTTTCTGTATCTGTGAGTGCTCAGGTAGTCACTGGAGCGTGCCGTTTGTTTCATAGCCACTAGAGGTAGCGGATGTTAAGTCCTGCATCGCTGCCTGCGATCTTGCAAAACTCTTGAGATGCGTCCATAATATAAAAGTGCTATTTCAGGACATTCTAAATGATATGATGAAAAATGAATGTGCAATGTACAATATAGTGGTGGTTCATCCGCCTTTTTCACTTGGGTTGAGGTTGTCAGTTTGTTTTGTAGGCTAGGCCTATTCCTTCCTATACATAAACAGACCGCCAAACAAAGACGCACCACACACAGACACACACGCAACCAATCTGTCATTCACAGTCAGGTATTAGCGTCCGTGTCTGGCAGTGTTTGTCAGTGAGTTTCCTTCGCTGTCCACGCACAACACAGAGCGTGGGAAAGACACTGGGAGGAAACGGACGTTTGGGCAAGAGAGACACCCTCCTGGAATTGTTCTGACCAACAGAGGTCACGGAAATGGGAAACGCTACCTGAGCAAAGTCTTCTTCCCGAAAGATCTCTGATGCTCAAATTGAGATATGTTCATCCAGTTCCTAAAAGCAGTGGCGAGTATGATTGATACACATTAACCCAAATACAGAGCAGTTAGTCACCGATGAGATAGATTCAAAGAAGAAGATCACACGCTCTGCATTGCTATTTTTCTTATGCTTGGATTATGATTAGGTGGAGATGATGTATGCCATTATGGGGATATGCTCCTGTACCATGCCTAACCATACATTGCTGGTTAGGCAGGCCATGTTCTCAAACATGACAAAAACATTGTTTACAGTGTTAGGCCTACTGCTCTTCTACTGTCTATCTTTTCTACTTTATCTGCTAATTGTCCAAAGTCTAACCGTAATGACATCAGTTGACTAAAACAAACAGGATTATTGTTCTATTCGTTTTGGATCCTGACTGACAATGATTGATTCACTGTTTCAAATGGAGCATATATCTACTTTGGGTTAAAAGGTAGACATGGTTTGAGTGCTTAAACATGACCCATCAACAACATTCTTAATGAGCCATGATGAGTCAGATGGGTGAGTTTCAGTTAAGACTGAGTGTTGTGACATGTGTTCTGTTTTCCTCTGTTGTAACAAATGTTCTTTAAACAAACCCCTTATTGCTTCAGATCTAGTAATATTATCAGTGAATATATGGTTAGAATTGATGTGGTAATACAGTCATTGGATTCAGCCATTCCTTAAAATCATTTTATGAAAATTTAGATGGGATGGCATCTACCTTTCCCTAAAATATAGAACTTTGTCTTTACTGAAGGAAATCCATACACACAGCTTACAGTATTAATAAAATTGACCATGACATAGGTCCTTGCAATTTAAATGATACGTTATTTGTAAAAATTGTGGTCCTCCATCTGAGTTAATCTGCACACTAGCCGGCTTTGACCTTGCACACACAGAAACACACAACGAATAAACTCATTTACGATGCACCTAGCTCTAAAGCCTAAAGGGCAGCCAAAAACTTAAAACAGCAAGGTATATCTTGTTCCTTATTGCTCTTCTTAAAGCAGGATTATATAAGCATCCTTGGTCTAGCTCGGCTTGAGCCGGCAATATATTTCCTTGTAACCCCTGTGTGAGATTTCAATTTCAAGGAGCTTCTGTGCGTTGCTTAGTTTTAATCAGACATGGTAGATAGCCGCGATCTCTTTGGCTTACGCAGTATACATCAGCTCTATACGAGTCAGAAAGGCCACTCACTGTGGCCAGGTGCTTACCTTTTATTTATGCTTTTTTAAAGAGGACTCTTGGACATTTTAGCCCTCCCTCACTGTTGTCTTAACCCTGTAGTTGGCAATTGCAAGGGATTTTGGAGGGAACCCATGTCATAAAATATTCCATCACAAAGCCAACCCCAACGTGTAGCACGGCTACGACATTATTAACAACTTACTTTGGCTGGGCTCCGAGTCCTCTTCAATTTTTTTCTGTAAATCTCCTGCTGGGATATAGCACCTTTTGTACATTTATCTTAGTGTTTAACTGTAACATTTTAAACTGATATGATGATGACATTGACACAAAAACCTCTTCGGAACATTACAGCTGCCTTTTTTATATCAAGAGTAAATAAATGTGTTAATATCAATCCAAACTTCGACAAACTCTGTTCATATAAAACATGTAGACCCTGCTACAAAGTCCATTCAGAATCTCCCTCCATGCAATATTCCCACTCCATAGTTTGTAAAACTCCTATATCCTTCTTATGGGCTTGTCGATATAGTCACTTGTTTAATCCACAATGATAAAAACATAAATATACATGTATAATATCATAATACCATAATAATATAATACCATACCAACATCTTCCTACCCTGGGTTAGACTAACGTGTAGGCCTAAGGAAACTTTCCTTATGGTGGCCACAGCCAGTACACATTTCACCCCCAATGATACGTGATCCACCCCCCTCGGCCCTCTCTCCGTCTTTATCTAGAGTAATAGCCCCCTCTCCGGCCCTTTTCAGCTGCCTTTGTTGCCCATTCTTTGGCACTTTCGAAACTATAAAGAGGAAAGCGGTGTGCTTCCACATGAGAGTTGCCAAGAGTCACATTGTTGCTTTGCCTTGAAAACACCCCAAAAAAAGATGGGCTCTGGTCATCTCCTTCCCCCCCTTCCCCCCTGAGACTCCTGTGTCATGGTTAGTCACAAAGTGTGCGGAGATTAATAGTGCCCCGTCGTACAAAGTGGAGGGAATTCCGCACATTATGCCCAGTAGACAGAGGGCTGAGGCAGGGCGGCTTCCTGCCACGCTAGAGTCATCGCATACTGTAATAGTGGCTTTTACTGCCAAATACCACCCAGGGACAGATCCTTGTTTCATAGGAAATATCAAGGCAGGACAGATCATTGCACGTATTGATTCATGAATCAATATGCATGACATATTAATACTGTTGAGCATTGTATGGCTAAATTTAATCTTGTATTACAGAACATTTCTTTTTTTCCAACACCGGTGTTCTTGATTTAATAATGATATTACGATCATTCGACAATTTCAATTGTGTCAATAGTTTAAAGTAATTATTTGTCTTGGACAGGGTCAAATGGAAATATCTGTACAACGGAGGCAGATTGTTTGGTCACACACTTGTTTTTGCAGACTAAAACATTTTCATTTAGTATCTGAGACAAACATGTCAAAATGTCAAAGACTAAATCATCCAATCCAAGCATATAAAAGAAGAAAAACATCTTCATTTCCTGGCGGGTGAGAGATTATCATAAATGTTTAAGAACGGAGAGTCCTGGCCCGCTACCTTTCCTGTGAACCCTGTGAGGTCAAACAGACAATAAATAGGATCCCAGATGAACCACAGTGAGCATCAAACTGGAAAATACTAAGTGAACTACAGTTTGAGGCTCACTCTAGGAATTAGCTCATGACAAATCATTCATGCACAGGTTTGGAAAATAGTGCGGATGAAAAGAGGAGAGTGATTGAGGGGAAACGGCGAGAATGATGGTAGAGTAGTGAGAAAGAGAGACCTTGATGGATGTTTTGTCACGTTCTCTTGGTCTCTGTCTGATTCACTCACATTTTGTCAGTCTCTCCCTATCTCTCTCTACCTATCCCCATCTCTCTGTCACATTCTCTCCAGTCCCGCTCTTCCTACTCTGTGTGTTTCTGGAGACTCTCTCTAATGGGATCCAGCTCTGGGGCTCTTTGATCGACCACAATAAGCACCATTTCTGCCATTTCGCAGATGCTCTGCTGGAGGAATGCAGCAGATCCCATCAAGAGACATCTGTCTTGATGGGATGCTTGATGCTGAGGTCAGCGCTGTGCAGTCAGAGGGTCAGGTGGGAGAGTTCTGAAGACAGATGATGTGGGTAAAGAGAGACCGGGGGGGGTCTTATCCCTGGAGTGGGGGGGTTTGCTGCTCCGTACTCCATCTGTAGTGTGTTAGAGAAGAGTGTGGGGAGAGATAACCGCCTGGCCATGAGAGATGAAGTGCAGCGAGCCTAGTCAAGTTGTAATTCTTGTTTGTGTTTGTGTGGCCTATCGGTTTGGTTGCTTTCAGAATGCAGTAGTTCAGGTGATCTATGCCATTTAGACACATCTTCCACTCAGACGTTATCGGTGTCCATGAGGGTCCATATTAACTATATACAGTATGTTCCATATATGAAAAATGACAAATGCATATATTCAATTTACACTAATACACCTGGTAGACTGTAGCAAATGGCAATCGTGAAGGGGATTCAAAGCCAAGGGCTTTGATAAATGGGATGGAACCAGCCACAACAGATGGTTTCTATTGTGGGTCTGAATGATGGATATCGCCTAATCTTCTGTGAAAGTAATAACTACTACTAATAATAAACAGTGGGCAGTTGCGTGGCATCCAAAATGGGAGCTGAATAACATTATAGAACACCACCACCCCCACCCTACCCCCGCACCCCCTCCAAAAAACCTTGGCCAGCAAAACAATGATGTTACAACATGACACAAGGAAGCGGGTTTCAGGTGTCGCTGCCAACACTGGCACGGCCTTGCCTGGCCATGTGCAACAGCAGCACTTTGGTGCGTGCCAAAGCTTTGGATGTCAGCCAGCAGCAAAGTCCGAGTCAGACCTAGCACTTAATACATATATTGCATAACTACTGTCATTGTAGGACCATATGATACAATTCAACGTTTATACTTAGGTTTGCTTATGACACGATTCGTACCGTGAGCTGGTTTGCGTGGTACTAAGGATTGTTAATGCATAAGGAAAATATGTTTAGGGAGTATGGTGCAAAGAAGGAAGTAACTGAAGGGACGTTTGGACTCACCTCACACACACGTACGCACACACCACCACCCCGAGGAGTCAATGAGTGTTTCCTCATCTCAGCACCTGCAGCTGAGACAAGCCTTTATCCCGGCCCCGCCCCCATTCCACTCCAACTGAACATGTGATAACAGCACCCTGAACATAAACAAGGTCAACGGTTAAATAAATGAAACCCATTTTTAATTGTATCCCGTTCCCAATGCGCCCGCTACAGTTTGGCAGCTGTTATTTACCAAAGAGAAGACAAAGGGAGAGAGAGACAAATCTCTTCAATGCGTCATCTCTGTCTCTTGCTCTCTCTCTCTCTCTCCCACACACATTTGCTCATCACCACCGACATTATTAGAGTGCTTCTGCACCAGACCCCTCTGTGATCTCAGAGCAAATTGCATAAATGGCTGGGGCTGGATAGTCATCACACATGCATGCTTCCACATGAATGATGGGAAAATATCCCAAATCATTTCTCATATTTTTCAGCACATTATCGTAATCTGATGTGCACATGAATGATGCCATCACGCAACCAGATCGTATTTCGGTGTGCATAGGTATTCGATTTAAGCGATTGCTCTGATGCTGTTACTATTCATTTATTTGAAACTTGTATCTTGCTCACTTGGCCCCCGATCTAATATTCTTTGTGTGTTTTTGTGTTTTGTGTGTGTGTGTGCGTGCGTGTGTACATGTGTGTGTGTACGTGTGTGTGTGTGTGTGTGTGTGTGTGTGTGTGCGTGTGTGTGCATGGCTGTGTGTCCCACAGGAAACCTGCTAGCCCCTCTGATGTATCCGTCCCAGAGCCCTCACATTTACGCCAGTGGAGACTCAATGGTGGTTATGTGCAGGTATGTTACACACACAAACACTATTGATAAATGAGTCCATCATTATGTTCATTGTTATTACGTTAAAGGGGCAGTAGGTAGGATTCGTGAGTTCTAAAGAGAGGGAGTAGAATAGAGCATAGAGAGCAGGATTGTTTTTTAATAATCCACATATAAAAAAAATACCTCCCCCTTTTACTACGTTTCTCCGCCATTGAGAAATGTTGCATTCAGGCATCTGTGATTGACATGCAGGATGGATTACCCGAAGCAATCAGGAAAGAGACGCCTTGATTAATAAGAAGTAAGCTTTTAGCAGGCTGAAATAGAGGCATGCAGAGTCAATCTGAACAGATATTCTCACAGGGAAGATATCTCTCTAATTGCTGACAGAGGCCTATGGCATTTCACAAATTTCTTTGTCTTAATTTGTCAGGCGGGAAGAGTTTTTCCTACCTTCCGGAACTTTCCTCACATTAGTCAGAAATAAATCAGAGGACCAGGGGAAGATTTCGCAGATTTCAAGAGAAACACACACACCCATACATGCATGGACAACAGAAACCACTGCAAGGAAGTGGTCTGTGGGGAGGTGGAGGTCATCTATCAATTTGTTTGCATTTCCTCCATTTTGTTGTGAGTTGGATAGGGATGTGTGGTCTTTGCTGGAGGCGGGGTGTCTTTATCCCAGTGGTCCACTATCTCACTTGCTAAGATTAGAGAGTTGTGCCTCATTTTGTAGTCGTGCCAGGAATGCTGAGCTGTGCTCATCTCTCTAATACAACGTTTCCTTAGAAGGCTATATAATATATATATATATATATATATATATATATATATATATATATATATATATATATATATGCAACATGCTGTGCTTCTGTCCCTGCTGATTTTGACCCAGAGTGCTGCAGGCAAAGTCACTGGTATGCAAAACATGTTTGAAGTTCCACTGGGATCACTTTAATGGCCGCTTTAAAACGAATAGTGTGTGAAAATATGTGTTAGGCGAGCCTAGTTACTTCATCCATGAGAAAGATGTTCTGGTAACATTCACATGAAATATTCACATGCAAGTTTCCATTTCATTAAGTGTGATGGACATTAGCCCAAGACAAATATTTTTGGGAAAACATCCTTATAAAAGGTCCTTCCTCTTGTTTTGGCATTGAGGAAAAATCTGGAGAGTCTTGGGTATTTAAAATAGTGGTAATTTCTTCTATTGGTCGAGTACATTCTCAATAGGTGTGATACAAGATATGTGTTTGGAACTGAAACAACTATCACCATATTCATCCATCCCGTACGTTTAAAACGATCACCCATTTATATCCTCCTCTCTCTCCTCTCCTCTTCGGTTGGTTCTCTGCTCCTGATTGACAGGGGCGCTTACCAGCTGCAGTGGGTCCTGCCACGTTCCATCTCTTCGGACGGGGTCGTGGTGGAGGACTGCGAGCCCCGCCTCCATTCCCATTGCAGCAAGCTGACGGTCAGACATCTGCAAGCCAACGACACGGGCACCTACACCTGCGGCTACTCCCAGGAAGCCCCGCGCCCCAAAACCCATGTCTACGTCTACGTCAGAGGTGAGGCTCGCCATGCCTTCTAAAGGTGCTGCTGAAACCCTGGTCGATGAAAGATGGTCTATGTGAAAAACTTACAGCCAATCACAGGCTGGGACATCACTCTTGCAGGTTCATTCAGTGTCGAGGCAATTGCCAGTGCGTTTAAAAACATGGAACATTATGTTTGAAAAGCCAATATTTTTTCCTAAACTGTATATATACTGTAAGATACTTTACTATTTTTCAGAAATGTTCGGTAGTTTTGTCGGGTTTCAACGTGAAACTGCCGCATGTGAGAGAAAGAAATAAAGGAAAAAGAATGAGGAAATTTTTAAAAAAAAGGAAGAACAGTTAAAGAGCAAAATAAATAATTTAAGAAGAGACCAAAAGTAGCAGAGAGTTAAAGGATAATAGCAAACCAAGACAATCAGCGGCTCAGATCGTGCAGCAAATTTTGTCTACAAGCTTGAAGAGCGGTCGCAATCCCTTTGTTAATCATTTACTAGCGCTCTGAGAGCCATTCAGTGAGAGGAGTTGGCTCACAGGACTCCAGACTGTTCACAAGGAGCTGAGACTGGGGGAAGCAGAGGAAGGGGCGTCTGTGAGGCCACGGCTTCTTGTGGAGCTGGGAGGGAGGGTTCCAAAGCACGGGAAACCCTGGTCATTGACTATGATTTCCTGCCCTGGCTACTGTAAAACCGTCTCCTGAAGCACCTCTCCACAGTCCCCCCTGTGAATGTCTATTGTCACTTTAGTTCCAATAGTTATCGCGTGCGAGAGTTGCTTGAGTTCTTCATGAGGCACAGCTACAGTTATTATAACATGATTACAAAAAGAAATGTAGTGAGCGACACCCACTTTGCGATATTAACTCAGGCTACCAAAGTCCACTGCCACACCCAGATCAAATGTATTGAATGCTGATGGGATGGCTTCACATACAAGGATTTAATAAAACGCTGTCCATGATATTAACACACATCTCAATTTTAAACCTGTTGACTATTTTGTTATTGCAGAAACCAGTTTGGAATTGTTAAAAGTCACCAAGCCAAACAGATATAATTAAATAAGTTTAGATTTAGTACAGAAGTAGTAGTCCTGTATGAGCAAACATACAAAGCAACATGGGTCACTCGAAACATCATTAAAATCTAATCAGAGGCACACACCCCTTTCCTCCCTTGGCTCGCCAAGCAAGACCTGCCAATCAACTGCTTCCCCTTTAGTGATTTACCAGCATGCTGCCATCACGTCTAGTCAAACACACCCCTTTCAACTATTATTACATAATTTTTCATGTGTGCTGTACAAATAATGGAGTCTTTATCACACCTGCATGTCTTGACCTTACACAAATCACTGGCTATTTATTTTAGCTGAGACTCCCCACTACAGATGCGTGGATCCTGGCTGCCCAACAGGAACAAACAGCAGGCCTTTGCACTCTCTCAATGGCATTCAGAGCCAGGCTCATCCACAGCCAGGCCCATCCCTAGCCAGGCTCAACCCCAGCCTGGCTGATCCACAGGCAGGCTGAACCCCATCAGGCCCATCCCCAGCCAGGCCCATCCACAGGGAGGCCTATCCCCAGCGAGGCCCATCCCCAGCCAGGTCTATCCCCAGCGAGGCTGAACCACAGCCAGGCCTATCCCCAGCGAGGCTGAACCACAGCCAGGCCCATCCCCAGCGAGGCTGAACCACAGCCAGGCCTGCTACATCCTGTTTGATTTCTTTGTGGCACAGCCCCAAGTTTTCCTTAATTCAATTGGGATTTGGGCTGAAATAGATTTGGCTCTACATACCTTTCGTGATTTGTAATTACAAATCACTACAGAAAATCCTTAGAGGGACAAGTAAATAAGAGATTACTTTTATCCATTAAGTGATATGGCACTGTTCTTCAAGGCGATTTACGGTGCGTTCAGATACATGTGAACAATAAGATGTTTGGCATCTTGCCCATGGATGCCAACAGGTAGTTATAGACATTCGAGGATTAACCCCAATGACTCTTGGGTCGGGAGCCAAACCCCCAAAAACCACTCTATCCCTGGCCTAGCTGTAACTTTTGTCACCTCTTCCTTTACAGATCCCCATTCTCCCTTTGTCTCCCACAAGGATACCCCCGAGGTGATTTATGCACACAAGTCCACACTCATAGTGCCATGTAGGACCACCTCTCCAGAGGTAGTGGTAACATTAGAGGTAAGGCACTATTTTTGTATCCGTACATAAAGTCACACATTGTTTAGTCTCATTGACACACCAACGTTGCAGACCGTATTTTACATACACTGTTGTGTCCGTGGTGTTATTAGCAATATAAACCAATGTACAAACCGTTTATTAGCCATTGTTTGAGATTGCGTTCTTGGATAATCCTTTCGGGAAAACGGCTCTGAGCTTCGGAGTTCCCAGCCCGTGACACAGGTTGGATGTAGACGTCACAGGGATGTCAACAGGCCGTACGTCAGGAATGTCCTTCAAGAAAAGAGTACAACAAACCCAGGCTGTTTGAGTGTTTGGTCAAATCTCACATGTGTTGTGAGTTATACCAGCCCTAGCCGTAAGGAAGCAGAGAGGGGGACAGTGGCCACTTGAAGGGAAGCCCAGGGCCAGCTCAGGGAGCCATCCTGTCTCCTTCCTTTAAGGACAGGAAGGTCTTCCAGGAGTGTTTCTTTTCTCAGAATAGATCCACCGTCTAAATTTAGTCACACTTCTTCTGCAAACATTGTGTTGCGGAAACACAGGGGAGGACAGTAAACAGTGTGTAATCAGATGAAACAATAGCTAATGATGTCCCAGAGGATCGTTCAGTTTTATGGTGTCAGGTATCAGTTGGAGGTACAACTGCAAGACTCTGGTTTGTTTTCAGGTTATGGATCAGTTTTCATTTTACATAGCATGACATTTGCAGGAAGCCATCACAGCTAGTGTGTGAAGGCCTCTGGATCTTAACAGAACCAGCCGATGCCCGTGACTACATGCCATAAAGATTTAAGCGCATTACAACCCTTTGTCAAAAGCCTGGTGGGAAAAAAACCCACCTTACCAAGATGATAACGATAGCAGTTCTATAAACTTCCTTCTACAAGAAGATCTAAGGCAACCCTCCTCCCTGTTTCCTTTCCTTCCTCCCTTGCTACGCCTCCTTTCCCAGCAAGACAGAAAACAGCACAAATACTAAAGAAATAAAGTAATTGTCCAAAGCTGATCACCATGAAGTTGTCCATCCCTTGGATAGACAGATATGAAGTTATTTGTTAACATCATAAGTTTGGTGTTTGTTGTTAGACACCCAACCATAAGTGGTTGGGTGTTAAGTCTCTTATCAGACACTTTTATCCAAAACTCCTCACAGGTAAAGGTTTAGAGACATGGGGGAACCCAGCGTCTTTTGTTTGGGACGGGAACACTCTCGAAAATAAACTATCCCTTGATGCAAACGCACCCTGACAAGACACCTTCTCTATCTTTGCCCCCCCCATCCCCACACCAGGGGACTAAACCTGACCAGCAGATAGAATGGGACTCAAAGGTGGGTTTCAAGATCCAATACCCCCCTTTCATCTCCAACAACCTACTCATCTGCACCACTTCGGTCAACAAGCAAACGTTTCAGTCCATGTACATCCCTCAACGGAAACGTAAGTCTCCACAAGCAAACACTAAAATCCCTGGTCATAATTCACTTTTTCTTTCTTTATAGAAATGTGGATTCAAAAGCATGTTTAATCTTGGAGAAGCGCTTGTAAGGGTTGTTGGTTTTGTAATGAAATTTTTAACTATTTTCCTGGATCATCTCGAATTCTGTGTCTGCCATTAATGACGTACATCTCTCACCTCTTTATTGCAGCAACTGTACTAAGGAGAGTAAAGCTCATCCCGGATTCTAAAAGGGTGCTGGTGGGAGACAACCTCACACTCAACTGCACCGGGGAAACCGACTATTATGGGAGAATCAGCTTTGAATGGCAAATTCCCGTAAGTGCTAAGAATTACACTTAACGTTATCAAGGGATAGCATTAGCGTTATCTACGCTAATGCGTTCGATGAGATGTCTAGATGTGTATCCAATAGCGTTTATAATTCACAGTAATCTGCTACACTGAGCTACACTTATAAGTGTATATCGTATCTCTTGTCATACTCTGTAGTTTCACTTTCACTTTGAAACCAGGGAAAAGTATCCAGTACAGTGTCCTATCACTTGTGCGCTCTTCTCTGCAACATCGAGTTACACATTGTATTCACATTCTTCCCTGTCCCCAGGCCAACCGCAGTTTCTCCATTGTGAAGAAAAAGTCTGACATAGCTCCTATCGTGATGTACAATGCCATCACGCTCCACGGTGTTACCATGGAGGATGCTGGGGAATACAACTGCACCGCTGTGCTTCAACCAACTAGCGACAAAAGGAGGCATGCATCCATCAACATCATCGTATTTAGTAAGTGCTCCGAAATGAGGGTTACATTTTTGACTACGCCGATTATTTTATGACAATTTATTATTATTTTACAGTTTTTTAATTTTTTTGTACCTTTTCCATTGGTGCAGTTCTAGTGAGATCTTAAAACTTCCTTTGGTCAGGTGTCGCCTGTCTTGATTTTCAAAGTCACCCTAATTGTTTGTTTATTTAATCGCTGATGTTTTATGTCTGTTATTGTTTGTTTTTTGTGGTTTCAGAGCACCCATTCATCCACCTTAGCTATAGAAATGCTCAAGCTCGTTACGTCACGGTTACTAAGGGAGAAAATAAACTGGTGTTTAGCCCCGTGGTCGATGCACTGCCTCTAGCTGACTCAGTCGTATGGTAAGTGAACCCTCCCAGAAAGTTGACCCAAAAGATGTTTGTGTTATCCAAATGTACAGAGGTCTTGAGATGATATCACTATCAGCTGTCATATAGCTACGAGGGCTGGATAAGTGATTGATCACTTGCTTTGAACATCAGTTATCATTGAATGAAAGCTAGT
>NC_136943.1:9834033-9861533 GCF_949987615.1 Pollachius pollachius
TTCAAAACAGGCGTCTCAGTTTGCGGAACATTGGCATGTACACTGCAAAAAAGGGTAGACTGAATATAAGATATAAGCACTAAATTTGAGGAGAATCTACTTAAAACTAGTGAAATTATCTGTCCATGCAGCAAGTTAATTTTACTTGATAAGAAATCTTGAAATAAGATTTTAAAATCTAGAAATAAGTAGTTTTCAAAAAGTTAAAAATAAGATGAAAATGCTTAGTTTTAGATTAATTTACTTGAAATTGAACTTAATAAGCCCAATAATAAGGGAAATATACTAAATATAAGCAAATACAGTGTTGAAAATAAGATGAAAATGCTTGTTTTTAGATTAAAATACTTGAAATTGAACTTAATACAGCCCAATAATAAGGGAAATATACTAAATATAAGCAAATACGCTGCTAAAAATAAGATGAGAATGCTTGTTTTTTAGATTAATATACTTGAAATTGAACTTAATACAGTCCAATAATAAGGGAAATATACTAAATATAAGCAAATAATTCTCCCCCCCACCCTTAATTGTAGCAAATTACAGATTAAAAACATTGAAAAAAATTATATTTTAAGTTGAAAAGACTCAGTTTAAGTATAGTATGATTAAGCTGTATCTTGATACAAGTTGCCTCATCCTAGAATGAAACTAAATACAGCTTAAAAATAGACCCAAAACCTTAAAACCTGTCCTTATTCCTAGACTACACATCTTCACTGACTGAAACCACAGCCAGGACTGCATGATGAAAATCCACATTTATTGGAACACTGTCAGGGTTCCATCATCATAACATCAAACACAATCAAGTCATTTTTTGAACACAAACAACAACGATTTGACAATGCAATGTTATGTCGTAAAATACAAAAACAAAAAACTTTAAAGGATGTGTGGGACCTCTACTACATCTATTTTTTAGGAAAATAAATGTAGGACTCTAACCAAGTGCTAACCAAGTTATGAACAAAACAAGCTAGGACCCAGCAAACAAAAAGCAAAACAACTGACCCGACAAAATCCTTCTCACCATTCACCTATTTTTCAATGAACGAGTTCCATTCATCTATTGCTTTTTTATATGCACCAGTGGCGTCTTGATCGTGGATGGCATCACGAATTACCACGGTCTGAATGACAGAGAGGATGGTTGCAATACATTTGGGGTATGTCAAGTGCAAAGTGTAGTAGTATGCCATTAACACCAACATTCCTTCCCAAAAATCCCCCTGGGGGAGGTTGCAGACTGGCATGTTTCCCACGGCAACGATGCAGGTCGTTCCATCAAAAAGCAGCACCGGGGAGGAGAGAGGCCGCTTCTCCAGGTAGAGCCCAGGGTCCTCGCCAGGCTAGAACAGAACCATAAGGACAATATGGTGGAGAGTATGAACATGCTGTGCATCAAAACTGCTTAAAAGACTATGTTCACTGAACACGGTCACTGATTAACTGATCACGCTGCAACAAATGAATGGCATCAAGTGCAATATCAACAGATTGCTCAAACTGATGTATGTCGAAACAGAGGAAACTAAAATGAATTACTTCAAGTTGAGGACTGAACTTTGTTGAAATTTTAAATTTACGAAATAAACAAACTGTGAGCATGAATAATTGTATTTAATCTCTAGTTACACTGAAGTTTTAAGTAGCCCTTGTTAGGTGTGAACATGCAAAACAATGTGAGTAAATGAAGGAAACATTAAAGTGGCAACATAATTCTCACCTTGAGGATATGAAGGAGAGCCTCACTGGCCTTTCCAAGCCGCTTTGGTGGTGGAGTTGGGGAGGGGAAAAGTAATGGGAGTGCATTGAAGAGGGCGATAGAGAAATCCACTATGGAGCAAAGAAATAGAATTGAATGGAATGGTTTGAACATAGACGACACATTTGATATAGAACAGCAACTTACCTCCACGTACATCCAAGGGGAAAGGTGGTTTCAGGGCTTTCTTCCACACGCCATAGAACTGCACCTTAGCACAAAAGTCTGCCCATCTCCCTTTCATTTCCTCTGTGTATTTGCGGTTGGTGCTATCAACGATGCGGCGCAGCTCATCCATTGCCTGGGACAAAATTGTGCTTAGTTATTCAAACACTGACCAAGCTTAAAAAAAGGCGGCAGACAGACAAAAGCAAATCATTCATGCCAAAGTAGTTGGGAAACGTACATTTTGAATGTCTTTAAAACATGGGTATGCCTCAAAGATTTTTTTGGGTCGGTCTTCTTCCCTTGCAACATCTGCATCAATGAAAGCCCGTCTGGCCTGACACTCAAGGTCCAATATTTGAGCTACATCACTGAAGTTGGGTCTTGCATTGGGCTTCTTGTACATGTTGCTCAAAGTTCGGTAGTGCCTTGCCTGCATCTTCAGACTGTCTTTGCGTGCTAAAATTGATAACACAGGAAAAAGGGAGAGTCAGACAAAGACATTTTAAAGTAAACACTACACTGACATCAGAGAAGGTCAATCAAAGTTCATTTATATGATTAAATTACAAAACAATTATAGTAGAAAGTAATTGTAGCAGTCAGTATTAGGCATAGCAATAAAACACTGGAGAACTTCCAAATCTGTAACCATTAACTGGACTTGAGAATGGATTATTAGAATCTGTTTTCTATTCATTTTCTTACACATCGTCTTTTATCATACTGCTTTATTTTTAAAAGTATCTTTATCTATTTGTATCTGTAAATAGTACCCCCACTAGATTTCAGAAGTAATATTTCTACCAAACTCAAGTGTTAAAGGCAATAGAAGCTTGAGTAAAGCAATTTCCTAATGAAGTATTAAAAATGTACAGAAATTTTAAATTTACTTTATTAATTTCATTAGCCCTAATATAAAATACATGCACAGCACAATGATGCACAACTTAGGTTCAATGCATGTTGAAATGCTTGTTTGTAAAATAATGGGTCAAATCAAGTTCAGTTAGGCCAAAAAGTAATTTGTTTAAAATTGTTAGCATCAATGTAGCCGATGACTGTGAGCCGATGGATATATTTTTGAAAGTAATTTAATCTAATCTGTAAATCAAGATCTATCATAGATAGCAGTCTGAAAGGGTGAAGGCGGGCTTACCATCATCCTCTGCAAATGTAGTTGATGAAGCTGTCACAGTCCTGGATGTTGTTGGTGAAGCTGTCACAGTCCTGGATAATGTGGGTGATAGCGGTGAAGCCAGGTTGCTATTGTTGGGCTTCCTTTGCACACCGGAGGGTAGCTGGAGTAGGGAAGCTTTTTGTGGGAAAAATAATTTAAAAAAATTAAAATCTAAGTATTTGAAAACTAACAGGGAAGCACATTAATGCAGTCTCAATCCGTTTTTTATGGATGTACAGAAACCAGTACAGTGACTGCACACTTTTACTTTGTCCAACTTTAAGAACATACCTGCTCTGGAGTTGTCCTCGCTGAGGTCATCGTTGCTCTCAAATAGTATGGCGTCAGCCCTGGATCCACTTGGGTCGCTGCTTGTCTCACCAGTTGCATCACAGCTTATGTCACCATTTGTCCCTGTCGACCTGAACAGAGTCTTCTTGGCCGAGCCTCGTTGCGGCATGGAGCCTTGCCTCTTCCTTGGGGACCTCATATTTTGAAGTCTCTTGTGCATTTTGGTGAAGATGGTAACCTGTGGTAAAAACAAATGTTTAAGTTGCTGTTTTGGATCCCACTCATAGATGTTTTTTTTTAAAGAGAGAGAAAAAAACATTACTTACATATGGCATATTAGTGTTAGCATCACATAACATGGGGTAATAGTTGACGATCTTCTGTGCCATTGCTCTCATCTCAACTTTGGAGGGGTATTTTACTTCTTCTCCCATGGGACTAGCACGCAGGATTGCAACCATGCTGGTGATTGTGTTCCGGATGAGTCTGCAGCAGAGCTCCTTAGACAGCTTACAGTCATTTTCTTTTCCAATGCGGAGCAATGCAAAGTACCGACTACGCACCATATCCAACTCTGAATCTGTGTACAACACATACTCTGGTGGGTCTGGCATTTTCAATGTTTTGGCAGCAGTTTTGGATATGGGAGTGGAAGCATGAGGCTGGCATGTTGGGATGGCACTAATTGAGGGTAAAATCCAACTTTCACTTCCACACGCGCTGGCATCTTGGTCAGTAGTTCCTTCACACTATTACAATTGTTGGGGATAAATAAAAAAAAATACAATTAAGAGCATTGATCACTTGAGAACATTTGTACAGTAAATCCCATCCCATGTGTATGTACCTTTTGATTGATAAAATCCCAAAGCTTCTTTCTTCTGAGAAAATTCTCTGGGCCAGGAAAAAGATCTTTCAGGTCATCCCGGCTAAGGGTTTTCAAAACCTCCTCATCAATGCTGGCGGCTGTAATTGATAAAACATATCTAATTTCAGATGAGACATTTTCCAGCTTCCAGTCACATGATGAGTTGCATGTTATGCGCACATATACATACGTTTGTATGGTTGTCGGTGAAATGAAGCACCTGGTTGTTACTAAAGTTCTAAACATCTCATTTGCTGATTGCCAATCAGTCAAAAATAATTTAATGTCTGTCTCATTTAGACACCTATCCCAAAAGGCAAGACAAGTTAATGTCTTTAATAAACTTGATTTAGCCATATGTTGTCCTTGATGTATTGGAACTAATTCCACTTTGTATTTCACTCCATCACATTGTAAAGGCTAATATAGGAAATGTTTTCGTGAACAAGGTAACCGTGACATCATTACACACGTTCGCCAGTAAACACACAGTTGACATGAACTACGCTTGTGTACACTAACACACACACTGAATATAGCCTATGGCTTACTACATTCCAATGTTTAAGCATGTTGAACAGGTGATATAAAGTTTGTGCGTTTTACTTCAGTCATGTCAACTGGGAAACTGGAATCTTTAGGCTATCGCTCATCACGTTCCCTGGCTGTGACTAGGGCCCGACGGCGACTCCCTGTTAGTGTGTGTGCGCGCTTGTGTCTGTAGCGTGTCTGACACACACACACACACACACACACACACAAAGATTCTAAAGACTAGCTTGTATCATCCCAAAATAGTTTTTATATGTAAAACTGATGAATGCGTGTCTCAAGAACACATTTCAAACTTTAATAAAAAAAAAAGGGGTTTCGTTTAATTCATTTTTCCTAAACGGTTAGGATTTACAAACCGTTGCACGTGTACACGTGCACTACAATTTATATGAAAAATGTAGTTACTAGTTGTTAATTTACATCAACAATCTCCCTTTCAAAGATACAGAAAAATACAGATGCTAATGTTGCTCAGCTAATTAGTTAACATGAATGAAAAAAATGATTTACCTTCCAAAACCGACAATATGGTGTCCTCGAACTCGTCCATGTTGGGTTACCAGAGCTCTCCGGCTCGCTTTCCACGCACCCTTACCTGAAAAAATACGCGGCCAGAGGAAGCTAATGGTTTTCTTTTCTTAAGTTGAAGGGTTGAACCACAAGTTTACCAGCCTTTTCTTTCAAAGCGGGAAACAGCCGGAAATCGCCTCAACCGCTGTAGGCGCAAATGACTGACATCATGAACTGAGCATGCGCAGAAAATACAAAAAATGCATACAATATTAAAACTACGTTTTAAAATACCGCATTGAGCCTTAAAATCTGTTAATTTAAATGTATGTAATTTAGTATAAAAATAGTAATTAGAAAAATAAATACCTGATCCTTCCCATCATGCATCCGCCGTTAAACATGAGAGAAGAAGAAGTGTTTGCCAACCGCCAAGAAACAAAACGAAGAAGAAGTTGACGAAAGCGTGCAGAGAATTCATCATGGCGTGGAGATGCATGATATGTGTGGTCTTTGTTGCTTTAACTGTAAAGGTGCTCCTTAGCCACATAAATGCAGTTCACAGTCGTAGTCCGGACTTTTGGGTTTACTGTGGAATTGATGGCTGTGACCAGGACTTCAGAGTTTACAACTCGTTCTTTTGCCATATTAAACGGACGCACCCTCTGTATTTGACGACTGCGTGCCCGCCAAGCGGATGGAGAGCGAACCCCACATCCCACTCTTTGGGGTTGCAGAACTTTGGTCTGGCGGTTTTTTCCAACAGTATCACTGATGCAATAGCCAGCGCTGCGGAAACACGGCCTGTACTACCTCTGTCTGCAGCTACCAGCACTGAAATACCGCCTGACCCATCTCAGCATGAAACACTGCAGCCTCAGGTTGTTGACTGGCTTGTCCCCGTAAGTGTCAAACTAACTTAACATTACAATGTATTTTGACCTCTGTTGCCTAAGTAAATTAATTCTAGCTGATTTTGCTATTTCTAAATTAATTTTGAATGCTACAAAGTGCAGAGCAAAGGCAACACAAAATGGAATAGAAAACAGCAACATTTTGGATTATAACAGTTACACAAAGAAGTACACAAAAAAATGTAATAACAGATAGTGTCTGCAGAGAATGGGACTCTTTCCAAAAAAATCATTGATTTATTTAAAATTTGGAGTCACCCAAATGATCTTGTAAATATTATTTTTGACTATTTTATTCATCTTTTCTTTTTTACACTAAGTTAAAACAAACGGCTTTGGTTTAAGTCAAACATAATAATTGTATATAAATGTGTATATAAAAATATAAATGTACATAATAATTGGTGTCCTAGATTATGAAAAAAATGCTTCTTATTATTCTCCAAAGGAAGAACCTGATATTGCCAGATCTGCTGCAGCTTTTGCCGTCAGTGTCCGTGAAGAATGCCACTTGTCACAGGTAAGTGACTACTGATCATCACCTATGATCAGTTAATCTCATACCATGCATACACCCAACAACAGCATGTGGAAGTTTGAATTCACTTTTGTTCAAGAATCTATCATTTATCAATGTTAACATATGGGCACCGAACATATTTCCTGCTGAGCGAGTCACGTCATGCCTCTGGCTGAGAGTATTTTTTTTTTTTTGAAAAATGAACGTCTACAGGATGTAAATTGCAACTTTAGAACAATTTCTAAATATGTTCGGTGCCCATACGTTTACATTGACAAAATTATCAATTCTTGAAAGAAACTGAATATAAACTTCCACAAGCTGTGGTTGGGTGTATGGATGGTATGAGATGAACTGATCATAGGTGAGGTGATTTTTGAGACAAACATAGTTTATGTCATGGCCTTTAGTTGTATATTGTGGACTTATTGGATGGATTCATAGTGCAGGAAACAATAATATAAATTTCAAATATTTTCACAGAGAACCGTCAACAATGTCATCTCAGGGGTGCAACAATACCAAGCTGTTCTCCTAGGTACGCTGAGAGAGAGAATGAGAAGGGTGTTTGAAGAGAATTCCGACGCGACCACTCGGCTTCAAGATGCGGCTTTGGCCACGTTTGATACGTTCACAGATCCTTTCTCCACAACTGCATATGGACAGAATAGGGCCATTCGGGAACTATTCAATCCAGTTGACCCAGAGGAAGTTGTAGTGTCCCAGAAGATTTGTTGGGTAAAGCGAGGTCGTTCACGGGTCATGTCCATAAGAAACAAAGTGTTTTACTATATTCCCCTAATTCAAAGTCTAAAGCAATTATTGACCAATTCCAGAATCTTTACCATGTTGAACACTTTACCACAAAGGAGCAGAGAGGGATTCTTCTATGATTTTAGTGATGGGGCCCTCTTTACCTCTCACCCTTTATATTCTCAAAGGCCGAATGCATTGCAAATAATACTATACACAGATGAAATCCAAATATGTAATCCCTTGGGGTCCTATGCTTCTGCAAATAAATTGCTCATGTTTTATTATAGTTTAGGTAATATTGATCCAAAATTTAGGTCTAAGTTGGCTTCGATACGACTCCTTGCTATTGCAAATGCAAAAGATATTTCGGAGAGTGGTGTTGATGTTGTACTAAATAGAATTCTTGAGGATCTGACACAGCTTTACAATGGTGTCATGATTGAAACACAAAATGGTGAAACTGAGTTGTTTGGTGCTGTGATAGCCGTATGTGGAGACACACTTGCCCAACACGAGCTTGCTGGCTTTAAGGAGGGGGTTGGTTTTGTTCATAGTAAATGTAGACACTGTGAATGTGACTTTGAGGATATGCAAAGTTTTTTTGACGAGAATAGTTTTGTTGAAAGAACTATGGAGAACCACATCAGTCAGTGTCTTGAAATAGACAAAGCAAGCACAGATGTCTTGAAAGGGTCCCTCAAAACCACTTATGGAATTAACAGAAGAAGCAGACTAGTAGATGTTCCTGCATTTGATCTGATCAAACAAACTCCCCAGGACATGATGCATGTTATTTTCGAAGGTGTCGCACCAATGGAGGTTAAGCTTGTATTAAAACACCTTATTCTCTTCGGAAAAAATAGATTTACATGAGTTTAACGCAGCCATTAAAAACTTTCCTTACTCACCTCTTGATATACAGGACAAACCTTGTCCTATCAGTGTCACCACTCTAGCAGCTAATGACAACAAATTGAAACAGACTTGTGGGCAGATGTTTATACTTTTAAAAATATTACCTTTTCTTTTGAGTGGTGTGGACAATGAGTACGTTCAATTCATTATGAAGTTAATTGAGATAGTACAAATAGTCCTGGCTCCCACTATTTCTTTACAAACTGTATTGTTGCTCAAAAGTATGATTGAGCAACACCTGTATCAGTTCAAACAACTTTTCCCTGAAGCAAATGTGATACCCAAGCAGCATTACATGTTGCATCTTCCTAGTCAAATCATATCCCTTGGTCCTTTAATAAGGAGTTTGTGCATTCGCTTTGAGGCAAAGCATTCCTATTTTAAGCGATGGGCCTCTAAGTTAAATTTCAAAAATGTGTGTAAATCACTAGCAAACCACAATCAGTTTCTTGAATGTTGTCAGAATGACATAGGTTTTGAGCATCCAATTTTTGCAAATGAAAGAGAATCAGGGCCTGTATCAGCTGTTACAAATACTGAATATGTTAAGAGAAAAGTCACCGATTTTTTGGGATTAGATGTCATGCAGTCTATTGTCTCAGTGAAATGGTTTATCCTCAATGGCAATAAGTACATCAGTGGGAAGTCTATGATTATTGCTGATGTGAATGACATTCTCCCAGTGTTTGGACTGATTAAGGATATCTTTCTGATTGATTCCACAGTTGTTGCTTTTGAGTTCCAGCGCTATGAAACTTTGAATTTTAATCAAGAATTATTGGCTTATGAAGTGGCAGTTCCCACTCTTGCCCAGGCTACAGAATTTGTACATGAGCTCATTGATTACACTTCATACTTTTCTGTTAGTTTCAGAGAAAGTGAGTTTGTGCAAATAAAATACAGTATTTGTGATATCATTGCCAATAGACATCAGCCGGATTAGGGATGCACATGTGTATTGGATGATCTACTGATCTCAGCTGTCAACAAAAAAAATGCTATTAATCGGTGTCAGTATAGCTGATGTGTATCTGTTTTTCACAAACAATTTAATGGTCCCATGTTCTCAAAATGTATTTCCTTTTTTATTTTTTTCAAAACCACACTCATATGTTATTGCAGTGTTAAGAGTTAACAGCTGGTTCTGAAGAGAATTATTTATTGGGCTGAAGAAGTCCTTACGTTTGACAATTTTTTTTTCATGGTTATGTGAGAAATTGTCAGCAGTGTGGTAATGTAACACTATCTCTGACAGATGCAGAAAATGTTCATTTTTGCATCACAATTTTCATTTTCACTGGAAAACTTAAAATGATGTGATGTGAATTTTATCACGTTTATATAAATAAAAATGTTTTCTTTCATCTGGATTTTTTCGTGTTTTTTTTAATGTTTTTTTCCCGCACCATCGCAGTTTTCGTGTTAGAACAATATCTGGCATAGCTTTCATGTTTGTTCGTTTTTTTCAAATTCACAGTGTACATTAATAAGTCCTTATAAGCGATGAAGCCAATGAATTTTGGTGACCTCACGACATTTGCTTTAGCACCACCTTCAGGTCAAACTTTTATGTATCTTAAGTAGTTTTTATCTGATTCTTTGTAAAATTGCTTGCCACATTAATGACACAAAGGTTGAGTCCTATTCATTTTATTGACCCCATGATCTCTCTTCTACCACCATCAGTTCAAACTCTGTTAATGTATTTAAAATATAGCTTTCATCTCAATTATTTCAATAATGACCCCTAGATGATGAACCCTAATGACAATGGTGGTGACCCCATGACCTTTGCTCTGATACACAACTACTTTGCCATAAAGGGTTTGATCAAAAAGGGGGGGCAGCCTGCTTTTAGGTCTCCGACATACTATATAAAATATCATAGCACATGTGAAAAACCGACAAAAAATTTAAATAATATACAGAATCAGCTATCTCAATATTTTAAACACCAGATTAGGATCATTGTTGAACATCTGTTGCATCTAAAATGTGTAATTGTATCATGTTGTATAGTTTCTCTTTGTTTCAACATGTTTGAAGACAGTCATTAATGACTTTTATGTGATTCTTAAATCAAGCAACATTCAAGTTGCTTGATTTAAGAATCACTGAATCTTGAAACAAGTTTAGAACTAATTTAGCTGATTTTAAGAGTTATTCAATCCGCTTTAAGATTCCTAGACTAAACCAGATATAAAAGACATTTTGTACTCAATTTAAGATTATACTGTAAAATGACTAACTTAAAATAAGTAAATAACTTTTAAAACAAGGCAAATTATCTATGATGTCTAATTATAAGATTTAAAATCTTGGCAAGTGCCAGATTATTTGCAGTGTAAATCCCTGGCATTCTGTAAGCCAGGGACTGCAGAGACCTTACTGAGAATTTCCTGAGGGAGGTTGTTTCTCCAGCCACTTATCCCCTTGCCATAACGAGGAGCAGACCTCCACTGCCGCCCTGCCAAAAGTCGATCCATAGGATGAGGTGAGAGAACCCCACACCGGCCCGCCACACCTTCAGCAGAGCGGGTCAAACTGTGGCATAAATCCTCGGCTATCCACCCCGAAGACGACAGCTTACGGAATTACTGAACAATCATATGAGCTGGCCGGGAACTCTACGCTAAAGTCGCACTGGTTTGGTTGCCAGGATCCGAGCTGTGATTGATATCACACGTGTGATTCACCCCTCTAGATGCTTTGAGTTAAAGGACTTCAGAATCCTTCAAAAGGTGCACAAAACTAGTGATCGGGATTTGGTCCCTGACACAATCAGGGATTCGACCCCGAACTTTGATTGACGTGAATAGGGAGCGGGCCGCTACGAGCTGTCGTCGCCCAAACGTGGGTGCTTTATGAGGGTGAACGCTGGGGGTCAATGACAACATGGACCGGGTTAAAAGCAGAGCGTTTGGTAAAGAGTGAATTCCTCTCTGTCAGCTCTCATAAATCCCGGCGGCCCATGAATCAGAAAGTGGTCCAGCCTGGACTCAGAGGGGCGGGGTGGGGGTGTGTGGGGTGGGGTTGGGGGGCTCCTCCCAGTGATGTTTAGTGGAGAAAAGGAGGGGACCCGCTTGGGTCAAGATAGCTATTGAATTCAATTGTGGGCTTGGCTGCTGTGGTGGTTTTGACGATTGTGGGGGTGGGCAAAGACCCCGGGGGTCACCGTGCACAGCGGGCCTGGTCAGGGCACCACTCAGGGACCGCGTGCACTTGTTGCAAATGAGCGCTTGGCTCTCAGGTTACACGGTGGTGAGTAATGGCCGTAACACTACACCTCACCGCTGCGCTGTCAGTGCCGTGACAAATGTCATAACAACACAGAGTGGACAACATGATTGAAGTAGCAACATCTGCACTTTCCAACACGCTCCTTCTCGTGAGTGGAGGCAGTGTGTCATGCCAGCGGTGGGGTTGTTGGAATCGTTTAAAGAGTCGAATGGCTTAACTGACTGGCTTTTGAAGGTAAGCACAATGAGCTGAAGAAAACTGAGGAAAGTCCTTGGCCGGCGAAAACGGTGGGACAATGCACACACAGCATTCGGTGCCTTTGATGTAGCTGTGCACTGAAAACAGATGTCGCTTTGCATACAAAAGACAGCCCCGTGCGATCTGGCCACAGCCCGAAAACCTTATAAATGGTTATGTCTGCTTGAGCCATTGGAAATGTGTTAGGCTGAGCGCAATGACAGAACAGAGTGTGGCACGGCCAGTGGGCTCCAGGAAATAGCATGCGACCTGGTCTTCGAGTCTGTGTGGCAGGAGTTTAGGGAGACAAAGTGGGTTTGCAAAAAGGCCAGAAGTATTCTTCTGTTAATGTGGCGCACTGGGATGTTAGAACACAGGGCAGCCATACACCAGACCCCTCACACCTTGCCCTGGAGCACCATTCACTGCACAACTTACAACAGGAGAAACCTTCCACTAACAGTCGCAATGCTGCAATCACAGCACAAACCTTGGTGTTTGTATTGGTTCATCTGTGCTGCGTTGAACACTCAGAATGGTCCTTTTCATTCCGTTTAGACCGTGGGGACACTGGTGGTGGGAAGGGCCAACGTCACCGGCTGCTACACCTGCAGAGCCGAGAACGAGGTGGCCTCAATCACGTGGAGGATGCCCTTCTACGTGGACGGTAGGTGACTCATTTGGAGGAGAAAGAGAGCATACAATGGCTTAAAACCTCACGTTTCCCTCTTAAAGCCAAAGCTTGGTTAGAGCTGACAAGAACAACTGCCGCACTCTGTTTTTATGGGCAGGCGTATGCAACCATACATCAGACTCGTTCACATTGCGTTGACCCTACACATATGCACTGTAATGAATTGCAAGAGCCGAGCAAGAATGTGCAGATTGCGCCGTGTAATAAAGAGACCGAAGGGGGTCATTAATTGAAACCATCTCCCATCGTAGCAGCAGCGCCTGAGTTCGCCAGAGAGAAAAAATATATCGTGGGCCATATGGCAGCTTCTAATGACACGCGCTCATGTAAAAAAAACAACGTTGTGCGAATACATTTAAAACTCCTATTCCAGCAGCCCATTCCTTTCTCTCCCTGTGAAGCTGATCCTAAGAAAGTTACTTTTTATGTGAATGGAAGAACCTCCAAGTGTTTCCTAGAATGAGGCCAACCCATCGTGGCAGTTATGTCACGTCAACATCCTAGCGCACCGCGGCGCTACGTCTTGAAGCGCTCCACGGTATCCGATTAAGGGATGAGAAGGACGAAAAGCGGGGTTGACCTTGAGTTTAAGGTTTAGGGTCGCACGAAAGACGCCGAGCACTAAACATGCCCCCCCCCCCCCTTAAGTGTGCGAGAATGCCTCAGAGAAAGCTTAACTCTGCTCCATTCCAGAGGTGGGGATGACTGAGCACGGTGGAATGCTGGAGAAAAAAGGAGGACAGAATTGTAATAACAGCTGTCTTCTCTTACGGAACACAGAATGCTTTCCAGCGTTCTGAATAAACAAGCACAGTCTGTCTCCACCGGGGGCCAGCTCCGGCTGCGCTCCGATTGGTCGAGTTCACATCAGCCATCAGCGATGCCGTCCAGCGGCAATGTGCTTCCAATTAACAGTGATGAAACAGGAAACAACCGCACGTTTGCCATTCCTGGCTTGGCGGCGAGCAGCTCTTGACTTCAGGACTGCGATCCTAAATAGTCGGTCGTAGGGTTAGGGTCGGGAGTCAGCGAGGAGTCGGCACGACATGAGATCGCCGTCAAATGCAATACATATTTATGTATATGTTGGTTACACTTGCCGGTCATTTATAAGCCTTTACTAATTGGTGAAGTAATTAGTAACAACACCATTATTTGTAAGCGTTGAGCTAATGATGAACTAATCATTCACAAAATATTAATAATCAACATTGTAGATGATTAACAAGCTTTATGTTAATGTTGAACAACAGATGTGATGTTGATTAGCCATTACAAGCCATGTCAAAATTGACCCTCTCGTGAAATCATAAGTAGGATTTTCCACCAAAATGTATTATGGATAGATCAGCCTACCAGTTGGAACAATACAGTGTATTGGCTTGTAGGCTGAGCAGTTATTAATCACCTACCAATCTATACTCATGTTTTGTTAATGATTAGTTCATTATTGACCAAAGTCTTATAAAAAAATACTTTACAATCTCTTATAAATAGGAAGATAAAATAGGACAATTACTATGAATAGGAAGATTATTCATAATAATTGCACATTAGCATTAACAGTAAACAACCACAGCGTTAAAAAGTCCAGACTCATTCATTTCCACTCACTACTCATGCATTAACTCCTCCCCGCGTAGCCATAGATCACCCCGACCACATGCTCATCGAGCCCCAGACAGCCATCGAGGGAGAGGACATCACGCTGACCTGCCGGGCCACGCGCTACCTCTACTCTGAGCTGCAGTGGTTCGACCCCCAGAACCGCACGGTGACCGCGGACGTGTCCCCGCTCCGGCTGGACCCTTACTCCATCTCCCTGGCGCTCACCCTGCGCAACGTGTCCCGGAACAGCGCACCGCTGGCGTACCGCTGCGGTGCCCACAACCACTTCAACAACAAGTCCACGCACAAGACCTTCGTGCTCAACGTGGACGGTAAGCAGACCCCGGGGGCCTCGCTCAGGGAGCACGGCCACCGCTCAAGGCAGGGCTTTTGGTGCCAGGAATTGTTTTGGCTGTAGATTTGTGTTATTGTTGTGTTCATTTGGATACCCGCTCCGGGTGAGTTGAAAAGGCTGATGTATACTGTACTGAATGCGTTTTTTGGAGTTGATTACAACTGTAAAATCTCCAATAGATTCTATGAGACATACTAAGCACAATTTGCAGGAGAACTGGATTTTGGAAAGAGCGGCTGAAAGAAGGAGCTTATGTGTGTTGTGTTGCAGGGAGGAAGCGGCCGTGGCTGAGTCAGAATCTAACCAATCAGGAGGTGAACAGCAGCAGCACGCTGACTCTGGACTGCCGGGTGTCGGGGGTCCCCAAGCCGCTGATCACCTGGTTCAAGAACAACATCCAGGTGCAGGAAGGGCCAGGTAAACACTGCTGTTCTCGTCGAACTATGATCAGACCTAAAGTCATGTATAATGGAAATGGATTGTTGCCTTTTGAGATTGTTAATGTTAATGTAAAAATGACATTTTACTTTTATTGGCTTGTTAATCGTTATTGCTATTAAATCGTTATGGTCAATACATTAAGTTTAATAGATTACATCAAAGTAAATTCAACCAATTCTAATGATCCTAGTACAACCAGTGTTGCCAGATTGGGCCAGATTGGGCCAGATTGGGCGGGAAATCTGGCCCAATCTGGCCACACGGATTACAACACAGTATCTGTGTCACAGTATCTGACTCCCACAGATGATATCTGACCCTCTGTATGTGACCATGTGGTCTGCAGGTATCACCCTGGGGGAGAGCGGGGTCCTGACCATCGAGAGGGTGAAGAAGGAGGACGAGGGCCGATACGAGTGCCTGGCCAGCAATGTAGAGGGAAGCATCAGAGCCAGCGCCGACGTCATGGTTTCTGGTAGGTGGCCAGTCGGAAGATCAAAAAAAGAGCTAAAGTAATGTGGCGTGTGTTAAATAACCGTAGTGCTGTATACTGTACGTCAGGGAACAATGAACTGTACTGTATGCGAGTGAGCCTGATCTCTGATTCAAGATTAGAGTAGAGAAACAGACCATGTTAATGCAATTAAGTGGACCAATGTTTTTCCATACTCAGAAGGACATTCTCACGAGGGAGAATGTACTTTGCAAAAACTAAAACTGTAAAGTGTATTTTTTCAGCCTTATGATTTTGGTAAGTTTCAACGGACTGAAAAAATGATACACTGACAGGACACAAGGCTGATGTTGACACGAAAGAATAGGAGAAAAGGAAATAGAGGACAAAGGAGATATGAATAGTGCGCTTCAAGACCCCTGCTGGTCAACGTAGTAGCAGTCGCTTCGTTATTCTCTGTGTTCCGCATTTAGATTAGCATGCCTAGTTAACAAAAAATGTGAATGGAAAATAGCACTGAGGAGGAAAACATGTTCGGTATGCATCTCCAAAACCAATGGGGAATAAACATTTAAGTGTGTTTCTGCTTTCAGTGTGTATATATAACATTTGGAAAATATTTGGGAAGAAACAATCACACCGCCTTTTGCCCTAACATAGTTCTAAAAGAAAGTGATAAAAACACTGTATGGTGTTTAATTCACCCCCTTTTCAATCATATTCCTTCTGCCAAACTTGCCATAGCGACACAAGCCGTTTTCTAATAATATGAAATATATACATATAAAGAAAAACTAAAGAAGTGAGGACATCCTGGAGGCTGAGCGTCAGTGTGTTGTGCCCCACTTCAGGTGAGGACGGCCGGGCCAACGTGGAGGTAATCATCTTGGTGTGCACGGGAGCTGCCGCCACCTTCCTCTGGATCATGCTCATCCTCTTCATCCGCAAGCTGCGAAAGGTGAGCACCTGCACATCTGGATTTGCAGCTGCATCCAGCCACAGCTGGTTCTGCATGCCTCCTTTCAAATCGTCCTCGTCACTGCGGAGCCATTTTTAGCAACATTGAGATTCTTCCCAAAAAAAAAGAAAAGGCCACACTAAAGGAAAAGCCCGGGTGGAATGAAGGCTGTGACTCGCTTGCAGCAGGGGAATGCAGCCTTTATTGGAGGGTTAAATTTAGCAAGTGTTTATGATTTCCACATTTCCTGAAGATATCCAACAGGGGGTCGGGTTCATGTTTATGCATACTGTAAGACCCTGAATGGGACACAACATGCTGGGAGGATCACATTCCCCAGGCTTTGATTCATTTAGACAAATAGGACGAGACACACAGGAAGTGGTGGGACACTAACACACTAGCAGGTGGTGGAGAGGATGGCGGGGGTGGGCATTGGGGTTAGGGGGACATTTTGAACCGCTGCAACAAATCACTTCAAAATGACTGAAGTGGGGGTGTACTGGTCAGAGTATAGCCTAGTGCAGCAGTATGATTTTTTTTCTAAAGAGAAAAAAAGTGTTAACACAGAAACACGATGAGAACCTTACTTAAATGAACTAAAGGTTCACCTCATTGTAGTCAACATATATTTCTCCTGATGGAATTCATGGTGGTGTTCGTGTGTCTCCCCAGCAGCCATCCCACTACAAGATGGGCCCGTCCATCATCATCGATCCCGATAAGTACCCCCTGGATGAGCAGGACGAACTCCTCCAGTACGACAGCAGCAAGTGGGAGTTCCCCCGAGACCGCCTGAGACTAGGTGAGCCCCCTTCGCCGCCCCCCCATGGGTCTGTTTCATGTGTACCCCCCCTTCATCACAGTCACAGCCTCAAAGGGCCGCGCCGGAGAAGAAAGAAAGGCTTGAGGAGGATCCAACCCTTCAACCAAATCCCTGCAAGTCTGTCTGCAACTTCTGAGAGAAATTCAATTTCATTGCGTATCCATTTCAATGTGTTTGATTCAAACCACATTGAATCGATTGTATCTATGTTAAACATACGTAATGTACCGCTTTTGTGTAATTGTGAAGTCTGTGGCATGGGTTCAGATCCCATTAGTACATCACAGAAGTGTTATGCCTTTTTGAAGATGAAGCACGGGACGACAATTACATACCCGCCGACTTCCTTTTGATATGCTCTCTGGAAGGGCATCATACATACATACATATATACACACACACACACACGCAGCCACATGCACACACACATACACACACATGCATACATGCATGCATGCACGCACACACACACACACACACACACACACACACACACACTCACAAAAACACACACACACACACACACACAAACACACACACACACACACATACATGCATACCCCCTTCACCCCTGGAGAGCAGAGAGCTTTGTGGTTAATGCCCCAGCAAGCTGCGGGGGACCTCCAGAACAGAGGAGCGTCCAACAAGCCAGAGAACTCCAGAATGATTTACGGGGCCATGCTCACCAGATCATCCATCCTCCCTCCTCCAGGTAAAACCCTGGGCCACGGGGCCTTTGGGAAGGTGGTGGAAGCCTCCGCCTTCGGGATCGACAAGCTCTCCACCTGCAAGACGGTGGCGGTCAAGATGCTGAAAGGTACGGTGGTCCTGTCTCAATCATTTTAGCCGACACCAGTTCTGCTGCCTGAAACATGAGATCTGAAACGGTGTCTGAGAAATGACGGAAACTGGATTAGGTGTTTCAACAAGAGCCACAGACAGGAATGAACAATAGGATGTTCAGCTCTACACAGGGTGCTGTAGAACAATCATGTTTTCGGACACGTTTTCACACTGATTAATTGTGAACCACAGTGAGAAGAAGCAACCTTTGTCCAAGCCAGGAAGGTCTAACACACAACAGATATCTGTACATGTCATGGACATCGTTATTTTTTTGTGTGAGAGGGGGGTGGGGGGGAGGGGGGGGTGGGGGTGGGGATTATGTTTGGTATTTTTTCTTCCCTCCCACAATAGAGTCCCATGAACTTGAGCCTCACATGTGCTGGCAATTAATGTTTGCGTGGCAAATGGGTTCAAAACAAGGCATGCGAACGACTGCTATGGAGAGAGCGTGATTGGCTCTGACGAGGGGAGAGGCGTGATTGGCTCTGACGAGGGGATGTGATGAGAGGATGCAGATATCACAGACGGCTTCCAAACAGCGTCCAGTGAATGCAGGTGACTCAGAGTTCAGGAGTGAAGTGCGTATTGTGAGAGCAATAACAAGATAACAAATTTCCCTCCTTGTTTCTTCTGGACGTTCAGTCAGTTGCAACAACCCCCCCCCGCCCCATCCAACACAAACACACACACACTCCTGGGACCTGTTGTCAAACGGCTTCCAAAATCCCTCTTGAATATTCACAACAATGTGTGTTTTTATTGTTTCAAAATGGAAACCGGATTGGGTCGAACAACGAAGTGAGCAATTCCAGAAGCCCAGCTGCTGGTGCTTGGTGATTCACCTTGGGTTCAGAAGTGGACCAAGACTTTGTTGTGTTACATAATACACCATCATATAGCATAACATGGTATAACATGACATCATATACGAAGGTACATATAACCAAAATATACTGTGCAATAAACATGTCTCCTAATATTTGGGAGAGCGAGAAAGTGCTTTGGGTTGTGGGAATCGAGGATCTCAGTGCATAGAGGAAACAAGAAATCACTCCTGGCTAGAAATATGGGTCCCGGGGATGACATTAATAACAGTTTGAGAGACAGAGGAAGGGTCTGTCAGGCGGTCAGTACTTCTAGGTCAGGCCTAATGAAAAGCAGCAGAGATTTCTTTGCCTTGACTGTGAGTTAGTGAGAGATTATGTCGCCTTTGCAGACATGGCTCATACTGGGGATCGAGAAAGCACTGACCTTTGAACTGGGAATGACATCCCCTTAACTAGACACATCATAAAGCACCCAAGGGAAATGTGCGCTTGCAAGCTCAAGAGGAAAAAAAAATGGAAATCCTACATATTAAACATTAATCAACGTACAATCCACGCTTCATTTTCGCGTGCTGTGTTCTTTTTAATGGAAAGACTGTGCTATCTCACAGCTCCACAATATACAAGTGAAATCTGTTTCCTATTTATCTCCAATGCCAAACTGATTTATTTAACTCAAATGAACATCCATCTCCCCCCGAGTGAGGTTCTAAAAAAACGTTAAAAGAGCGTGCATGAGAATTAAATTAATTGTGAAAAATAGATCCCTGTCTCCAGATTGATTTCAATGGCACCCCAAAACAAAGGCGGTCATGTGTGTTTTATGCTGCTCTGTACAAACCACTCGTGTTTTGTGTTTGAAACAGGAGGAGCCACAACCAACGAGCGCAAAGCCCTGATGTCAGAGCTGAAGATCCTAATCCACATCGGCCACCACCTCAACGTGGTCAACCTGCTGGGAGCATGCACCAAGCCCGGAGGTCAGTCAGCCACCTTCTCATGAGCTCCCCGGAGACCCGCCTCCTGCAGGTTCATCCCCGGCAGCTAATCAGATTGGTTGATTGTAACCGTGACTGTCCCCATCGCCACAGGCCCACTGATGATGATCGTGGAGTTCTGCAAGTACGGCAACCTGTCCAACTACCTGAGGAGCAGGAGAGGGGACTTTGTTGTCTGCAAGGTGAGGAGTCGAACGCTCAGAATCATGGCTTGCATTATTTCAATCATTTGTACATTTAATTTTAATTTTTTTGTTATATATTTTACAGTTTTGTTAATGAAGGATAATGGCACAGCACACATTTTATTTTTGTCATCTTATCTTGTGTTATCCTATTATATGTTATCCTATCCTACCTCACCCTGTCTAAAATGATCCTATTGTATCGGATCTTAAAAGAGGATGAGTCTGTGAAAGGTTGTTTAAAAATAGTTTGATTCACTGAATCAGGATGTAAGCAGTAGCTCCTTTTTTGTTCTAATAGGATGTGCCTGTGTGTGTGTGTGTGTGTGTGTGTGTGTGTGGGTGTGTGTGTGTGTGTGTGTGTGAGTGCGTGTGTGTGTGTCTGTCTGTGTCTGTCTGTCTGTCTGTCTGTGCGTGGCCCATTCCTGTGTGTTTGTGTGTGTGTGTGTGAGTGCCGGCGCCTGTGTGTCTGCACCTGTGTGTGCGTGCGTGTGTGCCTGTGTGTGCCGGCGCCTCTGTGTCCGCTCCTGTGTGTGCGTGCCTGTGTGTGCGTGCTGCGCCTGTGTGTCTGCTGCCGTGTGTGTGTCAGAGGCAGGAGGGCAAGGCGGTGTCCGGGTTGGGGTCGCCGGGCTGCGAGCTCAGCGAGCTGATGAAGCGCCGCCTGGAGAGCGTGGCGAGCACGGGCAGCTCGGCCAGCTCGGGCTTCATCGAAGACAAGAGCTACTGTGACTCAGAGGAAGAGGAAGAAGGTACGAGCCGGCCAAGCAGCTCTTCCTTCCCCTCCCCCCCCCCCCGCGTCTTCCTCTCGGGGACCCTCCCTCGGTTGTTTTCTCATGTCGGATGAGACGTTTCCTCCTCCTGTTCCGCAGTACAATAGCCGCCTCTGCTGCGGCGAGGCTCCTGTCCCCCCCCGCCGGGTCCCTGCAAGACCTCTGTTTACTTCCTGTCCAGGACTTTGCTGTTTTGTCTGTTTTTCCCCGACGTGCCCAAGGGCTCGGGCGGTGTGTGAAGGGGGGGGGGGGGTGTCGGCCGTGTCGTCCTACCACGTCGTGTTGTTTCTGGTTTGATTGGCTGTTTACTCAGGTGGGCGGGTGGATGAACCCCCTACCGTCTGATGGAGGATGCTACTCAGAACCCAAACCTACCCCATCCCGCCCCACCTCACGCCATCGACATCATCATTATCGTCATCATAAGCGCTTCACTGCAGAGCTCATGAGGAGCGGGCCTTGTTGTTTTATCTCCGGTGTGTAAAGGAAGTTAAGACAATGCTGCGGGGGTGGAAGGGGTTGAGGGGCGTACGTGACAGAGGTGGGATACTGAGTCTCCTTCAGGCTTCTCTCTCTCCTTCAGGAGAGTCGTGTCGGAGTGCTCTTGCCGTTACATGTCACCCTCCTGCACCCTCCATACTTCCTCATCGCCGCCACCCGATCGATTTGAACGCCATGTGTTGTACATGCGTACTGTATGAAAAATGTATGATTTTCCCACATTCTTTCCGCTCCCCCAGAGTCCGAAGATTTATATAAGCGCGTGTTGACGCTGGAGGATTTGATCTGCTACAGCTTTCAAGTCGCGAAGGGCATGGAGTTCCTAGCCTCGCGCAAGGTATTGTTGACACAAGCAAACTTTATCAAAAAATGGATTTATCTTGAAACAGTGCACAGGCTTCACACGATGTAGCACATGAATTCTGCTTTGATTTGCATCTGTGGGGGAAATATTGGTTTTGCTGGGGGTGAGTGAGTTTTAACATCAAGATGGCCGTGGCTCAGTCCAGAGCTGATACGCTCCTCAGGTCATTCATAAATGTGGTGTGGGCGGATGGGGAGCATTAGTGAATGAACTTGTTGTTGTAGATAGACCCCCATTATAAGAGAGAGAGAGAGCATTCCTTGGCCTAGACACAGAGCCACGCTCAGCCTCTGGTAAGGCTAAATTAGTACACCATGTGTTTACTACAGCGGAAAGAGTGCCATTGGGAAGGGAAGTATGTGCAGAAAGAGAGAAAAAATAGAAACGTGACCTCATGTTCGTATTAATTTCCCATTGGAGTCGTTAGAGCCGGTTCCTTTATTTATTTGTTTCGCCACGCTCCTCTCCACTCCAGTGCATCCACCGAGACTTGGCGGCACGGAACATCTTGCTCTTGGAGAACAATGTGGTGAAAATATGCGACTTCGGACTGGCGCGAGATGTGTACAAAGATCCCGACTACGTGCGCAAAGGAGACGTGAGTGGTCTCTTCTGTGATTAAACTGATGATTAAAATGTCTGTGGTCCAAAAGGCTTTCAATCTGGATGACAGTTAAATTCTGGAGTTACTCAAATATGAAATTGTGGCAATGCATGAAACCAAAAATATAAAGCATGAAACACTGAGTGATTAATGCAGTGTCTGGACATCTGAGCTAGAGTGGTTCAGTGTGTTTTTTCAGGGAAGAAATGATGATACCAACATAAAATAAAAATGCAACATCTCAATATTCTCAGATGAGGAAAAGGAAAAATTGCAGTTGATGACTGCCGTATTTCCGTGTGAATGAATCGGTTGGTTGATGTGTGTACACAGGCTAGACTGCCCCTCAAATGGATGGCACCAGAAGCCATTTTCGACAAGATCTACACCACCCAGAGTGACGTGTGGTCCTTCGGGGTTCTCATGTGGGAGATATTCTCTCTTGGTGAGTGTCATTGTGTTCACACTACTGGCTGTATTATCATGAACCTGTCCCATTGGATTCCCTGAGACCGGGAACCACAACACACCATCGAAATGTAAAGGCACAGTTTTAATAACTGTGGAAGTCAGTTCTTGCGTAAAAGTTTTACAAGTGCATTTTTTGTCACCGCTTTCGAAGAAAATTAACAGGAAGCCCTCTAGAGACTTGTTTAGTTTGTTTTTATTATCCCGCCGTTCCTGTTGCACAACCCTGCCAAGATGCCAACTATTTGCGGCTCTCAATTTCTGGGTTTATGTTACTTAGCGAGCCGAGTCAAGCTAGCGTTGGTGCCCAGGGCAGCTGAGCCTCTCCATATGCAGCGGTTAGAAGCTGTCTGCTATTGCTGCATAATGGCTCCTCCGGGATCACGGTTTGTGTGTGTGTGTGTGCGTGTGCATATGTGTGTGTGTGTGTGTTTGTGTGTGTGTGTGTGTGTGTGTGTGTGTTTGTTTATGTGTGTGTGTGTGTATGTGTGTGTGTGTGTGTGTGTGTGTGTGTGTGTGTGTGGGTGTGTGTGTGTGAATATGTGCATGTGTCTGTTTGAATTTGTGTGTGTGTGTGTGTGTGTGTGTGTTTGTGTGTGTGTGCA
The DNA here is from genome assembly GCF_949987615.1 of Pollachius pollachius. Classification (NCBI taxonomy): domain Eukaryota; kingdom Metazoa; phylum Chordata; class Actinopteri; order Gadiformes; family Gadidae; genus Pollachius; species Pollachius pollachius. Next base: position 9,857,460 of record NC_136943.1, read on the forward strand.
GGGGAGGAGGGCCTTGCAGTGTCAGCTAAAGAAAACAATTTACGTGCAACATTAGCAAAGTTCAACCCGTGAGTTTTAGGCCAGGCAGGGGACATTAAGAAAGAAAGGGTTCCTTCCATTAGGTGCTGATTGAACTGTCCCTCTCTTTACCCCAGCTGCTGATGACAATGAGCTGTAGGCGAAGCGCAGATCAATGTAAACCGAGCGTCCCTGCTGTGCAACTGCATTTCATGCCATGCAGTTCAATGGCAACACTGAAATGTTTTGCCTCTGTACTGTATATAGCTGTAGCCTCAGGTAGCGATGAAAGACATCTAGTGTAATTAAAGAGAATGAAAAGAAACTGGACTTTGAGGCAGAGCACTGTACATTTGGTCATGCCCCGGCGTTGAATCCTTGCCACGCGGCATCCTAGCCACTATACATCAAAAGAAGCGTGTTAAATCACATTTTGTTTGAGAGAAAAAACAACTCTCCCTTTGGTTCTTAGCCTCTCTCTTTTTCTCTCTATTTTCGCTTCTCAAACAAACACAATCTCTTTCTCCTTCTCTTCTTTCTCTTCTAGCCTATCTCTCTATTTCCTCTCTCTCTCTCTCTCTCTCTCTCTCTCTCTCTCTCTCTCTCTCTCTCTATGTCTCTCTCTCACACACATTACATAACAGATTCACACTCTTACCAGCTCTCATTTACACTTACACATCTGGGCAGTTTACTGGTCCAAAAGGAGATAAATCAAGATTGAAATTACAAAGAAATGGGCCAATAAAGAGTCAAGAATCCTGCAATCTGGTTGTGCTTGGAGGTCGAACGTTTTTCCCGAATTTCAAAGTAGCTTTGGTACAGGTTGCCCTCACACTTTGAACTGTGCATTTAAAATCAGCGATTTGAAGTTCAGGTTTGGGATGAGAAAATTTGAGCCAAATCCTGACCTACTCCGGGTAATCACATTTGACATGCGAGGATTCGCCTGTACGTTTATGATAATAATTTTCTGTTATGCTAAGGAAACTGAGAGGACATTTTGTTTTCATCAACAACATATAGGTAATTTCTATGGTAATAAAATGAGAGGCTTAGGCTATTTGTACTATGCAATGGATTTGCAGCGATCACATGGAAATAGGATTTCATGAGTCAGGAAATGTAAGGGATTACACGGCCGCAGCAATGCTGCCCAAAACTAACAGAATGTAATATCAGATGAAACATGGCTTACTGCAAGACTGTTGGTCTTAATAAAACTAAAAACCAAACTAACAGCCAATTCATTTTCCAAGATTGTTCTACTCCCCTGCCCCCCCCCCCCCAAAAAAAAAAGTAAAACGTCAATGATTTGATTCAAAACCTAATTTTCTGTTTTGTTAAATGTCTGGAGGCCTGGCATTGAGTTGGGCAAACTGATATTTTCACAGCGAGGTTGCAAATTAACTGCAGCTAGGATCTCACAGTAATGGGAGTGAGAGGCCCATGACTTTTGGCCTGGTAGTCAAGCAACTGATGATCCCGCCTAGCCTCTGAAAGATACTCGACTTTCAAATCCTGGTCAATGGCACCTGGACACTTTTGGCGGCTAAGGGGAAGGATCAATTAGCAGCATTGGCCCTGCCCACTCCCCCTCTGAGTTCCTGGTAACCTCTGAATGACCTTCTGTGCCATCCTCCTCATCCCTCCTCCAGGTGCCTCTCCCTACCCAGGCCTCCAGATCGATGAGGAGTTTTGCTGCAGGCTTAAGGATGGAACCAGGATGAGAGCCCCCGAATACTCTTCCTCGGAAATGTAAGCTTTCAGGTCGCTCCATACGGTTGTGGTTGTGGTTGTGGTTTTGTGGCATCATTTGTGGAGACCTCTTAAGATTACAAAGAACACAAAATTTATTGTACAAAAGAGCTCTGTATTGACTTGGACAGGGGAGGCAGAAGTATCTGCTTTCCATCTCCCATACTACTGGAAGGCCGCCAGCGTGCGATAAGAGTCATGGGTATCCTGGCCTCTGAAGGAATCCACGGGGGAAACGTTAGCTTCTGATTGGACCTGGAGTCGGCTGCTTTCTTCTGCTGAGATCCATTTTGTGACTGACGCTGATGCAGCCCGTAACTTACAACCCTCCCCCAACAAAAGGCCACGACTGGGCTGGAATAAAAGCACCGCAGGCCCGGAGAACTAGGGCCTCCCTGTATTCTACTGTGTCTTTTGAGCCAGAGGTAGCGCTCCCCGAGATGATAAATAGCGGTGAGAGGCATGACTGCTTCCACCTCAGAATGGTACAGTTTGTGACATGACCAGACAGTAGGAGAGCCGAGCTTGTTTAATCAGGAGGTCAGAACAAGGGCCAGTATGCTGTGTCTCAGCCTAGGGTCACGATTACAAAACAGCTGTGCTCTCGCTTCTCACCCTGATTTACTCGATTTGCAGCTTCAATATTTCTATGTCTACGAAGTCTGTTTCATATTGTCTGTGCGCTCTTTTCAAAAGGACAGTTGCCGTTCTTGCGCTGTGCGATACACTTTTCGGCCAAACGGCTTGAGACAAGAACGAAAAACACGGCATTAAAAATAAACCAAGCAAAAGAAGACATTAATTGAAGAGGACCAGAAAATACAGTCCAGACCGTGGCTTTGAAAAAAACACCACCACCAGCCCTCGCGATCCACTGGAGCCAAGAGCCCACGTTCCCCTTCTGTAACGTTTCACTCTGATTTACAGAGTGAAGACACAAACTCAGAGATTAGAGCGGTCTGACGCGCCACGCATCAGACCCTGGACCAGGGCACCTGTCTTCGGTTAGGAGCCCAGATAAGACCCTCTGAACCTTCCTGAGACGATAGCGGTCATCCCCCTCTCCCTCTCTTCCGGTCCTCCTCCCGGGAGTGGACGGCGGGCCCCGGTAAGCCCGGGTTCATCCTGCTGCATCCGCTTGACCCCGGCCCTGCGGGGCCCCTTTGTTTTAGAGACAGTGAACTGGTCCCAGTCGGCGCTGAGCGGTAAATCTTCACCGGCAGGCACACCAGCTCATCAGGAATGTGACCCCGCAGCTGCACATCTGCCGAGCCGCACATCTGGGCCCGACGAGCGGCCGAGGAATCACCCACGACATTTCTCAAGGACCGTCGGTGCGGCCGAGTAAATTCCCGAGACCCTTTGTGATGTCAGCACATTGAGTCGCTCCCCAGCCCCCCCCCCCCCCCCCCGCCAGATCCTCTGTTTCCCCCTGAAAACCCCCCAAAATGTGGGACCTAGACAATTAATTCTAATTATACAGCGAGGCAGGAAATGTGGTTTAAATTGTGCAAGAATAAATATGCCCCTCTCCCTCCCTTTTCCTCTACTTCATCTCCTTGCCGTGTGTGTGTTTGTGTGTGTGTGTGTGTGTGTGTGTGTGTGACGTGTGTGTGTGTGTGTGTGTGTGTGTGTGGGGGGGGGCTGGTGGTTATGTTCTTGATATCCTGTCTCTGTTAGAGGAGCACGTCCACCTGGCTGGAAATACACTCATTAGGGTCAGGATCACCGCCCCCCCCGGGGGGCCCACAGCAGCCTCCTCCAACCAACCCAGCCAGAACCCTGAGCACTGAACACCCTGAACACGGACACAGATGGAGACGCCTGCCTCGCTCCGTCTGCTCCTTATCGCGCTTCCATCCAGAGTGTCAGAGACGCCGCGGCCCACATACGATGAAACCCGAGCCCGGGTACGCGGCCAATCAGCTTTATTTATACAGAGACAAATCTGAAACCATGCTGGATCTCATTCAGCGTTCTGGAGAAGGTGGAGGATTGGGATCCCTCACTGACTCAGGGGGTTCTGTTCAAACAACACCTGTCAATCTCTGCTCGTCCACCTTCTAATATCATCCAATGGGAGAAGACGAGGCCCTCCCCGCCGCGGAACCGCCTATTATTATGACCCTGCGTCCCACAAGGGCAGACACGCTGACAGCTTGTCAGCAACGCAGCCTGTGTTTCGGAAGGGGGGGGGGGGCACGGTCTACATTACACCACGACAGTGGAGGAGGACTTGAGACCCTCTCGGACCGGACCCCCTGGCCCAGGCCTCCTGGCCAAGGGGGCTGTTGATTG
>NC_136943.1:9869033-9974033 GCF_949987615.1 Pollachius pollachius
ACTGGACTCCCAACCACCAACTCCGTCACCTCCTCCTGTTCTTCCTCCTCCTCCTGCTGCTGTCCCTCCTCCTACTCCTCCTCCTACTCCTCCGCCTGCTCTTTCTACTCCTCCTCCTTTTCCTCCTCCTTCTCCTCTTCCTCCTCCTCCTGTTCCCCCTCCTTCTCCCCCTCCTCCTCCTCCTCCTCCTCCTCCTCCCCCTCCTCCTCCTCCTCCTCCTCCTCCCCCTCCTCCCCCTCCTTCTCTTCCTCATCCTCCTCCCCCTCCTCCTCCTCCTCCTCCCCCTCCTCCCCCTCCTCCTCCTCCTCTTCCTCGTGACCCTGGTCTCAGCACACACACCACATTCCCCCCAGACGGCCGCCCTGGCCCACTGGGTCTGCACGCCGATTGGCCCCGCCCAACACACGTTTGGTTTCCGGGCGTCCTTTTGAAACAGTGCTGTCCAGGACCAGTCCACTGTGTCTCGTCTCTGTCCAGCGACTCTAACACCCCCCCAACACCAACCCCCCCCCTCCCCTCATGGTGTCCCCCTGAAGAACAGCTGACAGCCTCAGGTATTTACTGTATTCTACTGTGAACATGGGCAAAGCACAACCGACGCCGTCGCCAGGACAACACATCCAGAAGGACAAAGAACGATGTCAGCTGATGACCTCAGCATATGGAGAATGTCCAGAGGGGAATGCTTTGTCAGATTCAACGGTTATGGAGAAGAAGACTTGATGGTGTTTTTTTTTGGTTTCTTTTATTATTTTATTATTTGGATATTATTGAATTGAAGTACCAACCTTACGAGTATGTTACATGCTCCCGTGTAGCCATCAAACCACTGTGTTTGAAAGTAGTTATGTATCTGTGTTCAAAACATTTTTTATGAAGCACCTGGCTGTTTATAATAAGATATAGGTCCACCATGAAGAAATTTAGTTTTTTAAGCTTTTTGTATAAGAAGTGGTGAGTTGGATGTATCCCCCATGGGACATAAGGATTATTTTATGTATCGATATCATGATAGCTATGATAACTCAGGTTGGAAAGATGAAGGAAAATGTTACGTATTTGATAGGCTTGTTCAGCACAGGCCAAGGTCAGTGTGGTTTATTAAGGGAACAGGTAAAGGGTAAAGATGGATTGGTTCCGAATGGAGTCATTTTACGTGGAAGCGCGCTGTGATAAGGTAATTTGGTTGTACTCCCTTATTCTGAAACAAAGATGCAACTGGTCCAAGAAACAAGAAACAAGAGTAAGGCAGCAGGAAAGACATATCAGGATAAGCTCTGACCGAATCCGTGGCAAGATCTGTGTTGGCAAAAGCCAGAGTAAAATAAACTTTACGTATGTATTTAGATGATACACATCGTCACTTATTAGACCGTTTTTAGATTTTACACTGAAATATAAACCAAAGGATTTACTAATTTCACTCTCCTTTCATATTAACAACATATGATATTCCAGCATTTCATTCCAGATATATATGCTGTTTGTCCTGCTGTATCCTATCATGACATAGTAAAGCTAAGGGAATCTGCTCTGGCAGAACAAATGCATAAGGAAAATACTGATATTTGTTTTGTTTTGTGCTAATTGTGAATAAAGCTTGCAGGGCAGGCTAAGGAAACAGCATCTGTTAGCACAAGGCGGGGCCAATGTAAACATGATTAACAGAGTTGTATTCCAGTTTGAATGACCATTAGATTTTTTTTTTTAAGCATTTTATTCACAAAAAAGTCATATACTGTAATGGACCATTCTTTATTTCACTTAACCAGGTGGTAGTGCATCTATTGTTGACAGACGTAGAAAGCTTGTTAAGAGGAACTGCCACTAGATGATTATCTAGTGTGTCTGCAAACTAAAAAGTGGGGGATTTTGAATCCGGTCCCTAAATGTTGCCAACTTGTTTATTGTGGACCAACGGTTGTTTTGTTGTGTTTTTGGAGAGGAAATGATTATGCACTGATATTTTCTGTTATTTTTTATATATTTTTTATCTAAATGTCCATTATTAATCTACAGCGTTGGGGGCTGCACTCAGATTACATCAAGAGAGTAATGGAGTGATTGACTCACATAACCCATATTGTTCAAATAAGTAGTTTATTTCAGTATTATTATATTATTATTTTTGTGTCTTTTATCCCTATGCGGCTTTATTTGAAGAATATATAATAGCTTATTGTGTGTCTGTCTCTAATCTTAACCATTGTGGAAACTTACTTATAAATAATTTCACCTTTTGATATTACTACCCAAACATATATTTCAATATTAAGAGTGTTTTTATTGCATTTATCGTAAATATGCATTACCAAAAATTGGAACACTACTCGAAGCCAAGTCAAATTAAATGTTATTTTAACATGAGTAGCCTAACATGTATGTGGCTCTACTTTTGTTTGTCATAACATTGTAGCATCACGAGAAAATAAATTAAGGTAATGTTCCCCATCACTGTTATATATAAACATAAGTAAATAATTGAATAAATATATATATATATTTATACGGTACACTGTGTCTCTGGTCCTTGTTCTTAATAGCTTTTATGTAAATATGTTGTGTGCTAGTGTGTAGTGGCAAGAGGGCTCGACCAAAAGTGTAAGGTTCTAGGTTCGATCCCCAATGTCGATAGGCGGTGTAAGCATCCTTGAGTTTGATACCTAAACCCCTACCTGCTCCTAAGGTAGCTGTACCTGGATACACTGTCACTTTGGATAAAAGCGCCTGCTAAATTACCTAATAGTCACAAAAAAAGGCCTCAAGTGATGGACAACAGAAATCCGTAATTAACTTCTAATTATGTTATTCATTGCACTTTCAATTTCCTTCTACTCCATGGGGAGACAATTTAATTGTTGGAATTGCTATTTTCCCTCCTTGCTACATCCAAGCGTGTCACCAGTTACCATAAACCCTTGGCCAAATCCACTGACCAATTACCGTTCACTCATTACTGTCAGCTGAATAAAGCTATGGCTATTTAAACTTTGAGGAAGTACAAGTTACACACAACAGCGAAGTGGGTGGGTATTCAGACCACCCCAACAGAGTTTATTTGCTGAATCACAGATGTTTATTAATATACTTTTTGACGATTTCGTGGCAAGATATTCCGTAGGTGTGTAGTGGAAACATCCCTAAGTGATATTTTGACATTTTACACATTTTCCATTTGTAGATCCTGTTACTAGTTTATTATCACTAAGAAGTTGTGTGTTTCATTGACTCCCATGCAAGACCATTGGTCCTCCAAGAGCCTGAGGGCTATGACCCCTGGACATACAGTAAACTATACTACATTAGTACATAACAGTACAACAGGGGTTGCTGGAGCTGTATTTGGCCCTGTTATACCAATTGAAAAATATGTGTAATCATATTACCATATTCGATTTTGTTTATACGAGTAATTTGCTATACACTTTAACAAAATTGGTGTCATTTTCATCGGGAATATCAACAAACTACTCTAATGAGCATCAAATGTTTAATTCATATAAATTACCTGGTGTTTAAATTAATAATTTGCTTGTGTTTCAGGTTAGTTTACATCAATCTTTTATCAAAGTAAACTTTTGAATGGTATTCACCCTCTCAAAGGACGTACAGTGTGAAACCATGTAGAACCCATGTGGTTTCCCATCAGCCGGCTGCCTTCCATCCTTCTGTCCCTAACTATGGTCTGGAATGTGGAGCCAGAGCCATGTTGCTTCATCATTAGTTTGCAATCTCCTCCACTTGTCCGGCACCCCTGCCCCTGCCGCCAACCCCACCCACCTCCACACCGCCAACACTCATTTCCCCCGGCCTCCCCCCGCCAACACCAGCTCCTGAGATTCCGAGGCACACACACTTCCTTGGTAGTAGTTCCTTAGTGAGGAGAAGGTGTCGGTGGGGTGTGTGTGTGTGTGTGTGTGTGTGTGTGTGTGTGTGTGTGTGTGTGTGTTTGTGTGTGGGTGTGTGTGTGTGGGTGTGTGTGTGTGTGTGTGTGTGTGTGTGTGTGTCTGGGTGTGTGTGTGTGTGTGTTTGTGTGGGTGTGTGTGTGTCTGGGTGTGTGTGTGTTTGTGCGTGTGTGTGTGTGTGTGTGTCTGTGCTTGCTTGTGTGTGTGTGTGTCTGTGCTTGCTTGTGTGTGTGTGTGTGTGTGTGTGTGTGTGTGTGTGTGTGTGTGTGTGTAGGGGGGGGGGGGTTGGAGGAAGGAACTGTTAATCTTCCCGGTGGCGACCACAGGACGCCATCCTGGTTTCCTATAAAGGTGGAGGTGGTGTGTGTGTGTGTGTGGGTGTGTGTGTGTGTGTCAGGAGGGGGACGTAGTCAGTGTTGCCAGATTGGGCCTGATTTCCCGCCCAATCTGGCCACCCTTCCCAGCCAGTGTTGCCAGATCGGGCGGGAAATCTGGCCCAATCTGGCAACACTGGACATAGTACCCCCTGTTACTGGCACAGGGTGTGCGCAGAGGGAGCACATTTACTCATGCATACGCACAAACACATTGTCTCACACACACACGCAAACACTACCCCTTGGAGGACATTGTGACTGTCACTCATCCTCATGGGGCTTATGGTTCACAGTAAAAGGGAAGACCGTGTTGATTAAAACATCACTGCTTCCCCTCCACTCCCAGGCTCCCTATAGTCTATTTACAGAGGACAGAACAACAACGACAGAAGGGTATGTGAGGGGAGGGAGGGTGTGTGTGTGTGTGTGTGTGTGTGTGTGTGTGTGTGTGTGTGTGTGTGTGTGTGTGTGTGTGTGTGTGTGTGTGTGTGTGTGTGTGTGTGTGTGTGTGTGTGTGTGTGTGTGTGTGTGTGTGTGAGAGAGAAAGACATAACAGTAGTTAGTCGCCTCTACACCTGGTACTTTTCCACTCTGTTGGCAGGGCAGCTTTCCTGAGACTAAAGGAGTCATTGCCACTGGGCCTTCGGCTCCTCTAACTCCATTCATGGTTCACTGGAAATCTCCCAAAACAATGAACAATATGATCTATTTATATTTTAGGCCTTCAGATATTCATTAAATATCATTGATCACATATTTGCATTCTATTAAATAAATATTGTGTTGGTCATAAATATACCCTTTTCACAGTGGCATCATGGTAGGTCATTACACTTATTATAGATATGACCTTTAAACAAGTGAAGATAGCCCACATAGAAGCAGCGGACCCATAATTAGTGTGATGAACGACCATTGAGACCAACAGTCCATTGAGAGAAATATTTGCACTATTTGGTAAAACTAGTTGGTGAAAATCTGAACAGATAGATATTATGATGGATTTAGTGAATATCTTGCTCACAAACTTATTTTAACATTTGACTGCATCTGAGTGTATCTCGAAATACTGCTATCTCATGGCAATAAACACAAGATTCTTGGATATTTCATGGTTAGCGTATAAATTGAAGTGTGAGTTTAAATCTATCAGCGGAGGGACTGAAAGCAGGATGTGATGGTATGCCATGCATTCTTGGCAATGGCATAGTTGGCAATGGCATTGTTCTAATGCATGCTAAACACAATTAGCTTGAGAGAGTTATCTTCTTATTTGGAATCTTCTGGTTAGTATGAATAATGCTGAAAAATATATATTTGCATATATATTTCTGCACAACCCTTCAAAGCTTCTATTGGCCTGTTGACTTGATTTCATGGAATTGAACCCCCACCTCCCAACACCTTGATCACTTCCTTACTCACCGTCCCACCCCCCTAAAACACGCAAACAAGTGCCCTCTTTAACCAAACAGCCCATTAATCATTAGAGCAAGGGGCATAAACACCCTCAGGGCCCTTACATAAAACATCCCTTGCATGTCACTCCATATAGCCTATGGGAACGCAGGAATACATCTTGAAATCCAATCCTGAGCTAATTTGAACCAATCTAGTACAATGCAATCTGAAAAATGTGGGGATCCACACAATGCCATTCCCAGCCCTCTGCCAGTAGGTGAATGGTGTCTCAGTGTGGTCACCTAAATGTGGAACAATGTGCCGGATACACTCCCCCATGGACCAGTAAACTTCTCCCCTGCCGTACTTGACGAGGAAGCATCAACAACAAGACAACAACAGCCTATGCTAAGCGACCTTCTCTTTAAAAATGTATTTTGGAACTGCTCCGAGGGCGAACACAGGTTATTAGAAGAAAGCCCAAGCTGAACCTCATATCAGCAGACCAGGGTAGACGCACATAGTAGGTGCCTTTGAACAGCATAGAAGGGGTGAACTGTGTGAATGAGTGAATGTGTGTATTTAGAATGTGTGAATTTAGAACACTTGCAATTCATTTAAAAAAGCTTAAAAAAGCACTTTGTTAAGAATAGCAGTGCTGGATATGAAAAAAGACTTAGGAAGATGGTAAAAATATTCTTGACGTAAAGTCAATGATCCCAAAACAAGTTTTGGTACTTCATCTTAATTCGTAAATGATTATGTTTGGACTTTAACCCCAGGAGGTTGCGCGCATGGTTGTAAGCTGTGTGAGATGAATGAGTCCAGGCCAGATCATACGAGGACAGGGGGCTGTGAACGGCCACTGCACACATTGTGGTAGCCAGTGACAGGAAATCTCTACTGCCCCACATTTGGATGATTCATCAACAGGATTACAGTCGTCATTAGGCACATGAGGACCACAGGCATCGTTAAGATACTGAACAATTGTCTTTTTGTATGTGTGTGTGTGGTTTTCTCGATGAGTGTGCCTGTGTGTGGGTTTGTGAGTGTGTGTGTGTGTTTGTGTGTGTGTGTGTGTGTGTGTGTGTGTGTGTGTGTGGTTTGTGTGCGTGTGTGTGTGTGTGTGTGTGTGTGTGTGTGTGTGTGTGTGTGTGTGTGCGCGCGCGTGTAAGTGTGTGCACATGTGCGTGTGTGTGTTGCAACAGGATCCCTAGAGCATCACACATTTTGGGTTTCTAATAAGAATCAGCTCTGACAGCATGTATTTCCACGAGACAATAAGCCATCTTCAGATTACTCATGGCAATGTGCTCCCTGCAATTTTCCCATGCCCTCCTGATGTAGCAGCATGGCATTCTAGACCAACACGTCCCCTGGTTCACAATAGAGGACCATAAGGGTGCTGATGTCCCTGACAGTCTCTTCCTAATGAGTGACTGGAGCTCACAGACTCACTGGGGAGCACGGTGGTGGCTTTCCATCCATGGGTCAGACTTTTCAGGAAATCTGACATGACTACGGATGCTTCTTTTCACTGGAAAATGATGGAGAAGAGATGTCGGATGGAACACCTTTTCTCCACTCATAATAATAAGGAGCACAATTCAAACGTTGAAATGTGCATTTGAGACCAGGAGTGTGTTTTCTGTTGGTGTTCAAAGCTTGTGGGCTTCCAATGAAACTGGCTCAGAGGATAATTGGTTCAGTTGGGGGTGTAGTGTGATAAGTTCAATCCTTTGAGCTCTTTCTATTCCATTCCCTCAAACACCTCATATGAGTGCTCAACCCCACTACATTTTTGTTTGATCTAATACATAATGAAATCATTGTTAAAGAAAAATCTCAAGGTCCAAGTCCATGTCTTGCTTTGTGAAGGGTTTTGTAAAGGGCAAGTGAGGGACAATATAAGTGTTGACATTCATTAGTTTAAGGTTTGCATACAAAGGTATTAAGTGTGTTATGAATTCACAGCCTTACATTACACGGTAAAAATAATCAGGACATCTTGTTTTACTCCTACCATGCAGCATTGACAAAGTTATGCAATCAAAATGCTGGGTCTGATTAAAGATGAAGCTGCTCTCCACAGTGTGTGGTGGGTGGGTCAGCTTGGTGAGACAAGCACGTTCAGATTCCTGATTGGGCTGCATTTTCATTGTTTCAATGCATTGTTCTTCCATAAATATGTAGTCATTCACCAAACATATTTTCATTGATTCTTATAAATGCAGCTATTTTCCTGAAGCTCAATATGATTTATCGATCTATCTATCTGACCATCTTTCTATCTATCTATATATCTATCATGTATATATTTATACATACATATATAGTTATCTATTTCTATATATCGGATCTGTTTATTAATCATAGTTTATTAATTTGTCTGTCCGTCTGTCTGTCTGTCTGTCTGTCTGTCTGTCTGTCTGTCTCTCTCTCTCTCTCTCTCTCTCTCTCTCTCTCTTTCTCTATCTCTCTCTCTCTCTATCTCTCTCTCCCTCTCCATCTCAATCAATCCATATCAATGCATCCATCCATATTGAATCCAGACGAAAAACTAAAACAAAAATTACCCTCGAGCACCATCTAGTGGCTAGGTAGAATACTGACCAATTTTCATTCAAAAAGTATCAGCAAATAAGATCAACAGGGTCGCAATATGGGACTTCTTTTACTCAATAATAAAAAAATAAATAATTGAAATAACATACAATGCTCTATTTATGATTACAGTCTTTCCGTCATTTCTTTGACTCAAAACAGTGTAAATATTCAGTAAGCTCGAGGTGCATTCTTCTAGACAGCTGATTTGATAGAGTACAACACCACAGCCCCCTGGCCAAAGGTCATAACTCACGCAAAACCTTAAACTAATGCTTCAAAATCCTACATCCATCTACATTAAAGTGAATTAGTCATTGTGTAAACAATGGTGGTCAAATATAGATGTTTTGCAATTATGGCAGTGGGCCGTGGAAATGTTCCTTACATCCAAATTTCAGTTTTTTCATGAACCCTAAATGTTTACTGTATAAGAAGGTTATTTTTGCCTCGCTAACTGAATACTATTTTGTATCAAACTGAATGCTACTCAGATGCCAATTTCCACAGACCTACAATGTTTTACATTACACATGTCACTCATGTCACATGTTGACGTTACTGTATTTATATTTACGTAGAGTAACTTTCTTACACCACAGTAACGTTACTGTCCATCTGTACCAATGAGTGTCTCACATCTCACGCTGGCAGCCTGCGACGACGTCCGAACATCGTGTCCCATCAACCCTGCGTCGAAAAGTCTGCGACGCGTTCTCTTCAGCACACTCAAAAATGAAATGCTTCGAACTCTTTGATTTATGCAAAACCAACGGCATGCAGATAGGCTACAAAGAGGGCGAAGCAAGCGGTCCTTAGATGTGCAATATTTATGTTTTTTTCCCCCATGATAAGAATTATATTTTCTTGAATATGGCCGTCCCTGGAAGGAATTCAATCTCTTGATTACGACTGAAAGGTCGCAACTGTAACAATATATAATTCGTTTCTCATGTATTAATTGCATAAATTGCTGGTTTAATTTAGGTAAAGGAAACAGGTAGGAGTTTATAATTATTGTATGATTTAGTGAAAGGGGGTGGGATTAAACAAGTGTATACTTCTTCCCACTCCTTTTCGAATGTGTTTTTTCAAAAGAAAAAAGCAAAAAAATGGAAAAAGAGACCCTTGTTTTTGTTTCTGTCATTCGATGACAAGTTTCTTGAATATTTGAAATAAAATTTTCAAATCAAATCAAATCAACGTCCTCGTTGTGTCTAGAGTCAATTTAGTGTGCAACGGATGAATGAACGATAGTGCACAAACCTACTGCCTCAAACTCGAAGGACCTGCTTGTAGATTGTTGGTCGATACTGCCGTCTGTGGGAATCTTGAGGTATGACCAGACAGCGACAGCGAAAGAGCAATGGTTACAATAGCTGTTGGTGTCGCGCATAGTTCCGCACCTGACCACAAGAGGGCGCTGGTAGCCATAAATCGAACATCGGTGCGTAAAAAGACACTGAGACGTCCAGAAGCTATCACCACGTCAACAGAGAAATGTAACGAAATCAGAATACACAGAATGAAAACCAGTCCTTGGTTAACAAGATAACACATTGGTTAACGAGAAACAGTGGAACAAAGGCTTTAGCATGAAGGGACTTGAATATCGCTTCGGTCATAATAACATGAATTATGCAGAGGGGACAAAATAGCAATCCAAAACCCAGGTGAAGAGAATTGTCTTAGATTACAGTTTATTTAATAATTACTTAAGGATCTCAGCCAGGGAACATGGGGTTAGTTATAACCTTGTTAAAAAGTGACGGTGGACTAAAGGCACGCTTCTAATTGCAGTCTAATTATTTAGGCCTATGAAACCATTATGTGCCTATACAATTAGCCTACCACATTCATTTCCGATTGTATAACTTCATTATAGGTTTGGTTTACAGAGCAAAAAATAACCTTAATAAGAATTGCTTGTTTTAGCCAAGCCCTAAACCACAATGGATCTAAAGATTTCAAAAACATATATTTCCCCTATATGTAGACCTGCATCGACAGATACATAGATTGAGTTGGTTTCATTCCTAAATGTCTTTTCCTTTTCTCCTGTCCCATAACGCCTGTGAAATCAGGGTGTCTCGCCTTGGCTGAGAGAGATCGCTTCCTTCTGACCGGAATTAACTGTGAAGTGTGACCTTAAGGTGTTACCATGGAATGACTAACCCGTCTTGCCTCACGAAGAGTCCCACTTTACACCTCGTTTGCATAAAAAAAACCTAAAAAACAAGATCACAACACTTTGCCGAATGTTTGGAGATTAATGGCACCTTCATTTGGTTTTAACTACAGTCCACCAGGTGAATCTTCCAAAAAGCTCCATGGCTATTAGGCCTACTGTTGCATATTTAAACCAGAGTCAATAATGCGTGAATACATGGATGCATGAAATGTAACACAACATAACATAACAGGAGATTCAAAATGGACCTGCTTGACAATTGCATCTAGTATGAAATGCTTTTACGTGCTTGCAAAACTTCAGAAGTCATAACATATTCATGCGCAAAGCGCTGCAGGGCGCCCAGAGCTTACCTACGACAACATCTACTGTTTTGTAGGCTCGTTAAACCTGTGGCTACCATAGGCCACAGTGTGAATGTATGCATGGAAACCGACCTTCTGATGTCTTGGGATAGGCCGACTGGGAGGTGATGACGCAGCGCAGGACAGGCGCGAGGGGACAGTTGGGCCCAGCATCATCTACCCAGCCGTCATTTGGATGCAAATCTCGAAGAGTCAAGGAGCTTCCTGACGTCAGGAATTACATTAGTATGCTGCTTGCTCCTTGTCAACATAGCCACACTATGGACGGCTAGCAGCGCAGGACCTGCAGGTCGCCAATCATCTTGGAAACTTATTGGACTGTACGAGCCTCGGGTTTCACGGATTGTTTTACGCTAACAGATTTATAGCTTCAGTGTGACAATGTCACCGTAAAGACATCTTTATTTTCTCTGTGAAGTTATTACACATTGTGTGTTCCATGTGTATTTAGTCATCATGTATGTGGGATATATACTGGATAAGGACAGCAACATGTATCACCAGGGTCCCGTGAGGAGATCCAGTATCAATCTCCCTCCACAGAACTTTGTCACGACCCCGCAATACCCAGACTTTTCGGGATACCACCATGTGCCCAACATGGAGACGCACACACAGTCTGCGGGGAACTGGGGACCCTCGTATGGCGCGCCGAGGGAGGACTGGGGCGCGTACAGCCTTGGACCACCTAACGCTGTTCCAGCGCCGTTGAACAACTCGTCCCCGGGACAGGTCTCTTACTGCTCGCCTGAGTACAGCCACATGCACGCCCCGAGCTCAGCCGTGTTACAACCGCCACCAGAGAACATTAACGATGCGCAACTTTCACCCGAAAGGCGCAATTCGTACCAATGGATGAGTAAAACTGTGCAATCGTCTTCCACTGGTGAGTTTGCGGCAATCCTCCGTTTTGACTTGTTATGTAATGCTAGACGTGTGAGGTGTGGCCTTTCGCCTCGAGTAAACATGCCAAATTCAGAAAGTTCTCAATATTTATGCTGTGCGTTTGAGTTTTGATGTTTCATAATTGCTGCGTAATTCGTTTAAGGTTTGCTACTGGTGTATTATGAATAATAATAGGGAGAAAATAGTAGCCGAAAGTGCAAGTGTTATTCCTAGGCTATTAAGTATGAATATACATAAGAATAAAAAAGAAATTGAAACAGTTTCGTTAATAAATGCCTCGTCGAAGTTTAGCCTAACTAAACCAAACATTTCGGAATTCATTCTGCAGGCCGAATATGCTACTTTATTTTTTAATTTCGGCCTAGTAGTCTACAACTTTTTTAAGACGATAAAATGTATTTAAGCTCGGCCTATAATAAAAAACAAATTCGTGACATGTTCATTTATTATTGTGTAACTCAAAACAGAACCCAGGAGTCATTATACAGCGAAAACTAAAACGAATTGTAACAAAAACGTATACTCTATCCACCAGGCCTTCCTGCAGCCCTAACATAAAAAGGTGTTCACTTGTTATGCTGATGAGCTTCCACTTGTAAAGCACGTGTGAAGTCGGCTTCCCTGCACATTGCTGAGGGTTTGGCGGGTTATCCGTCATATCCAGGCGTGGACCCCTTTTTTCAACACCTCCTAGACTTTGATATGCACCGCTGTCTCTTCCTCTGCGAGAGTTATATTACCGGAAAGAGTCACGTGTTCCACAGCAAATGTCTCATGCACTACTCTAAAGTCCCAGTATAAATCTATTAAACCGTCTCTGGAGTTATGTAAACGAATTATACACTTATTTTTTCATGTGTTGAATGTATTTATTAACGTTGTAAGTGGCAGCTCAGTGGAGGAACTTCCACTATTTATTTTCTGCTTGAACGTTTATATAGGTCTATGATTTAGGCCTGCATCCTCATCATAATATATCAATTTTATGAATTATAGTGACCGATATGATCTTGATGTAGCCATGCGTTATGTATGCATTCATTAGGCCTATATTTATAGAATATAACGAAATACAAAATACCTTTTTGGTTTGTTTGACAATCTGCATGCAAAGATAATTTAAATCCTGAAAATGGTCAGGAAATAAATACATGAATAGTTACTTGTAATTGGCTGCATAAATCAGTCAAATAAATCAGCCTTAATTTGTGAATACATTTCGTTATTTGCTATAGGTAGTTATGAAGGGCCTGATAAATCAATATGGTCAAATGTATTCCGAAGCTCAAAAGTGAAGATATAAATTATGAAAGTCTTGAGTGAACATTTTTAATCCTAAATCAAATGTATTTCCTAAAATACAGTGTGCTGCAAAGAATTCCGCAGAAGAACGTCTGTAGGCCTTTTAAGAGTGTTTTTGAGGATTATTTCTGCGATGAATTTCTTAGATTTATGAGCTGCTTAACGAATACTGTGTCTCGTGTTGTGTATTCAAATTGACATCAAAGCCTGAGCAGGTACACAGTCTATCTGTGATCAACTGAGTGAATCTTTGTCCCAGACACCACTATAAAGATCAGGCAGATACATGCACCGCTCCGGTGCATGTATCGTCGCATGCTTGACCTCTGATAAAGGACTGGCCTTCTTTACTCTGTTGATTTAATTGTATTAAAGTCTAACCATTTCCCTTTTGTGTTTGTGTTGTTTCTTTTTAATTTAAGGTAAAACGCGAACCAAGGAAAAGTACAGGGTGGTGTACACCGACCACCAGCGTCTGGAGCTGGAAAAGGAGTTTCACTTCAACAGGTACATCACCATCCGGAGGAAGGCGGAGCTCGCGGCCAACCTGGGCTTGTCGGAACGACAGGTAACCCTAATCTCTTATCCTCCTTATTCCTGATTTAGTCCTTATTTCTGCACTGCACTTTAAAAACAATAACATCGTCCTTCTCACTGTGTGTAGGCCTTTGTGGTGAAATATTGTACTTCACATTTGCTAAATATATTTTTTCTCTTTGCGTTTGCAGGTGAAAATCTGGTTTCAAAATCGCAGAGCCAAAGAAAGGAAATTAATCAAGAAGAAGATGGGTCAGTCGTACGGCAGCGGGGGGTCGGTGCACAGCGACCCTGGCTCCGTGAGCCCGCTGACCGTCCCTGGGGCCCTCAGCCCCACTGAGATCCACGCCTCTCTTTATCCACCACAGGGTATGAACACCTTGCCACCCATCAGGAATATACAGCAACAACAACAGATACAACAACAAATACAACAGCAACAGCACCAGCAGCAACAGCAACAACAGCAAGTGACTGCCACTCTGTAAATTCGCTGTTGGACAACATAATATTGTATAACTGAGCACTCCGATATGCTGAAAGGACCTAGAAACTTTGAGACCCAGGAGGATCATTCTGGGATGCTGAAGAGAGAGAAGATGATGTATAGAATGACTCGCTGGAGGCTCTTGAAATATTGTTTTTATAGAATAGATTTAATAATGGAGTAAATAATCGTTGTGTTCAAATTTAGTTCTTAAAAAAATGTTTATGTTATTGATAACATGAATACCACTTTGTATGTTTAAAGCGTATGTGTTTGTTTATTATAATAAAAAAATACCTCAGAATGTTTGAGTAGAAGTTGAACTGAATCGACTGCATTTGGAAAGACAGTTGTGTGCTCGTCCAATAGTCTCTTCTATTTCATTGAAATCTTTTGTAAAAACAGGGAAAATTATAACCTATAGTTTCATGGGGGGACTATTTGTTTAATGGCAGACTTAAGGTGTAAATAAATTGTTTTTTTAAAGTAATTCTACATTTTTTTGACGATTATTTATTTGCTTGATATTATTTGCGAATTTCATCTCTAACTTTTTCAACATGAATTGGGCTATTTCTGTCCACAAGCTCGTAGCCATAACAAGCAATGTAGCTGTAACGTCCATCCATACATTTGTGCTTTAATCTTGCAGGTCTGGATAGCCTACTTTCTTTTACAATAACTGCCCCTTCTTTTAACTGTGTATTGCAGGTGTCAAATGGTTTATCCCAGATGACATAATAGCGTCCAAATAAAGGCAATACGTAATGTTAAGTTTTAACTCTTGGTTTGTTCATTTCTAATATTGTTTCGTATTATTCCATCATTAAAAAGGCAAATTGTATGCATAATTGCATGGGCCTATTGCTATTGGCATCCGATCTAATTGACTTTTTTGGGGTCTAATTGGTAATTATGAAATTATATTCATAGAAAAACTTTGGGTAATAGGAGTGTTGTCCATACGTTATTTTCTCGGCTTGTAGGCATGCAAGTTTCATTCTTTATTTTCGTCGTTGATAGAAAGATATCTCTAGGTTTAGTAAAATCACAATTGGGGCAGTATAAACGAAATAACCTTGTCGCATCTTCACCAAGTCTTTACAAATGCGTATGTTATAATGGAGAGAAACAAAACAACAGAACATTTTATAAAGTGATGTGAAAAGGAAACGATATGATCCAAGCTGTTCACGATCACCCCAAATTCAGCGCGGTGTATGCGCATGCGCAACAGCGAAGCTTGACGTCATGAGCGTCCTGCTGCCCAACATGGCGGACTTTGACACCATATATGAGTTAGAAGACGAAGACGAGGACCATGTAGTGAGTGAAGAAGTCCTGCCCAGATATTGTCCAGAGCCCGTGGTGGTGAGAGGGGCCGGGCACATCACAGTGTAAGCAAAAACAGATCGACTCTTATCTATTGGCTTTTATAGGACCTGAAGTCTGAACTAGCCTCATGCTAGCCTGCTAGTTCACGTCAATCACAACATCTGACTAGCTCCACAGCCACTATCTGTGTGAAATAACGAACACAATTCTTTTCGCGTTTCGTGTAAACTGGTCAGGGGCTGATGTTGTATTTCAGTTGTTTAAGCACTGTGTAGATGTCAGGTAATCTACTGTCACTTCTTGGTGCTAACATCACAATGTCTTTGTTTTCATTGTTAAGATGATTGGTCTGCAAGATCTACTGTATTTAATCAAGTTGACACACACACACACACACACACACACACACACACACACACACACACACACACAGAGTCTGGTTAATATAATTTATGGTCTTTTGTGCGAGGGGGATATCAGTCCTTGAACCTTTGACAGACGCTGTAGTAGGCTACTAAATCAATAAAATAACTAAACTAACTTTTGCACGAATTCCTATAATCCTTTGCTATTTCTTGCTGCTTTTGTTCGTTTATAAAGATTCTAATTCAGGCCCCATTAAAATTGGTGCATACTTTCTTGAGACTATTCAGACCAGATTTTGATCCAGTCTTTAGATCTATATTAAAAAATAATGTATAATAATGTAATTATTGTAATGAGTATAACAAATAGACACATTTACTTAACCAAGCTTAAAACTTATTACAAACTCTTGTTCACAACGTTGTTTTCCCAAAGAGATTGTAGAATCGATCACAAACCTTTTAATTATGTTTTTTGATTTCATCCCTCTATTTGATTTTCGTATTTTCTTAGTTTAAAATGTAAGTTGTTAAAGTTAATATGCATTTTCAATGTTCTCTTTGATTTACAGGTTTGGATTAAGCAACAGATTTGATTCAGAATTTCCCGCCGTTCTCACAGGAAAGGTACAGTTACATTCATTCCTCCTTCAGTCTCTCATTGGCTGGACTTTCTTCCAATTCCATGGGAATTGGGGGGAAAAAAGGGCAGTTAAACCCCCACAATACTATTGTTCTTTTGGTTGCCTTTGGATAAAGCCAACCTTCCTAAAGTCCTCTTTTCAGGGACGGCCTGGGTGTAATGGCGAGGTGTTTGAAGCCGCACACCAAAGTGTCCTGAATGTAGCTCTGTAAATGAGTAAGCCCGGCTCAGCTGGGCAGAGTACGACCCCAGTGTTTAGAAAGGTACAGTTCCAGGTGATAAACGAATTGAATAAAGAGTGTGCAACACACTAGAAAGGAAGGCTTCCTGGGCTGGACACTGGGACACAAAAAGGCTGCAGGGGCTTGTGCAGGCCCAGGGAAGTGGTGGGCAATAAACGGAGCGCTTGGTATTGTGACCCAGGATGACATGTGATGGATGAGGTCACAATTATGATGATTGAAGGGTGCAGATCAGGCCCTGCTGGTCTTTATTCCGAGGTCTGTGGCTGTTTGTAAAGAGACCTTTGCATCCTGTCATAAAAGCTTACGACCCCCGTTTTATGGCGTACAGACTGGGCAAGGAATGAGCATCTATTCATGTTGTTTGGCTGCTGCGGCCACAGGCAGTGAGCTTATCTCCCCTTTGAGTCTCCTCTTGCCTTCAGTGGTCTAGCCCTCGGGTTTAGCGAGTCACATACGTACGCTTCATAGATGTCATCTCATCTCTGGCCAGCATCTCACTGCATGGAACTGTTGGTTTCTCGGCGACTCTTTGATCCAGGGCAGGTTTCTGTTTGTAGTCAATCAGGAAGCTGTTATAACTCAGTACCGCCATAGCAGTGATTTGAGTTCCTCCTCTCTTCTGCTTCCATCTGGTTCTGCTATGAATTGCACGTGGCGACACCTTGAGGATTTTTCATTCAATGAAGTTTGTCTACAGCAGTTTGCACTCTCTTCTTCGTTTCCCCCCCCAATGAAAAACCCTTGTTCTGGTGTTCCTGGTAGGTAGCACCAGAGGAGTTCAAAACCAGCATCAGCAGGGTGAACGCCTGCCTGAAAAAGAACCTGCCGGTCAACGTCAAGTGGCTGCTGTGCGGCTGCCTTTGCTGCTGCTGTACAGTAGGCTGCAGTCTGTGGCCCGTCATCTGCCTCAACAAGAGGGTGAGCCTCCCCCTCCACACACATACAAACACCACACACTTCTGTGGCGCACGCTGCGCAATCCTACCGACTCTCTCCTTTAAGTCAGCACTAATTACTCTAGGGGCTGTTGCAGCAATCCAGGCATACTGGAGGAAAGCGCGCAGGGCAATCACAGACTCCTGTTCAATTAGTGGCCCTGTGCAGAAATTATACGTTGAGTGCATTATGCATTATTAATGACCTGGCCCAGCGAGGTCATTTAAAAGGTGTTAATGCTACAAACATTTACGGGCAACAAAGTGGAAATTACAAGCTGGTAAAATGGCCGTCCATAAATCCTACAAGTTGGTGGGTTTGGGTTACTGCTAACTCGTTAAGTATGTGTGTGTTTGAGTAATGGCCGAGCTCTCTCCTTCAATCTGTTAATGTTTTTTGTTCTCATCCAAACAGACAAGAAAGTCAATTCAGAAGTTGTTGGAGTGGGAGAATAATAGGTTATACCACAAGGTAGGTAAAAAAAAAAGTCAGTTCCTGTCTGAGAAAGTACCTGAGTGAAATGTGTCAGCAGGAGTAACTGGTTTAGATGGATCACGGCAAAAAGCACCACTCCTAGTGACCTCCGAGCTACTCCGAGTCAGATCTACTGATCGGCAGCTCAGGGTTGACCAGGGCAGACTGTGAGGTCAGCAGCAAAATGCTGCGTTCATTTTGTTTGGTCTCGCAGCAACTAATTACAGCTAGTAGCCGTACAAAGGCATAAAGGCAACTCTTCAGGGTGTCTGGCCACAGTTTGACCTCATTGGGACCAGACAGCCCTCCTCCCCCAGCGAAAGTGGAGATTCTGGACAGATTTCCCTTTGTTTATCGTGTCTTTGTGTGTCTGAGAGTGTTTGTTTGTCGGGGTGACTCGTCCACCCACTATGTCCCTTTGCTATCTTCTCTCCTAAGCTCGGGTTGCACTGGAAATTCACCCGAAGGAAATGTGAAGGAAGTAACATGATGGAATATGTAAGCCACCCTCCTTATGCTATCACTCTATATTTGAGATGACCTTAATTCATCTTCATTGATTATCTTAACATGTAAAGTAAAATGCCCCTCCCCCTCCCTCTCCCCTGTCTATAGGTGATTCTTGTGGAGTTCTTGCCCAAATATCCTATATTTCGGCCGGACTGAGGAGGCCACTCGACGACGGGACGTGTGGTCCTCAAACCCGCTCCTTAGTGCCTTGTATATACACACACGTTACACACTATGTCGGAAAAAAAGAGGTGATCCACACTGGAGCCGCGCCTTGGACCTGACCATCTCCCAGTACCTTGTACATACAACACTGTCACTTTGCTTTAGAGCAGATTTTGCACATCTACCGACTTAAAAGAAAGAAAATTGTGTTCCCTGGTTGCGCTCCCCATTTTGTTTGTTGTTACGTGACAAATAACAGAAAGTCGAATCGCTAGAGAAGTGCATTGACCCCAAAGAACTGGTAACCTTACCCCCACCTTATGTATCGTGAATTACTTTTAAATGTAGCGCCTCCAACCTTCTGACGCATCCTTGCCTTACGTATTTAAATCCCTTTTTTGTTTGTTTTTTACAACGTGGAAGGCGTGCTATGTATTATTTTGAGCTTTCCCCCCTACCGACTGCTGTGGCTTGCAGACGCAAAGCTGGAGGGCGGTTGTTTCCTAACACTGTATGTCAATACCCTGTGTTTTCTGTTAGGATTAACCGTGTTACATGAAGGGAGATTACCTTCCTTGTAAATGCAATGTCAGGATTAAGGTGTACATTTGTTTACATAATGTTACTTAGATATTTTAGTGGGGGCGCATCCTTGCCAATATATTGCTGTACCATGGTTTTTTCTTTTTGGAAGATGTGGATGTTCTTTTCCAGTTCACATGGACCTGTTTACCCAGTAAGCCATATAGTTGACTGACACACCTATGTGTAGGAGTTAGGATTGACAATTGCACTTTGCATTAATGTCAGGATTTTAGAGTATGATAACGTCGATCCCTAAAATGATGCTACGAATGCATGTTATTAACATTGTTGTTTTATTTGCCAAGGAAGTAGACAACACATTCATGTCAAATATTAACCAAATGTGGCTGAAATTCTTATGCTGTTGGAAAACAATTATTTTTTAATTGAATTTGTTTTGTGGTTTTCTCTGCTGTTCTTTCGAAAGGACATTGACATCTTTCTTTTGTTGCATTAATTCTGTTTGCCACTAACATTGTTCTTACCTAAATCTCGCTGCAGTGTATTGCATAAGAGTGCCTCTGGAATAGCTGAGGAATAACAGGTGTAAATCTCCTCACTTGTACAAAGGAGACTTCCAAAGTGTCTCCCAAGTTTTGTCCAGTTACATTTCTTGTTAATGTGTCATTTGAACTTACTTCCAGTGGAGTGAGTGAATAAATTGTTAATTTGGATTTTTCCTCGTTGCTAGCTTGTTGCTCTTGCCTCATTGTGAAATATAGCCCTCAAGGAATGTCTAAATACTATTCCACTGCATGCGTAAAGAGCCATAGAAATAGGACCTCTTTTGAATGAATAACCCATATCCACTAGGGGGCATGTTTGTGGTGAGCAGTCTAGGCAGGTATGGAACCAGCAATAAGCACACTTCCAATATGATATTCCTATGGATAAAAAAAATAGATGGCTCCTAGTTTCACACTACTATCCTAGGCCATAAGTATTGTCAACTGAAGTGGTTAAAACATGGTGTGATGGACATCTCGATAGACTAGTTATCTAGCAGACCTTATCCAAAGGGACTCTTGTGAATTGAGCTAAATGTCAGTAAGGAGCAGGTAAGATTAGGCATCTTGCTCAAGGATGCATACAGGTAGGACATTTGTGGATCAAACACAGCACATTTCAGCTGGGAGTCCCAACACCATTGCCAATACACTGTGCTGCCATGGACTAATGTACATTTAACCTCCCTAGGGTATAATTGCTGAGACTCTAGGGTTAAAACAAGACGGCCACAGAGCTTTCAGAAAAATGAATTGGTTCTTCAAGCAACTTAAACTGGGACATCATTGTATACTATCAGGTGTGGAGTGTTTGAGTCCCAGTAACACATTAAGTCAAAAAAATAAAGAACAAACATTACAATTCCTCGAGTTTATTGAAAGTGATGATAGAGGTGGTTCAAAACATGAATTATTTCAAATCATCTACAGGACATCAGAAAGGCCACTTGGTGATTAGCATCTCAGCATAGAACAGCTGAAGTACGGTTCCAAAAGAAATATAAAGGATGAATATAATAAGCACATCCTATTCATATTGAAACCATACACAATAAGTGTGAAGAACGTCACGTAAAAATAACTGTGGAAATGCAAAAAAAACCTTTGGATAAGGTGATCATAAAGGCAAGTGCACGTCTTGATTTCTCCCTTAATGTGTACCACACATCCATGTTGTAAGATACATTCAGCGAGATTTAGCATACTACAGTGCACTTTGTCATTGATTGATTGCAATCCATTGCACACATCTTTCGCTCTCTCAACATTCTGCATAATTCGTCCGATCACAAATGTGTGATGATGGGATTTATATTCCTAGCTTCAGCTAAAGATCATCAGCCGCTGTATTCTTAGGCAAAATGTTGTTGTTCAGTCAGTCCAGGCTTGGCCTGCAGGCTGCTTCTATGTACTGGTTGACTTCTGTGACCCAGGTTGTTGAGCGACATACCTGAAGTGGCCTAGTCTATTACAGCGAGGGCCCATGTTAACCTTTACTTGACCTTTGTCTTTTATCTTCTATATACATCCACACTTAAAACACTGTAGCAGCTTTGAAGGATACTTTATAAATGCATGTCATAAAACAACATGAGTGATGATAATGTCCTTAATATGATGATAAATGGACATCTGTGCGCATGGCCAACAGTCCATTTGTTCTCACTCCACAATGTACTCTGCATCGATCACATTATTATGATTATATAAACGCTGCACTCCTTTTTTGGATTCTACAGCTGACTGAATTACCTGTACCGGTGCTGTCAAAATGAAGTAAAATGTACATTAAGACATGATAAAATGTAATAAAAAATAAAATATTATATCCAGTACACGGTTAAAAGCTTGTCCACTGATTGTCGTCATTAATCTAAAATGATCAACCCCAACTGTGCCAATACTCTACTCAGATTATCCCAATTATTTCCGGATAGACCTTAAAAACACCCCCACTCTGTGATGAGTTTATACTGACATACGATCCATGCCAGAGATTACAGACTGAAACAGTCGGTTAACAGACTAGAGAGAGACAGGGAGGTATAGACACAGAGACAGAGAGAGAGGGAGTCAGAGAGACAGAGAGGGAGAGAGACAGACACAGAGAGAGGGAGACAGAGCGACAGAGACAGAGCGACAGAGACAGAGGGAGTCAGAGACACAGAGAGAGAGGGAGACAGAGAGAAATAGATAGAGAGACAGACACAAAGAAAGGGATAGTGCTTAGGTGTGTGTTGATTAGGCGAGGCTCCCTGGCCAGGACACCACGGTGAGTGTGACTTTGTTCTTCTGAAGCTTCAGCATGGGGATCAGAGAGGAGTTGTTCATGCCCACCGTGGTCGCTCCGTTCACCGCTACGATCTCATCGCCACATCTGGGGAGGAACCACAGACCAGCAGACATTATGGATGTTTTCTAAGGCCCAGGGGACCTAACTGTACAGGAGCTTTGACCAAAATAGGTGGTCAATTTATCCTCATGAATAGTCGATATTCTGACACAACATGCATAAAATAGGTACAATTCATAGTATTAACATGTCGATGAAATGCTGTATCCCTGGTCCTAAGGGTTACCTACATCTACGTCTACCAAAAGTAGTTGGCTGAAGCACATGCCATGCAGGCATGTATTCGTCATTTGTTATAAAACCGTGACAGTAAGACCGAAGTACAGCTAACACGGTCGTTGGGGTCCACAAAACGATGGCCGCGTTATTCCCGGGAACGCATTCAATCGCAATTTTCCCACAGTGAAGCACTTTTCTCGACGCATCACTCATGTTGACTGCTCAGCAAATGACTGGAATTAGCAACTGAGGAAGAGACCTAGGAAGCCTGTCATTTAAACAGTCATGAACGAATACCTCATGTGGCGACAGACAGCCAGAAGAGCTCTGTGATGGATTAATAACATTCGCTACAAACAACTCCTCCATTAACAATCTGGCAGAAAGAGTTTGATATTATTTCGCAGACGACTGATAAATACAAAACAACAAAAGGGGCTTTTAGTCGGGGTATTATAGGTAATTGCCGTGACAAATCTGCTTCTGACAAAGGGCGCCGGAGATCTACAGATCAACCTGGACACGGACGATTCACTTCATTTTATAGGCAATCCATTGCCAACCGTCCAATGGTACGCAGTGCGACCGTCGCGTTACCATCAAACAGTTTTAGTGTCAATCCATAATCACACAGCCCCTGAGCAGCATGCCACCTGTAGCGATGATGAACCTACTTGAGGCGCCCATCGAAGTGAGCGGGCGTGCCGGGCACGATGGTCTTGATGAAGAAGGGCTGCTGGCCGCGGCTCTCCTCGTAGCCCCCCACGATGCTGAAGCCCCAGCTGTCATTGTTGGTCTTCAGGAGGACAATGTCCCGGCACCAGTGCATGTTACTGGAGGGCAAAGGGAAGGAGACCCTACGTTTCATATATACGTCTTTTATATTCAAATGGGTTGTTTTCCATTTGGAAAACAACTACAGGTGAAACTGAGAATAATGGATGTTGCGATAAACTGGGCATAATCGATGGAACAACTCTCCAGATAATCAAGAGAGTTGTGGGGGGGGGGGGGGGGGGGGGGGGCATTACAGCAGAGCCAGGGTCGAGGCCTAGAGGTGGGGTGTGAGGCTTGAGGGGGTTCGGGCCGACGCAATCCCACCGTACCTGGGCAGACCCAGCCAGCTGGTCCAGGGCGGGGTCCAGTTCAGGTCGTCGTCGTGGGCGCTCTCGTGCGACTCGGCCTCGTCGCCGCTGCTGCCGTCGCCGCCCTCCACGTCGGCCTCCTCGGCGGTGGTCTGCAGCGCCCGCAGCACCACCTGGCCCTGGGCCGCCTGGGCCTTCAGCACCGACACTGCCTCCGCGTAGCTCAGCTGGGTCAGGTCCACGCTGTTGATGCTCAGCAGGATGTCCCCTGGAAACACGTCGGTAAGACCGGTGTGCAACGCATGAGAGGGAGACAGAGACAGACAGGCAGGCAGGCAGGCAGGCAGGCAGACAGACAGAGAGAGAGAGACAGAGAAAGAGAGAGAGAAAATAGAAGACAGAGGCAGAGAGACAGATGCAAAGGCAAGAGACAAAGAGAGAGCGACAGAGAGATAGGAAAGAAAAGAGAGACAGATTCAAACTGAAAGACAGCGAGAGCAACAGAGAGATAGAAAAGAAAAGAGACAGAGAGACTCAAACTGGAGGACAGAGAGAGGCAGAGGGAAAGGGACAGGGCCCTGGGAGGGTGTACCGGTCTTGATGGTGCCGTCCCGGTGCAGGCAGCCCACCGGCTGGACGCTGGTGATGTAGAGGGGCAGGCGGCAGCGGCAGTCCCGGCCCCCGGCGATGGTGATGCCCAGAGACAGCCTGGGCTCCTTCTTCAGGCTCACCGTCTTCTCCTGGCTGGAGAAGCCACTTGGAGGGTCCTGGGTGACAGGATGAACATAGACCGGACTCCTCAGTTGACTAGCCACTAGGGCAGGCTCAATTGGCTCAACAGTGTGGCTGTAGCCTTTAATTCTTGATTATGCTTGTAGGCGCAATGGTGATGTATGAAGAGTTTGTAAATAGTTGAAATGCATACACGGCATACCCTGGTGGCTGCCTGAAACAAGCACCAGGAAATAGGGCAGCAAATTAATGCAATAAGTTTGGATGAGTACGCAGAGAGCATGTGATTAAAACCGTTTTGTTTGTTGCTGCGGTATAAATCCCTGTGAAACCAAGCTAAGAGACTATTTGGATTCCTGTTTGTCCCTTTTTGTTTCCTTTCATGTGGTTCTGAACACAACAAAGAATGCATCTGGAACCACAGCCCTGCCTGCTGCCGCATCCCAATTTAACAATACGAACCAGGACCAGAACGAGAGCAGTGTG
Source organism: Pollachius pollachius (assembly GCF_949987615.1). Lineage (NCBI taxonomy): Eukaryota > Metazoa > Chordata > Actinopteri > Gadiformes > Gadidae > Pollachius > Pollachius pollachius. The sequence goes on from NC_136943.1 coordinate 9,893,751, forward strand.
AACAACAAGGTATTTGGCAAAGAAAACAAACCATCTGCGCTTGTACGACTGCATTCTCAAACACTGCATCGAAGCCCTGACAACTCCGACCCCAAGCAATTAAGCTAATGTGAGATTAGAACTTTTTTCAGACAGCACCGTCCTTGAATAGGATGATATTCATTTAAGGGCTCGGGGGAGGGGAGGGGGGGAGAGGTGTGGGGTGTGGGGATGTGTGAACATTTGCAGCCCATTATCTTACACCCGTCTCCGGGAGACTCTTTGGCTTAATGGATCCTTTTCTGTCAAGTCGCTTGTGCAAACAGATGCGGAGCCACGCAGGAATTAAGCGGGCGGGGCCCAGAGTGTGCGAGGCCCCACGCCGGGCCCTCGTAGTCCAGGGGACGTGTGGGACCTGACAGCTGGGAGGGGGGGGGGGGGGGGGGGGGGGGGGGGCTTCCCTGGGCAGCTCCAGAGTCTGTGAACCACGCTTGGGGGAGAACAGGACGGTTGTAGGGAGGTGGGGGGGATGGTTGAGACAGAGGGAGGGGTGTCGTGCTCGGGGGTCGGGGGGGTTAGGGGGTGACGGTGATGTTGGTGGGGAAGTGGGGGGGGGGCCGAAGGTGGTGTTGGTGGGGAAGCAGAGGGGGAGGGGGGACGCTTTCTTCCTCCCCCCAGCAGGGAACCAGCCCCACCACAGCGAGACTCAAAGGATCTTCCCGGCAGGCTAAAGCCAACGGTCGCCAGCTTTGATCCTCTTGCCACCCAAAGAAATGACCCAGAGGAAAACAACCCCACAACAACAACACGCCGGAGACCGTGTAGCAGAGAGCCGCAGCACCCCTGGCCTTTTGATCAGGACGGAGGGGGTCCCGCCATGAAGAAAGGGGCCTTTTATCTTTGTTAAGTGAAGCAGGCGTCCACACTCAAGAGCTTTTCACCTCCGACTGCAGGGGGTGCTGGCCCGGCTACTGATAGTGCATACTGTAAGCACAACAGGGACGGATCACTGCTATAATATACAGGAACAAGACCGGATACGAGGCTCAGGTAGAAAGGTCAAAAGTGCTTGCACATGTCGATTGTATTTATTGAGCAGACACATTTATCGAATTCATGTGGTAGATAGTTCATTAATGCCTTGGTAGGGGTAAAGGATTCTCACTCTGTGATGCCTACAGGTAGACTGCTGACATTTGGTTTTGAAGCCAGACCTTTCGGCAAGACTACCTTACCGCTAGATTATCCTTCCCCAGTCAGCAAAGATTAGATTAGCTTTAAAAGCCAGCAAATTCCAAGTCGCCACTTTAAAAACTGTCCAGAGACCAGATGATTTCGAGCCTCTAAAATCAGACTCCCGTTCCCCTCCAGTCGGCAAGGAGGAACCAAAGCTGGTCGGAGCCGAGTGAAATGCACGGCCGCCCTCCGCCGGTGTCCGCGTTTACCTTCAGGAAGGTGGAGTGGCGCCTGAAGTACTGCTGGTCCGGCACTCTTCGGGACACCCGACCAGACCTCCCCTCTCCCCCACCGCCGTCCGCTTCCTCCTGGGCGTCGGTGGACCTCATCACCACAAAGTTCACCCGCACCTCGCTGGCCTGGAGACACACCCATCCCACCCAACACACACACACACACACACACACACACACACACACACACACATGTATTCAGATGGTGGACACGGTGGAATGGATGCCATTCACCCACGTCCATGTATGTACGCGCACAGTCACACTGTGAAAACGATGTCTGAGGATTTGTTTTCTCTAAACCACACTAGCTCTGGCTGGTGAGGAAAAACAATAAGTACACAAAAATGTCACGTAATTATAGCAGTTAAACTTAAGTGGTCTGCAAACTAGGGCTGCTCGATTATGCAAAGATCTTTAGCACAATTATTTCGTTCAATATTGAAATCACGATTATTCAAACTTTTATTTTTGAGTTTGAAACATGATGCATTCATTCAGCATTTCTCCCCCAAAAGCATTTTTGTAACTGAGAATTTTGAAAATTCGACTTAAAAAAAACACGCAAATTGTTGAAAATAATGTACAAATATGTATCCAGCTGCTCTGCAATTTCTATAAAACATTTAATGCATAAAAAAAAAAAAAAAAATTTAAACCAAGCACATCATGGTAGAACCACCATAAACGAGGAGCGGCTCCCCCTACCTGGATGATCTGGGCTGCGGTCTCGGGCGTGCCGTGCCTCAGGTCCTGGCCGTTGATGGCCAGCACCTTGTCATTGTTCCTCAGCTTGCCGTCCTTGGCGGCCAGCCCCCCCACCAACAGGTCCAGGATGAAGACCCCGCTCTCCTCTGACTTGCGGATGAGCTTGATCCCGAGGGGCTCGCCGCGGTCCCGCTTGACCAGCATCACCTGGACGACCGTGCCGTGGTGGGGGCCAGAGGCGGCGTTGCCGGGAGACCCCTGGGAGACCGTGGTGACGGGGCCGACGGCGGCGGGGTAGGGCTCAGCGCGGGGTTTGAAGCCCTTCTCCTGCAGGACGGTGAGCCGCAGCATGGAGCAGGGCTGCCGCAGGACAGCGATGGCCCTGGAGTGAGGGACGGCGGCCAGGCTGATGTCGTTCACCTGGGGAACGCGACACCGCACAGCCGGTCAGAACCGCACCTCCACCGGGGCCCTCTCCTGCCCGGGATCTGTGTCTCGCGAGCCATGTTCCTGTGTGTCTATGTTGTAAACACGGCACGGTTCGGGGCCTGCTCTCGGCCCGTCTGCATATAGTGTTCCAACAACACCTGATATGGATTATCTGAGATTCTAGCCTCTTATATTATATTTTTCATGTACTTTCGCCTATATAAATCAGATTGTACATAGTGCCTTTAGTTTTATGCTTTCATGTTTGGTAGAAAACCCCCCTTACCCTTGGGTTTGGTTGGTTTGTTTTAATTTATTAAATTAAATTGACTTTGTTTCTCAAAGCCAGCAACAACATGATCTGCAACACAGAACATGTTTTACATCGCTGCTGCCAAAATCAATGCATTGATTTAAGCGTCTGTGATCGAGTTTCAACCTATTCGGAGTGGAATCTTCCCTCCTCTTAATTCCAATTTCACCACCGGTTCTCGACAACAAAAAGTCATAATATGTATACATTTCATGTCCTGCGGCAGCAAAGGCCCGGTGTCTTATTTGGCTCTCGTTCCCTGGTTTGTGATTGGCTGGCCGGGAGGATGAGCACTGCTTTGGAGGGCATTCAGAGCCAGGGATAGAGCTCAGAGCGCAGAGCGAGACGGCAGCCTAGCTCGATTTACAGACGCACAACATTCCAGGACAACTGAGAGGCCGAAAGCCAAGGAGAGGTGAGGGGAGGGGGCTGGGGGGTGGGGAAGCATGAGAAAGGAGAATGAGAGGGAGAGAAAGAGCAGAGGGGGAAAGAAAAGGAGAGGGAACGAAAAAAAGACTACTGGGAACAACATGGGACTTGTCTGACTAGAGTGTTTACATTGAATTAAGCTAATTTTATTTATATATAATAATATAACTTCATTTTATTGTATCATAATTATTTAGAGAACAGAAATATTTGCATAGAAATGTGTCTTTTTTTTTTACCAAATTAGTTTAAAATTGACCCCGAAGCTGCTCATAGAAGGGCTATAAGCTGGTACCATTCACATCTTTCCTACATTCATCCTCCACTTCACACTTAAAGCGGAAATTCAGAATGTTATAAAAAAGCCAACTCTTGAGTTGAGCAGGAAAAAAATACAAACATTATTTTATCTTATTTAAAAAAGGAAATCAGTTGTTGCACTAGGATTTCCAAAGACTCCTCTCTCTTTAGCCTCTCATTTCAGTGTCTTTTGGGGACATTCTTTGGGTGCCATTGCACTAACGTATAGTACTGTTGATCCAGGCTAGCCCAGTACAGGAACAGAAGCCCTAACCATTACTGTAGACCAGAACATTCTGGGTTTACATACCATCCCCTACAAAAGCTCAATATTAGCTAAAACACAACCTATTGTCAGCCCAGAGCTATTGTTAGATTAGAATCAGCATGTGGGTCAGATAAGGTGGCGATGAACCTTACCCCTTTATAGACTGCCACTGAGTGAATCACTAACAAAAACAACAACTTTCAAAAAATGTCAGTTAAGTTAGCTACAAGTAGCATGGATTCTCCCTAAGGACTTGGTCCCACCCACCGCCGCAAACTTGCTTATCTTGAATGTCTGCTTTCCGTCTCTGCATACAAGCTCCATGTTTACTTAACACATCTTCACAGATCATGGGAATTCGTTTCATAGGCATAAACAGTAAGTCTGCCTTTGTTGTGAAGGTGAAAAAAATGGTTTGACCTTGTTAAGCTACGCAAACAAGCCTCCATTTCCCCTCCATTTTCCAGTCAAAACATTCCAGGAGGAATGCAACCTCTTTTTCCCAGACCATCTGCCCTTATACTCGGTCTGGTACAATCACCATACTGTGGTGGACTTTCTTTGTACTGTATTGTCAACGTACCTCAGAATAAACTTAGTAATAAACTGAGTAAAACTGAGTTTATCATAAAAATTTTAGAAAATAAATGTTCTCAACATGCCAATCGTATAAAAGCAGTGATCCCTGAACAGCGGGCACACTCCAGTGTTAAAGCAGGGAAACGTCCTTCAGGGCACAGGTGCAGACAGGGCTGCCACTAGCCCCTTCGGCCATCCCATGATGTACCTCGTGGTATAGCTATCACCCCAGGCTGTCTCAGTCTCCCCCCCCCCCGCCCACAAAGGCAAATATGCGCGACGCAAACAGTGAAATGGTTACTATAGATAATAACAGAGCTGACATTGTCTTATGTCTCATGCCTTATGTAAATGTCCAGGACAGTCCTCATCTAGAGTGAGAATGAGCCAGCGAGCCCCCCCCCCCCTCACCTCCAGGATGTGGTCCCCAGGGGCCAGCCGCCCGTCACGCGCCGCCAGGGAGTCGCGGACGATCTCCTGGATGACGATGTTCCCCAGCGGGGTGTCCTTCCCCCCCACGATGCGCAGGCCCAGGTCGTCCTCGGGCTCGTCCCGGAACAGCTCCACTGTGTTGGCCTCGGCCACCAGGCTGGACCTCATGGCCCCCGTGTCTGGGCAGAGGGAACACACAACACACGGTCTGGCAGGGGATCCAACGGGGGGATGCGTGGTGTAGTCCTGTGAGGCGGAGGTGTCTTCGCCTTCTGTCTCGTCCAATGGGTGAATTAATACGATGCTTGCTTATAAGCAATGTCGTATGTCGAAAATATTTTGTGTTTTTATACTGGATTCCTGGATTTCTTGATTACTTGAGAACCCACGCTCCCTTAAAACGGTCAGTGAACCCAAAATCATTTAATTCACGAATAATTTGTATTTTCTATGCCATTTTATTACTTTGACTGCAATAAGACCTTGGTTGAGAGAAAACTGGAGTCAAATCCTATGTTTTGCCAGTCTCCCCCAGTTTTTATAAACGCTCCACTTGTACAAGCGTGAGGTATTTGCCTTTTAGTATACTCTTCAAAGTCACGACATAGGGACACCGGTGGCGAGGTTTGTGTGTGTGTGTGTGTGTGTGTGTGTGTGTGTGTGTGTGTGTGTGTGTGTGTGTGTGTGTGTGTGTGTGTGTGTGTGTGTGTGTGCAGCAGTTGATTTCGACGTTAACGTCTGAGAGAGGGTGATGCTTCACACACGCTTACTCTATAACACCACGGTGTGTGGCGCAATAAATACACAACATCTCTCATCACAACGCTCCTTCACAACGACGGCACAATAAAAGTACCACAAAGTTTGCATGGGTCGTAACTATGGGGATAACCATTCCCCCCCACCTTTCTAGAATGAAGGAGCGCCGCAGGCCCGCAGTTGGGGGGTAGATAGGCGTGACACACCAACAGAGGACATTTCTGAGCAAACTTCAGCAGCGAGTCAGTTTTTCCTCATCCTGCCACACCTTTGTGTTTGTCTTCACCTGGATAAGCTGCCTGAGGGATGTGACTTCATCCCCTAAATCCCAGACCGCCTCAAACATCTCTCTCTCTCGCCCTGTCTTAACCGTCTACATGTTTCAGAGGTTAGGCGGAATCCAAAATGTATCTTCTTAAGTTTTGAAATTACATCAGCTATTCTTCTTTCACGGGAGATTACAGTTAACAATGATCCCCAACAACAACAACCGAGACTCTCTCTGGTGACACGTTTCCTTTTTTAGGGGAAGGCACACACACACACTGGTTACACACTAGATCAACACACAGATTGCAGGACTGTCACCATGAAGTCACTTTCTATGTTCCCACTTTGGCTTAACATCAATCTGTGTTTAAACGTTGAGTAACCATTAGCTCACCACAGGAAACACAAACAGATTTATTTTTTCGAAGGGAACTGCTCTACCTTCTTCGCTCTCCTCGTAGGCCGGGTTGATCAAGCCGGGGTCGGCGTGCTCTCGCGTCGACGTTCTGGACGGAGCCGCTGGAGGTTTGCTTTCCGCGCACGCCTCCACCTCCCCGCTGCGCCCCTTGACCTCTTTCCAGGAGGGCTTCTTCCTCCTCTCTGCCTCCTCTTTCAACTTCTTGTAAACAGGACATCTGAACGGTAGTGAATAAAAAAAAAATGAAAATGAATAAAAATGAGTGATACAGTCAGCAGAAATGTGTTTAGAATATACCCCATATGGAAGCCCTTGCCCACTGACAGTTTCCTGTGAGGTCCATCATAGTGAATACGTGTTTATGTACATCTCTTGAAATAAATAAGGGGGGGGGGGCTGTTTTGGGGGCTTCAAAGGCTGGCACAGACTATGTGACTATGTAAGAGAACCAGATGCTTGTCCCCACACACTGAATTTAGCCAAGTGCTCTGCTAGACCGATGTGCTCTGTACTGTTTTACTGCATTGCAGAGTCTTGGCAGGTAGCGGTGGGAGGGGGGGGCAGGTGGACTCTGATTTAGTCTTGTGAAACTACTGCTGTTTATTGCTGAACCCAGGGACTTTGCTGCTTGTTTGTTTAAAGGGTTAGAAGGCTAGGGTTATGCTTATGCTAGAAGGTGTGCAGCAGGGCAGAGGTCCATCTCAGCGAAACATTCACTCACAGAGGCTCGCACAACAACCACTGCCAGGAAACTTAGGCTCCACAGCCAGCATTGGCGGAACAATAGCATGGAGGCAGACGGTAATCAGCCAAGGGCCTAGTGATGGCACCTTCGCAGAGAGCCATTGTCGTGAGAGGTCATGGAAGGAAATTGCAGGATATGTCCATCACAGTTTAGAGGGAGTTCAGGTAAACAGGACATTTGCTCGTGCCATCACCCGGCTGCTGCAACTTAACAATAAAGGTCTTTAGAAGAAACACTGAGGATTGCAATGGAAATTTCCATAAGAAATGTGGTTTGCAGGACACTAAGAGACTGAGTTATTTTCTATAGTGACAATTTCCTTGTTTTGTACCATGGTTATCGCTCTTGAGGGGAACTGAGAGAACCTCAGCTGACTCAGACAGCAATACCACGAGCTACATTCCTGAGACGGAGTAGTGGCATCCCTGTCTGCAGCGGTGCCCTCCAGGATGTTCCCCTGCTTTAACACTGGAGTGTGCCCACTGTTCATGGGCCCACTGCAGCGCTTCAGCCTTCGAGGGCTAGTCGCACAGCGGGCTCTCTGCGCATAAACAACTTTTATTTTTTATACTATTTTTTTTACAATCAACTTATAAACTCAACGTTTATTCTGAGTTACGTTGTCAAGGAATTGTCAACTGTGTTGACGCTATTTATTTAGCATTCTACCAGGATGTAAATGTTATCGAGTTGTTTTCACAGGGCTGCCATCTCCCACACGTAGCAGTCTCACCAGCTACTGGAGAACTGATATCTATTGGTACTCAATCCAAGATACTCAAAAGAATATTGAATTTAAAATAGAATAGCTTAGTTCAAGAAACAGTCCAGAACATAATATTGAATTCATGTAGTGTTCACATTATCAAGTTGTCCTCGATATCTTGTGTAGCTTAAACAAGAAACCCTTCGCAGTGAAGGATGACTTGGCCTGATAGCAATGGTTCACGGCGTAACCACTGAGTGTTCATCGGGTGTATCTGCCCATACAGGCCTCATCAGACAGGCAAGAACACAGACCTGTGGCAGATGTCTGGGAAACATCGTTCGCAGCAATACCCCAAAGCACATGCAAATCATTCTACCCTGGAATGCACGGGAATATTAAAAGGGACCAATAGCCTGATGAAGTCGATTTGTGATTACAAACCATTTAGAAAATAGTATCGACCCAGATGTTTGATTGAGAAAAAAACAACAGCCTAACCAGACTGGCTGGATATCTAGCCAGGTTCATAATCAGTTATAAAATCAAAGCTCATTACAATACAAAATACCCTGCCAGCGCTCCCCAGCTCATAGCTCACCTGTTGTGCAGGTGGGGCATCAGCTCGCAGCGCTGCATCTGCTGGGGGCACTCTTCGTTGTGGGGACAGAGCACCATCAACTTGTCCAGCAGGTTCCGCACCAGCAGGCTGGAGGGCCGGCACTGGTGAAGCTGCAGCCTCAGCCGGTCCACGGGGCAAAAGTCCTGCTCCTTCAGAAAGTTACTGAGGCAGAAGAAGCAGTAGGTGTGGCCGCACGGGGTGTCCATGGGACGGAGCAGCGGCTGCAGGCAGATGTGGCACACCAGCTCGTCGTCCACCTCGTCCTGGTACTCGTACAGGTGGTTGTCCTGGCCCTCGTGATGCTGGCCACACTCCTTGCACACGCGCGCCCACGCCAGTGCCGCCGCGGGGCCCCCGCTGGCGGCGGTCTTGGGCTCCGTCATGGTGACTGAAAGAGGGACCACGCTCCGAACTTCCTTTGTTTCTACTGGAAAAGCTTCAGCAATCCCTCTCCTCTATTACCTCCTCCTCCTCCTCCTCCTCCTCCACACGTGCACACCTCTCTCCGGGGAAATCCGGTGTCTTGTTTCCTGAGGCTCTTCTGTATCGTCTAGTGTTTCTCCCCATGTACATCCCGAGAGAACTCCATTTAAAGACCTGTATCCTCTATTGGGCCGGTGTCTGTCTTCAGATCTCAATGATGGTCATCTGTTTGGAGAGGGAAAAGAGAATGAGAGGTCTGAAAGGCTGTACATTTGAAAACGGCACCAGCAACACAGGAAATGACACAAATCCCACACGCAGCAGCGACCCGGCAGCCAGCCACAGCTGTTTCCTCTCAGCAGGTTTCCTGAGGGACAAAGGGAATTCACAACTCAGCTAAATCAGTCACTGTGGGTTTCATTCACTCAGCTAGACTGAATGTAACTCGGCGAGGACACGGACTAACGCTGAACCGGGCTAATGTGACGGAACACAAGGCACGCCACTGCAATGACCATGGGAACACAGCAGCAGCAATGCAATCCTGTCCGCTAATGACCGCCGCGCATCCAATCAGCAGAGGTCTGGATCCCTCTGTGAGCAGCTTAATCTCCCCTAATTCCCTCTCATGAGGAGAGCCCAAGTTATGATTGCATTCTTTGGGGAAAAGTCTTGGTCCATTACCATCTATACACAGTCATCTGTTAGAAATGAAATTGATGCACGAGAAAGACATTAACATTTCTTGAGAAAGATTGAGAAGCAACAGCAACTGTATGTGTAAATCAATGTTCAACCTTTTAGGTGTTGTAACAGCAGAAATGGTAACCCGACACCAGGCAAGGACCAAAACCACCAAACGTTCAATTCCTAAGTAGCATAACAAGCAACATTAAACAGCAAAGCATAACATATATCACCCAAAATAAACGATGAGAAGCTCTGTTCTACTCACTGTGGCCCGGATGGTACTTATGTCGCTGAGACGCTGAGCCGTCCCAGCCACACAAACAACAGGCTCTCATCCAGCAGCTAGGCTCTGCCACTGAAGCCTGGCTGAAACCAGAGCCCTACCTCTCCAGTACACCAGCACAGTAATGATTGTGTCTCCGGTGTGAGTGAGAGACTGAGTGAGGCGGGATGGAGAGAGAGAATAGGTTGGTGTGCACAAGGGTGCAACAGCCGAAGTCGGCAGGGGTCTGAAGCATTCAGCCTACGTCCACCCTTGCGGGTTCCCAGTTCAGATCTGTATGTTTTTGTATGTCAGTGGTTAAGATCGTACGGCTGATGTTGCACTATTGAAGACGAATAGCTCCCATTGGCCGATGGTCGGACCGACAAATCAGACAGAGGCCCCAGTGCCTGCCGTCTTCCTGCACGTACAGAGGCCTTTGTGGGCGCTCATGCGTGTGTGCAGGCAAGGCGGGGTCAGATCAATTCAGACTTTGTCCTCAAGGCCATTCTTTCTCATTGTTCAGGTGACACCGACTCCAGTAACCGATAGGGGCCACGGAACCAGCAGCAAGACAAACATGAGAAACCAGGCGAGGCTCACTCCATGCACCTTAAACCCAGTCGCTCGACGATGAGGCAGAGGAAAAGATTGGTGGACTATTGTAAATAACCCACCCTGCCCTCACAGCTAACAGTAGGCATAGGGTGGCTGGTATTCAGGTAGGCTAAGGAATGATAGGCACTCTGTGGTTGTCGCCCAACCACATTGTTTCCAGGTGAATTGAAGTTGGCTGGTATCTCCTGGGGAGTTTTACGCATGACGAAGCGCATGTATTCATCAGAGGCCCGTGTTTCTCTGATCCTCCAGAGTCTTATGGATGGCAACAGTCAGTGAAGGTGAGAGAAGAAGATAGATGACCAGAGTCCAGGCAGCAGGCTGCTAGGTGTCATTCCAACACCATCATACAAATTGGGCGGTTCAGAGTTCGATCACAATGGTTCTCTAGAGTTCACATGACCTTTAAAAAAGGACATGGCTTTGTAATTACATGTTTACCTTATTGGTGGCACCCTCAAAGAAACAACCACAGGCCACAATGTTTGTCTGTTGGCGAGAACAGACATCATAAGATGATTACCTTTGGTTCCATTTGACATCCCTTGTTGACTGAAAACACAGATCACCAAACCATATCGATGCCACAGACAGATTTGAGAGTATAAAAGCTATTGCTCATACATAGGGGGTTGTCTCACTCACAAGGAGGGAAAACAAAAAGGGGGCAGGATAATGTTCTGGCTAGGTTGCTCCCAGCCAAAAGGTCACTGGGCTCAAGCCCCAAGGTCTTTAGTCTACCTGTAGGCATGCTTGAGCGAGATGCCCAATCCCTACCTTCACCTTAATAACATGCATTTGAAATAAATGTCTAGCCTCTACCTGCTACTTATGACATGCACTGGATTCATTGCAGTGGCTTTGAGTAATGGTAGTAACTTGAAACTGAAATAAAAAAAAATAATGTTCCAACCTGTTTGAAAGGGAGCCAACTGTAAGAAATGATAGGGTGTTATCAATGTCTCTGAAAGTCTAACCGTTCTGACATTGGAATGGCTTAGTTTTTTTTAACAACAAGAGCAGACTGGAAAATGTGCTCATTGCTCAATATTCCTAAACATATTGAAATCAAATTTCTCTCAATCATGTGACTCTCTAAGCTTTGAGGGTGAAAGTCTTAAAGTGTCCTATATTCTCATAGGATTACCAGAGGTGGCATTCCCCCCTTTCTGAGCCAAGTCACTGGTCCAGATGGTATGTGTTGGAGTCACATGCGTGTCCTGTACCTAAGGAACACAGGTGAGCTGCTGACTCTCACTTCCCACCACTGGCCGTGAGACTGTTTGTCATCATGTCTACTCAGCCTGTTGCTGCCTTTACTTACAAAACAATTAAGTCAATGCCTAACGCCTCAGAAAACACATTAAAAGGTCAAATGTGTTCAGCAACATTCCCTCTCTATGTATCCTGGTCCAAAATTTATTATATCACCCTTGATACTAATGATAATGATAAACAATACATAATTCATCATAATTTTTTTACTGATTTTGAACTTCTGTTATGCCTTTGTCTTACTGTCTCTTTTATTATTAGACCTTTAATCTACTGGTATGTGGGTCTATGTCTTTATAGTACTGCACAATAAGCATACTTAAATATCTATTGCACTAAATGTCATAATACACTTAAGAAACTAAACCACTTTATCGTACGTATTTCCTCCATATGCAGCAAGTATTAGGTTTACATTATTGTTTGATTAAATAATCATAGTCTTATATTTAAAAAAGTGTATTATTATAAATGTATTTAACAAATTTTCCCAAAAGGATGCTACAAATGTTATTGTCATTGAATTTATCCGAAAACCTTGTCATTCCACTATTTAATATTTCAAATTCATCCATATCTAAAAACATATCATATTTCTCATTACATCCTCACTGATTAATCCTGTCGTAAGGGGGGGGGGGGGGGGTGACAGCAATGACCCCCTTACGCATCTGACGGCTAATTATGCGGTCGCCAGAATCATAAATAATTCACCGTAGGCTACCCACTGTCAGCGGGTGACAGTCAGCTCGTTCCTTATCGCTACACTGACGTGACATACGCCGCTGATAGAGGAGGTCATAAAAGTACGATTCAGGGACGTCGGCGATGGGGCAACTCACTCGTGGCTGGTCGTCCCAAGAACATGGCTCACCTTCAGTACGTCGGGAACGAGGTTACACGACACATTGAGCGGTAAAAAGGATTTGGGTGTAAACTCGGCGAATTCGAAACAGCAACACACAAACCGCTGTATCATTGGGAACAAATGAATTGTTCAAACATCACGTTATCACACTCACAGTTGCCCACCGATACCGAAACTCGCCAGTCGCCATACCTGTAAAGGTTGTTTTTTTTTCCCCGGAAGTCGAACGAGTCGAAAGAGTTTACCGTGAAAAGCATTATTTCATTAAATAATAGTACTTACATTGACGGATCTCGACGATCTTCTGGCCAACGTCGCTTCTGATTCTGTGGTGTAAAAGTTATTATGGTACACCGCCCCTGCTGTAGTCCATCCGACAGGCGTGAGCTGGGCGATATTCCCAGTTTGGAAAAACAAACAAACCCAGGTCTGACGCTTCTTACAGGAAGTCCGCGCAGGTGTTGTACTGCTCTGTCTAGGAGGGAACACAGCCACGAGTTATATAAGTTACAATATTAAGTGATTTTTCACTATTACAAATAGAATAACGCACGTTAACTTGCAAACATTTATACGAATTAACGTTGTCATTGCAACATCGCATAACAGATACATTTACAATTCTAGAATTCAATGAACGGTAGTTCAAATGAACAAACTTCAATAGATATAATTGTTATTATTTATGACGAATAGGAACGTGTCGTGACTTATTTAAATAAGGAACACTGATAAATGTTTGCATATTCAATGTAGCCTAATTGTAATGAGGGTACGAAGTCACAACTATTATTTTCTTGATTGCCCGGGGAATTTCCGCAGAGACATCTACAATAATTACACATTTCAGAAAACCATGGACACCACTAATCTATGGGCCTACGAATGTCTTGATAAGCCACTCGTTATGTAAAAGTATAGCTTTACTTCTGACTTGAATACATTCTAAACTCAGTGACAATGTAAAGGCACCGTGCCCCCTGCAGGGCGCAAGGGAAGTGTGCGTGCTATAGAACTACAGTGTTGTTAACACTCCACCATGATTTATAGATGTGGAAGGAAACGCCACAACTGCAGGGGCCAATACATGGGGGAAATCTGGACAATTAAGTGATTTATCACCACTTTTATGCAAACCATGTTGATAATAATTGTGTTTGGCTTTTTGTAGAGTCTACATGTAGAACTAGATAATCTATCTGTTAAAGCACCTTTAATAGTTTCTCTATCATGTAACAGCTGTAAGATGTTGGAGACAAATTAATGAGATATTAAATAGCAGTTTACCAACTTAAAGTATACATCTCAAAATGGGGGAAAATAACTCATTTTTTAAATATAAACATTTGTGGGTCCAACAGCAGTGGTGAGTAAGAGTGACCCCCTGTGGGTTGCAACGTGTATTTAATCAATTTACAGAGATATCACTACATTTTAGATACTTAAACTAGGCCTTCAACGGTTATCTAGTCACTCTTCCTGATACTATAAGGAATAGCAAAAAAAAAACTGTAGTGATGTTTATTTTACGACAAATTAATCAAATTGCAACACTACTGATTGTTACGTCCATTGACTAAGATTCATCTATAAGTAAGAGGCTTATCCTAATTATGAACGAAAGAGTGAAGCCAGTTGTATTCCACACTGGTGGTGTGGTGGTGTAGAAGTGTTGAAAAGAAAGGGGGACAAGGTAAACATTGGACAACAACATGACACATCCTCCTCTCGCGTCCTGCTCTCGGCCTGTCTTTCTCGTGTACGAACAGCAGAAGAAGAGAAAAACCTCACAGGCCTCTGTTTGAGGTGGGCGGCGCCTACAAACAAGAAAAGGACGCTGTTTGTCTCTCCTGGGATCAGTAAACATCCTCTACACAAACAAGATCCTTTGGAGCAAGAGATAGCGAGAGGAGAGAAAACCTCACACCACCAGGCCAGCTGGACTCTCACTCCCGGAGACCCTTTGATGTCCTCGAGGAGGGGTTGTAAATGAAAGCATCGTGGGTCCCCACCGCTGGAGATACTTTAGATACATTGTAACCAAGTTCTGTCATGAACGTGAGTGTTCGATAAATGGATGACAGGTACAATAAATACACAAGCAAACCTGCACAAAAATACTTGCAGAAAAGTGTCATTAATCTAACAGAGAAGTGTAGGCGCGTGTGTGTGTGTGTGTGTGTGTGTGTGTGTGTGTGTGTGTGTGTGTGTGTGTGTGAGAGAAAGAGAGTATTTGTATTTGCTGTCAATGGTCCCAAACCTTTGTGCAACAACAGATATTTGCCAGAGAAATCTGATCCATTAAACAAACGTGATCTCAAAAGACAACTATCTACCAACAGACAGCTGTCAGAGCAATGCTGTAGTTACCTACAGAACATTCCCCCAAACACATGCATGATTGCAGGACTAGCCTATCGAGACTTTCCAAAGGTATAATAAATATCCACTCTGCAATCTAACTGTCACTGAGGGGAAACATAAGGCTAAACTAAGTAGGAACCTCCCTAGTCACTGGAGGCTACGCCTTCCTCCCCTGGGTCAGACATACAGATATGTGGTTCAGGCCATGGCTTGTACTCCAGCCTCAGGCTCTGTCTGGCCTTCTCTGCATGGGGTGAATGCCTGAAAATGCTAAAGGGACAAGAGCCCCTTCCACCCCAAACCCCCTTCCACCCCGCCCCTCTCCTTTACAACAAGATGCTTCAAAGGAGAATTTTGTGTGTGTGTGTGTGTGTGTGTGTGTGTGTGTGTGTGTGTTTGTGTGTGTGGTACTGCCAACAGGGTTTAATCGCTCTACCTGGTATCCAGAAACCCATTCCCCACACTACGTTATGCATAGAGATTGGGTAGCATACGGAAACCATTGCACACATCAACAAGGCCTCTAAGATATACAATCTTTGTACATTCCCTGGCATGATCGTATTGATAACCTTGTTGATGAGGTCTAACAAGTCTGGAGAACTAACTCCCTTTACAAGGTGAGGTGGTCAACAACAGTGCTCGGCATGTGTTCTTGAACATCTCAAACTGACATTATTCTGATAGTCAGAGGTCAAAGAGAAGAGTTTGTAATAGAGTTAGGCTGCCCATATGATCTGTACCTCAACGTTCAAATAAAGAAGTTAATCTGTGTGTTTGTGTGGGTTTGTGTATGTGTGCATTCATGCGTGCGTCGATGCTCGTGGACAGGTCAATGAATGTGTGTATATGGGTATGTTTGTGCCTGAGTGTGACTGTGTATCTCTGTGAATGTGTGTGTGTGTGTGTGTGTGTGTGTGTGTGTGTGTGTGTGTGTGTGTGTGTGTGTGTGTGTGTGTGTGTGTGTGTGTGTGTGTGTGTGTGTGTGTGTGTGTGCCCTGCGCTCAGTCTCCACTACATATTACCAGAGCCTCACCACTATCCTTTGTGTATTTGTTTGACTAGCCCTTAGCGCCCGGCCGGCCTTCAAGGCTCAGCTTGTTTGTACCAGCCGTGTCGAGGGGCTCGTCCTCCCAGCATGACGCCCTGTAGCAGATCAAAAGCCCCAGTGATCCTTATCAGGGAACGCGCTTGTACACCTTGTCCCCAGCCTCCTCACACTGTTGACCTGCGCTGTGCACACGGCTCTACAGTTCCTCCTCTTATCTGCATGAAGGCCAGGTTGTGATGATGATGAGAGAGAGAGAGAGAGAGAGAGAGAGAGAGAGAGAGAGAGAGAGAGCTGACCCAACTTAACTCAGGCTGAAGTAGAACTTGTTGTTATTATTATTGTTGTTATTGTGATGAGATAACATGGTACTGGTATTAATCCCAGACAAGAAGTTTTTTATTACTATCGAGTATTGAGTCATTTTATTGAGATACACCTGTGTTTTGTTACAGAGGTAATCTTTATCCGCATAAGCTAGGGGTTATGTAGGGGTTATGCAACTCAAGGGTGCCCACAGGGGAGGCCGTGGACATTAGGGGTTAAACTCAGAACCTCTTGGCCGGGAGTCAGACACAATACTTTGATTCCCAAACTATCCTGCTGATGTTAACGTTATTGTTTTATTCATCAATTACCTTTACAATATAAATGGTTCCCATACTGATGAATCTGGAAATCGAAAAATTGTTCTCTATGCTTCCACCATGTCACTGTTGTCATAGAAACCAACAAATAACACATGTAAATGTGCGGTATCAATAAAAGTGATGAACGGCCACGTTAATGTAGTCTAGAAGCGTGCCTTCACTTGAATCACCCGTGATCCGTTTGAGGCGTAACCCCCATCTCTGTCGTATTGCCTGGGGCCAGGTGTTGCAGCCAGCGCAGGCCGTCTCGCTGATGCATGACAACAGTACATCTGTGTGTCGCTCGCATTTTATGAGTGCGCAGAACCGAGAGACAGACAGGGAGGACCTGTGTCCAAAGTCACGACCCTACCCTGACCTGTGTTAAGGGAAATGGTCGAGCTGCCCGAGACAAAGGAGGAGAAGGGAGAGTCTGTGGACTAACAATGGGGCCGCACTCAGACTACGGGCCACACAAAGGCCGGGACTGAGCCCCCCCTACTCCTCTGTGCCCCCAGATTGCAATAGCGCTGGCATTTCACACCGGCCTGTGAACCAGCCATTCAATCAAACTACTGTTTAACCCGACCCCTCTGGCCAACACAGAAATCAGAATGGGTCTGGCTGGGATGTCTTTAGCTAGGTGACCTCATTAACCCTATCGGGAGCTGTCCGCTCCTCACCGGACACTCTGCTGTGATTTCTCTCCTAGTGTTTCCCTTCCATAGGTGAAGGACAGCTACAGTAATGGTTATGGTTGTGAAAACCACAAGGTGTCACGGGTTTCGTGGAGCACGTCCCTAATTTACTTGGACGTTCGGTAAAGGTGCATAAAAAACCACAACAAAGTAATCAATCGGTGTAGCAATAAATAAAACGTCTAGTGTTGGGTGTAGCAGGGCGATTGCACTCCAGGGAACGAGAGACATGTGCAAAGCACTCGTCCTGGTCAACTTCCCTGGAGGCAAGGCTGAGGAGAAACTGTAGGCCTCTCCCCCACCCACCCCTCCACCACCTCTCTTGTCAATGGACTAACCCCTCCCCTTCACCTGTATGCGGCTTGAATCAAGGTGTTGGGTGGCTGGGGGACGGGGACGGGGGACGACTGCATATCAAACACAGTGGGGCCTTTGAAGTAGCTGGAAACACAAACAATGATTTGGCCACAGTCGTAACAGCTTATTTGTCCCCTTTAGTCATTCATGGGCTGCTTGTTACATGTCTATGCTTTCAAAGGGCTGGCTGGGAGCACCAGAGGTACAGTAGCTAGGCCGACTATGAAGGTTTCTGCCTGTAGGGTTGTGGGTTTAGAGGAAGGCCATCTGGCTTCCTGTTCCTTAGATTTGATATTGATTTATTGGCTGTACACAGGGCAGATAAGGGGACGACACACCAGCTGCCCAAAGCCTAGAGCCTCTTACTGTTGGCCTAAACCCCCGCCCCCTAATTGTTCCTTGCTTCATCTGCCTCATTGAAACACATCAAGATGAAACAACCTAAAGTTGAACGACTATCCCTATCATCATATTATTATTTATTCAAAATAATCATTAGTTTTTGCTATTACAACTTCATTGTGCAAGAACAAATCTGATTGCTAAAAATCGAATCTGTGATTACAAGGGATGTCGATGACGTACTTCCAAGAATATCATGTGGTACTGCACCAAATCATTTAACTAGCAGAAAACAGAAAGGTATCGTTTTTATCATAACTTAAAAGAAATGCAATTTGCACCTCCATCAAGACGTTTTAAAGACTTTGCGCCAGGATGACTCAATATTCTCTCTCCGAGAAACCCTTTTGTTTGTAATGAGGTGCAAAGTGACGTTGACCCTTTCTCACAACCACTACGATCATTTTCACAGTAAGCCCATCGCAGGAACAATTAATAAGGTCAAAAACGTGGCTTCTGTTTGGCCTCCCCTGCCTGTAAAGTGGGCCTGAGAGTGTTGCAGTGTGGCTGGAGCTTTGCTGGCCTCAAAGGTGTCAACACAGCCACATGAATGAATCCACTCTGTTCTCTCACCAATTCAATGGCTTTACTCTCACCCACCCCACCCGACTCTCATTCCCCACCCCCGAGACTTCTCCCACTTCCACCCCCTCTCCCCCAACACAGGGCTGTGATGTAGCGGTCTCAGATAATGAGGTGAGAATTTTATTGCACCAGTCTGTGAGCCTGGCACCAGCCTGTATGAGGAGGAGGAGAAGGAGAAGGAGAAGGAGGTGGGGAGGTGCAGCCTGTGTTCACTAGTCACCGGCGCCCTCTGTTGATCCCATGCCACGGTCCGTCCCCTGGCTGGATGTACTGTATCGAGCCCCCTGTCACACACCAGCACTTCAAAGAGGAAGATCAAGGGTTGGTTTGCGCATGACATCCCCAGCATGACAATGCCCTGGCCAGCCTACACCTGCTGCTACGTGCTGGTCCCCCTGAAGACAGGCCGGCTGCTCCCGCACTAGCCTCTGTGGAGGAAGTGCTCATTCAGGGGGCAAATATACATAGAGGAAGAGGGCAGTTCTCTATCTGTGCTCTGTATAAATAAAAAGGGGAGGGGTCGAGGGCGCTGGGGGGCTAATGACAGAGACAGAGGAAGGACAGTGGAGGATGGTAGGGCACTCCTAGGGACGACCGGGCAACATTGCCCGGGCAGATATGGATAAGACGATGCGTTTGAGCGCACATCTCAGTCTACTTATCTTGAAAAAAGGCCACAGCCCTGCTATCTCTGGCACTGAGAGACACACATGCGTCGTCGGGACAGTGACATCAAAGGGAGATCTTTTAACCAAAGCGTTTTCAAAGGAAGCCCCGAGACTTTTATTGCTCTTGGGTGCAAAGAAAAGCCTAGTTTAAACTGTGACATTCTTCAGGCTTTGGATTCCAGTTCTGAATCATGTGCTTCTATAAATCTGCTCTGTTCTATGAGCTAATTTGTTACACAGTGAGCCCACAGGACAGCAGACACATTCACTTAATGTACAATTGGATCCAGAACAGATTTGAAACGGACCTCATCTATTTCAGTCATAACGACTTTACCTCCATGACCTTTCAGTTAAGAAAACATTTAGCTCTCTGGGAAAGTGCCATCTTAACAACCTGTCTGTACAGTGCATTATCATTATTACTTCCATTAAGAGATGACTGCATTGAGAGGAGTGAAAGGAAGACTGATTACTTCTACTCTGCAAGGCCCACTCCTGAGAGAGAGCGAGAGAGAGAGAGAGAGGGAGAAATCGGGGGGTTCTCTCGGCAGGATGTAAACAAAAAGTGGTAAACATGAGTCATGACAGGGATGAAAATATAACTCTTATAAATATTTATTAATTGTGAATTAAAGGCATAATTATTTAATTAGCATCGTGCCAATGGGCCATAACTTGGTCGATGTTAACAGGGAGGTGTACAGTACTTTGATCATTGTAATATTATAGCAGTTGTAGTTATTCAAATGACAGTTTCAATGCTTTTTGAGGAAACAATAATTTCTGTCATTTAAAATGATGGAAATGCTGTGGTTAATAAAAATGTCTTCTTTTTTTTTTTAAATAAAATACAAAGGTTTTCAGTGATCGTACCACTGTAAGTCCAGCTGTAAATGAAAGACTGATCTTTTTATTGAGCGATTACCGACCCCCCTAAGTGGCGTGTCATTCCCTTTCAGTCATTCGAAAGCAAAATGTTTGAGCCTGGCGCCATCTATCGTTGTGTCTCACTCTGAACAAGTTGAAGTCGAAATAGCACCCCCTGATGGTTTTACAGTGAATAACCAACCCTTTGGCGTCACTGAATAGTGTGACGTAACTCACAAACACAACACCGCTGGCTGGGGGAAGAAGGATACTTTCCTAGTCTATCTTTAGGCCGAGTTGTTCAGGTAAACAATTTATTCTCATGGCTCCCTTATTATAGTTAAAGTCGTTGGGTGACTATTCTGCCCGATTTAAAATGGCAACAATTAGAAAGGATGATAGACTGACAAGTTCGCAAAGCTTTTCGTGTGTCGGTTTTGCGGGTATTCTTAGTAAAACGGTCACGTCTCCTTTGGAAGTTATAAAAATCAAAAGTCAAGTTGGCACCTTCCATTGCAAGAGAGGTTTCTGGCAAAGTTTTCATCTCATCCACAAAAACGAAGGACTTCGAGGGTTTTGGAAAGGAAACCTCGTTTCCTGTCTTCGGTTGTTCCCTTACAGCGCAATTCACCTGGCAGCGTACAAAAAGTAAGTGATTTAATAAATAGTATATATAACCTCCTTGATTATACTGTGGCGTTTCCTTACCTAATCAGCTGTGGTTTAGGGAACAAAGGCTAGCATTATTGCTAACGTAAACACCAACTTCGTTTGGCTAAACCAAGCATGAATACAGGGATACATAGCCAGTTTTATTCAAAATGTATGTATCTATGAGTTAGAGTTTATATAGGTTGTTAAGACACATAGACAACCTATTACTATCGACTTTATTTGATTGTTACCACAAGCTATTAAGCTTTACCCAGTTTAACACTTCCTCCATTTCAACTAAGGCACACCCTCTCTTATTATCCAATCAAATCGCTCTGTTCCCTCAGTCGATGTTTTGGCGTCATCAGACACCCGTCTCGGGGTCACTAAAGAGCGAAACCTGGCGAAACAACCGGTTTCTAAATCATTAGAGCAGCTAATCATAGGTTCAAGTGTTACGATATTTATGATCGGAAACCAATGTAAGTTGTTTTTGGCTGAGCGTAACGCTGAAGTGCCTTCATGTTAATATTGTTCCAACCACCAACACGAGGAAATGTACCTGCTGTACAAAATGTTCCAGGAAGGAAGTGCCGTGATTGGTTGAAAAATATAGTGGATTCTTCGTTCATACACAGAGATTACTTACTTATTTAATATACTTTTTTTTGTTGCTTTTTACGATAGAATAGGAAATATTCCTACAAAATGAAGTTATTACAACTTTGTCAAGGATAATATTCCCTATGAATACTACTAAATGTTAAGAATAGTAAGAGATCTCTTGACAGGCAGTCAAGCTGAACAAGGTTTTAATATTTATCAGGCTGAGAGTAAATATTTTACATGGACAAGCCTGAGCATTATCTTCCCTCTTCCCTACTGATTTCCATACTTGGCTGCTTCTGTCTCCAGGATAGTCCACCTTCACATGGACGAGATGGGCTACGTCTCCCAGTGGAGGGCCATATTTGCTGGAGGAATCGCCGGCATTGCAGCAGCGCTGGCTACCTACCCTCTGGAGGTGGCAGAGACCCGACTGATAGTGCAGAACTGCAGAGAGCCCACGTACACAGGCGTCCTGAACACCCTTGGCTCCGTCTACAGGAGCGAAGGACTTCTGGCCCTCTATAGGGGCTTCTCGCTAACAGTACTGGGTACATAATGCATCTCCTCCAGTATTGATGTGCAATAGAAGTTATTAAAATGCACGCTACAGTGCTTGCAGGGCAGGTTTTAGAGTATTAATGACATTGCCCATTTGAGCACTGGTTGTTGACTAGTTGTCATGGCAGCGATCAAGAGCCCTTTTGTAATATTCGAGGCTGAACAAATTCAAGGCCCATTCATTCAAGTTCCATACAAAATATTTTCAGAAATTGTCCATCTTGGTCTATACAGCACATAGCAGAAACCTATTATTATTTTATTTGTTCATCTATTATACTGCAGAACTTCAGAAAAAGTCATCCTCACTTTCAAACTAAACAGCAGAGTTTATTGTTGCTGATTCTTTTAAATTGTTGTTCATAACAGAAGATAATCAACATATTCATGAGTGTATGATAAGTAGAGGCTACAGACTGAATCATCATCTAAATGTGCCCAACTAGTCAGAATTGTCATGGACTAAAAACCTTTCGGAATCTGTTACTATTAATGAGCGTGGATGACCTTTCTAACCAACTCCTTTGCTGTTATGCAGGTGCCTTTCCCTTTTCCATCGGCTGCTTCGCGGTGTACGCAAACCTTGACAAACTCTGGCAGGAGCCCCCCTTCCGCTTCAACTCCCTGCAGAACTTCATCAATGGCTGTCTGGCTGCTGGAGTGGCCCAGAGCCTGTCCTATCCCTTTGACACGGTCAAGAGGAAGATGCAGGTAAAGTAGGAGTGGATCACTGACGCTTAGGTGTCAGACATTGTTGAGTTAAATTATGTCCACCAGGGGGCAGTTTTGGCATTGCTATTCAATCTGCCTTTTTTTGGTCATTCAAGGTTTAAACCAACATGAGTGATGTTGTCGGAAATATGTCAGGACATTTTTCCCTTCAGAATGTCCCAGTGTCATGTCTGTAATAAACGTACGGTCATGATAAGAGAAATTAAATAAAGTTTACTGGTAACTGTGATTAAAATACAAAGTTAAGTATATTCCGCCCTATTTGGTTCAGGATCCCCAAAACAACATATGTAGTTTCACAAGTAGGGGACTGAATTCTGCAAGAAAGGATGCATGCTGAACAATAGCTCGGCAAAGGACAGAGTACTACATGGGTCTATAATAAGGCACCACGGGGTCATACAGCAGCTGAGAATGTGATGTGAATGTGAAAACAGGGCCTGGGTTTGCATACGCTGTACATAACCTCTCTAAACATAGTCACGGCCACTATCACTTTGAAAGGCACAGTCAGAGTAATGGGTTCCAAGTTCATTCAAGTTGACTTTTTAGGATTAGAACAAGGTTTTATAAGCATCACCATATATCATTGTTTTGACTGTTTGAAGATTTCATTAGAGGAGGATGAGGAAAGTTAAACATTTATTTTATACGATTTGTTTAAACGACAAGGTCACCAAGTATAAATGATGTTATCTATCTATCCAGCCAACAAATGGCAGAATGAAACTGCCTTGAAGCAGAGAGCGAACAAACAACTTCACACCCTCCTGCTCACAAGCATCACAAGCATCCTCATCCATGTCGCTTCACACGGCAAAACACTGATTGCCAAATCCATCTGGATGATGGATTCTGTAGAGCAGAACAGGTGGGACTTGTTCCACTGTGTTCTTGGAGAGCAATCTAGCTCTATCACGCTGAAAGTGTCTTGTCTGCCATTCTCTAGAGTAGTCTTCTGAGCCAGAGAAAAGGTTGTTGCTAATTGGGTATTGCATCGTGAATGCCGGCCACAAGAAGAATTGTATTACCT
This sequence comes from Pollachius pollachius, assembly GCF_949987615.1. NCBI lineage: Eukaryota > Metazoa > Chordata > Actinopteri > Gadiformes > Gadidae > Pollachius > Pollachius pollachius. The sequence goes on from NC_136943.1 coordinate 9,917,520, forward strand.
CGGCGGTGTCCTTTATAAATCGGTGGAAGTAGTTTAACAAAATAGCAATGGTTGTAACTGATGGTTATTATTAATCAGGTTTCTGAAATCCATGCAATATTGGTCTTGGTAAACATGCTAGCATAGCTTTTATCCCTTTTGAAATGTAGGTTCCTGCTGTTCCTCTCCCAATCAGTTTATTTATATGATCTAATTGTGTGAGTAATGTGTATATAATTAAAAATATATATATTTGGGAGTGGTTAACTCTCATCCAGGTTTGGAGCTGTAAGTTACGATCTTATTCAGTTGAAAAAGTTGATGTATAGCAATTTGATTATCTTTTTCCCCACTTACAATAATTACTGCAGTATAGAGAAATTGTATAGCATGATAATAGTAGTAGCCTGATTTTCACCCCCTTTCATTGACTAATTCCTGCCTTTGCTGCATATGATTAATCTCAAACCCCCAACTCATGTATGCACTGTGCTTCCTTTCTCAGGCCCAGAGTTCCCACCTTCCACATCTAGGGGGCGCTGATGTGCACTTTACTGGAATTCTGGACTGTTTCCGGCAGATGATCAGAAACAAGGGCGTCTTCTCCCTCTGGAGTGGCTTCACTGCTAATACGGTCAAGGTGAGGACGATCTATGTTGCAGACCCAAGGGCCCATTCACACACAGATTGTCTAGCGTGATCCTAGAGCATAGAGACCATTATTTCTTAAATCACATCAGTTATTGGGTTTGTTGGCTTCTTCCTGTAACGATCTAGCCGGGCTGGAATAGAAACTAGGGGATTTGCCATGCCGAAAGTGTCTGGTTCGCAAGCCAGCCACACTACTACTGCATCAACTTTATGCCTGTCTTTGAAAGCTGATCAGTGTGTTTCATTACCATACTACGCATGTACCAGACGTAACAGAAAAAGAGGCAGGGCCTTGGCCCACGATGTCCTCAGCGTAGTTCAGCAGCACGGATATAATGAGCTAGGTGAACAAACCATGGAACAGTATGCCCCTGTCTCAAATTTCCACTCCAAATGTCATTTGGTGATGGCGGTGGAGTGTATGCGAGTAGAAGGCCCTCTCTTCATCATAAGAAAAGAGAGTGTTTTCTATGATTATGTGTTTTGTATGATTTTGTGTGTGTGTGTGTGTGTGTCCATGTCATGACGCCAGGTCACTCAAAATTGCAGAGACACCATTTGCATGTTGATTTTGATTCCATTTCTCCTTCTTCTACAGATCGTCCCTTACTTTGGCCTCCTTTACACCTGCTTTGAAACGTGCAAGCAGGTGTGCCTTTACCGCAACGGGTACATTGTCTCCCCTCTGAGTTACACGTTGGCCCCAGGTGTTGACCAGAGCCTGGGGCCTTACGAGCTACAAGAGGTGAAGCGCTATTTGAAGAACAGGAACTTCAGGTCGCAGGACTCCTTTAAGAATCGCTGGTGAAGAGGGACCGTGCGACTCTCTGTGCAATAGATAATGAATGCGGCTCACAATGACCTCGGTGATAAGGCAAGGACTTGCTGTGGCAAGATGAGTCGCATATTAATTTCCTTACCGTAGATTTTTTCTATGTGTTTCTTTTTTTGTTCTGTTCTCCTCACATTTCTGGACTCCTATTCCTTCAAAGAGATACCTCGACAAACACAGCCCTATGTATTATCTGACAGTGTTATTATTGTTACCCTCACCTTCTTATTCCTCAGTATTTCCAGTTTGATTATTATCCATGCTGCTGTTTTAATATTAGTCCTCAAGGGACTGGCATCATGTATGTATTTGTTATCATGTATGTATTTGTTATTTGCATAGGAAAATTAAGTCTTTGAAAACCACAATGTGTTTCCATAGGAGTGTGGTTTAATGATGGAGACAGTTAACTGTACATGGGGCTTATTCATCTAGCGGCCATGTTTGTTTTTCTCAGAACTAGTTGCAATAATCAAGATGGAACAAAGATGGCTACTAGCTGAATAATCTCCATTATGTGCCTTCCTTGAAAGTTTTCCAGTTTTTTTGTGGGGCTGATTTTAAAATGTTTGCTATGGAGAACTAGATGTGCCATAGTAAAGAAAGCGGTTTATCAGTTAAAAAAAGATTTTACTGATCAAGATGTTTCAACGATCAATTTTACTGCAAACAAAGAGTCCTGCTTGGGTGGTAGAGAGAATATGAATTTTATTTGAGCAATCATTTTTGTTGTTGAAGAATGTCTGTTTATTTTGATCATTTGTCATTTTGAAACTTATTTAAAATCATGTAAATCCCCTGTATTTTCTTTGTTTCTATATTTTGTTATGGAGATCATTTTTTGCCAGGGTCTTACTATCACTGTGTCAAAGGTAATGGAGGAAGTGAAATTTAAAACATTTATTTGTGTCCCTAATGATAGCACACACACACACACACACACACACACACACACACACACACACACACACACACACACACACACACACACACACACACACACACCACCATCCACACAATATTAACCCTCCCTGGCTGCCCTCTAGGGCCAAAAGTAACATAATCCTTGTTTGTTCTTTTCTTCGCTCGTTTCAAACTCATACACATTACACATTAACCTGAAAGCTTGTTTTAAAAATGAAAATACCCAAGTTTTATCACTTTTTTGTGATTTACAACAAACTGTGTTGACAACTTTGCATATAGACTCATAACGTATTTGCCCACTGGGTGAACAAGAAATGGGGTCATTAACTGATGCAGTGACCTCTCTTCAGCTGGTTCACGATGACCTTTATTTGGCATGACCTTGAGTTAACCACCAAAACTACACGTGATGTTTAGATTGATTAATCTGACTAGAGGTTATTGGCCTGAATTAAATGTTATTAAATAAGTTAGTATTTGTAGTACTTTGTTTGATTGTAGAGAACATTATTCAAACTTATTTGGGAATGAGGGGAGGGGGCACATGTAAATCTAAAGCCACTTTTGATTCCCGCCCCCTTGAACGCAGGACCACCAATGAAACACAGAGGCCAAGTTGACGCTATGTCCCGCGCACAGCCTTCTTAAGCCCCTTCCCCCGATTGTCTCTAGGTCATTTTAACTCAACCGGCAAACCTCACCCGGTCCTGCAAGTGAAAGGGAAGGTACCTTAAAACAACTGAAGATGGGTGATCAAGCTATTTCTTTCGCTAAGGACTTCTTGGCTGGTGGCATTGCCGCTGCCATATCCAAAACAGCTGTTGCCCCCATCGAAAGAGTGAAACTTCTGCTCCAGGTGCGTACAAAGACAAATTACTTTGTCCCCATTCTTTGCAATTTACCTCTGTCTAGTTTAGCTTTTGATATGTTTTGAATCGTTTTGAATGTCTTTCATATGTTGCACAGATATTGCTGACAGATCCGGGCTCTGATTAAGACTTCTGCTTATGTCTATAAGTTGGGATCCAAACGAGGAAAAAATGGTTTGGCTGTTTGATAAATTAAGTGACGCCTCCTGCGTAATATGCCACATAGCTAGCCAAAGGTCCAATAGGTCAGGACATGCAGTCACTGCGTTATTTATTCAATTTGAATGAATAACAGAGTTGCACATGTTATCAAGGTCGCGCAAGGGTAGGCTAGAACTGAGCCTGAGCCAACACTTTCCATTGCGCTGGGCCTTCAGTCACGAGTGGGAGGTGGGGCGTAGTTGTTGAATGGATGTCGTAGAGGGCGGCTTGTTGGAATGACATTAAGGTGTCAGACCGCACTAAGACGATTTTAAAAGTCTGGTGTTGTGTTACCAGCAGTCATGCGACCAGTTGGGACATTTTTAAATTGTGCAACCACAATTCAGCAGGAGTATTGTGCATTACTTCAGCAGTATTGAAGCAGTTCCTCAGAAGTATTGTTCAACAGTATTGTGCATTAGAAATTAATCTTCTGTCTTGCTCCACAGGTCCAACATGCCAGCCAACAGATCACGGCTGACAAGCAGTACAAGGGCATCATGGACTGCGTCCGGAGGATCCCCAAGGAGCAGGGCTTCCTGTCCTTCTGGAGAGGTAACCTGGCCAACGTCATCAGATACTTCCCCACCCAGGCCCTCAACTTTGCCTTCAAGGACAAGTACAAGAACGTGTTCCTGGACGGTGTGGACAAGCACAAGCAGTTCTGGCGCTACTTTGCCGGTAACCTGGCGTCGGGCGGCGCCGCCGGAGCCACGTCGCTGTGTTTCGTCTACCCCCTCGACTTCGCCAGGACACGCCTTGCCGCTGACGTGGGCCGGGCCGGGGCCGGTCGAGAGTTCAAAGGCCTGGGAGACTGTCTGGTGAAGATCTCCAAGTCTGACGGTATCAAGGGTCTGTACCAGGGCTTCAGCGTCTCCGTCCAGGGAATCATCATCTACAGGGCTGCCTACTTTGGTGTCTATGACACGGCCAAGGGTGAGTGCTCTGCTTGTGGTGCCAGCCCTAGCCCTAGCCCTAGGGTCATGGTCGTCTTACGCCCGAATTTGTATGCGTTGGCCAACTGCCAATAATTGTGGATGCATGTTTGTTCACTGTTCTTTTTGATACTTTCGCTTCCGCAGGCATGCTTCCCGATCCCAAGAACACACCCATCTACGTGAGCTGGGCCATCGCCCAGACGGTGACCGCCGTGGCCGGTTTCGTGTCCTACCCCTTCGATACCGTCCGTAGACGCATGATGATGCAGTCCGGCCGCAAAGGAGGTAGCTGCCATTTATTTTTTTAACGGTTATCGTTGTGTCGCTAAAAGTTGTGGTAACAATGATCGTACATTTAAACTTCCAATTAATGATAATGTTTATCAAATGTTTTGTTTTAAATTTCCCATTCTTCCTCAGCTGACATCATGTACTCCGGCACCATGAACTGCTGGAAGAAGATTGCACGCGATGAGGGCGGCAAGGCCTTCTTCAAGGGGGCGTGGTCCAACGTTCTCCGAGGCATGGGTGGCGCTTTCGTGCTGGTTCTGTACGACGAGCTGAAGAAAGTCCTATAAGTTGTCGCTGTTCGTGTCCACGGTTTCTGTTGTGACGACTGTAACATATCTTGTACATTTGAAAGAACTGAAATACCACTGTATTTATAGGGACCAGCTAGTATGTTCTTACTAGTTGTAGTGGGGAGTCTATTATGCACTACTTTGTTGGCCACGTTTGTTTGTTTCCGACCACCTGAATGTTAATCCTTCACCAAAGGAATGTAAAAATAAAGACAACCTTCTAATTTAAACGTCATTCCCTTGTTTATTTGGCTGCAGCTTTTGTCAGGCATTTAATATATAGTCATATATTTACAAGATGTTGCCTCCCCTGGCTACAGCTTTACTTGGAAGCTATCACACCATGCTGAATGAAACTTGATCGTTGCTACACCGGGTCAATCTCATGGGTTGTGATTGGCCTTTACCCAAAGCCAGCTGAAGGGTTTGAGCTGCAATTTGATATTTCAACGTTTCTTTTTTTTGCATATGGCAGATGCAAGTCGTCCTGGTTTTCACTGCATTGAATGTCCTTGCTGAATTCTCGGCATACTAGTGGGTAACTGGAAGGAGCAGTGATTACCTGTGCCAGGGTGGATTATTCCCTCTTTCTAAAGTGACTTTAGTTTCCCATCATCACGCCTCTTCTCTGCCTCCGACTGGTGTGACTAACACTTTAACCTTGAGCTGATGGAGTTCCTCTGCTAATTGGACATGCCTGCTTTGGGTGAGGCACACGCATTAATATAACTGAAACTACAGCCATTGTAGAACTACTGTCCATGTAGTACCAGTAAGGTGGTCAGTGGGTATTACTACGGACACTTGAGGTTGGATTATTTGACTATAGACGTAAATTTACTCTACAATAGAGGGTGGTTACGGTGATGGCTTTAACATGCTGTTTGTGGTTTGGACTGGGTTTGTGAAAGCAACGACTATACACCAGAATGCCTTAACAGATTTCTGGAGCTTTCACACCAGCTGTAAGGCGACATTGGCTTTTTGCCCAAATGTCTACACAGAAGGCGTGTACTGATTAACTTGCAGGGACTAGCTTGCAGGCAATGTTGTCACTGGCTGTATTTGGTCCCTTGACACGATGGTCATGGGGCTACTAGATTATTTAGAGCTATATTGACTCCACTCCAAACGGATGCTTAAAAGAACAAGCTTACATTAGTACTAAAGTATTGTTTCATGTGTATTGTGCCCTTCTGGTAGAGCATAGATATTGTAAAGAAATTACTTTTGTTCCATTATTGTCGCTATCTCGGGGTACCGCAAACTTGCTTTGAATAAATGATGGATGGGATGTCAATGTCTGCGTACGTGGAAAGCATAAAATTCCCCATCTACACTGGTGAATTGACGGCACAATATAAATCAGACACTGAAAGTGTCTGACCTGAGCTACTATTCTCTGACACTGAAAGACAGACTGGCTTATTGCCTTGGCAAACCTACATTTTTACACACAAATGATTCAAATTGTAATGGTCTACTAATTCTGTTAGATTGTCATGGTAGCTTTGGGACACAAAATTCTTACATTTGCATATCAGTAGGCCTAAACCAGCCAGGCGGGTCCATGGTGGTAATCCTTCAATTACCACTGAGAGCCCCCAAACACACACACAAACACTCAACACACACACACACACACACACACACACACACACACACACACACACACACACACACACACACACACACACACACACACACACACACGGAGCTGCCGGCTAACAACCGGGTTACAAGAATGGGCAGAAGAAGGATTTGTCAGAAGGAACAGGGATCAGTGCCATTTATGTTCTGTTCATCTGTGGTGTTAGGCACACAGCGTGAGTTTGAGGACGGTGGACAACCAAGAGGCGACCAGAAGTGCCAGAAGTGTAGGGCCCAACAATATAGAGGTCCCTGCGGCATGACTAATATTTTTAAATTTGGAAGTGTTCTGATCGAAGCAACTTATTATTTACTATTAAGGATATGTACATATAAAATATAGCAACGTGTATTATATGTAATACTCACCGTAACTCATCACTATAGGCTACTAACAAGTGTTTAAAGTAGTATTGATGAGTGATAAAGATTTTAGATATCAAGAAGAATCAAGGTTGGACATTATATTTTTATTAAGGATCAAAGCGGTCTCTTTAAACTTGCTGTTAGGCTATATATCTCTGTCTTCATAAGATCCGCTCATAATGTGTGTCGTGGAAAAGATAACGTTGATGGCACAGGGAATTTCATGTTCTAGGTGTGTGGCCCTTGGTTAACTTAATAGAGGTGGAATACGAAAGACCAATCTTACCCAAACAAAATCCTATGATATCGTGCTTGATTTGGGGATTGGTGCTGCATGTCCAACATACATTTATCATTATGGAGACTGATAAGCAACGTTCTTCTGAAAGCATTTATACTCATTCACTGTTAGGCCACCAAGACATCGGGGTGAGGAAAACATTGTCACAAACACATCTTCCTGAATAGTTCTGAATTAAATTAAGAGAATACACACCGAATGAGTATTCAGGCCTAATATTATATATATATATATATATATAGTCCTAATAATAAAGGCATGTAACTTACAACATTTTCATCTGACCTCCTTTTGTCCACCAGCGACCTCAGGTGGTAGATACAGAGGTCCATGTATTTTATTTGAACAGTCTATTGTTTGAACCCTTTGAAGACAGCATGCCGTAAGGCAGCAAGAAAGTCAGGTATGTTGGCCAAATGCAAATGCATTGATTAGGCGATAAGAGACCGAAACCACGTATATCACATTCAAATAGCATCGCCCACACTTCAATAAACCCCTTTTACATCTGCAACAATGCATCGCAACTCCAACAAGAAAACAACAAGAAAAAATAAAGAAAAAAACGTAGCATTCTCCAATCGATGGCAAAGAAATCCTCCTGTAGTTTTTTTGTTAGTACACTAGTCCACGCCCAGACCCCTATCTCGAACAAGTTTGACTCTTTTTAACCTGTAGATGGCATTACATTGCCCCCCTGACTCCAAACCACGCATCTGCTTCCAATACGTAGGGGCTGCTGGTACATCACATCTGCTCCGAGTAGCCTGCTGTTCACGCCTGAAGAAAAACGGAATCGTATCAGCACTGAAGATGTGCATAACCAGAGGAGCAAGTGATAGGACTAAACCTATACGTCGAAACTAAGTAAAAGCAATACCACGGGAACTTCTTCGTGGGTGAAAAATAAGAAAGATGTACCCATGGCGGTTATGGATCGCCATGATTATGGGCTCACTATGGTACTTTTCAGAGTACGGTCAAATAGCGACTCAGTTCGTGTTGTGTGTCCTGTGTTGTTACCTCTCTCCCCCGCCGACATTGAGAAACATGGGCCAGGAGAGCGGCACACAAACAGACGAAACAGCCCAGGAAGACGATCATCGGGTAATGTACATTTTCGCACACAAAGATTAACTCTTGCGATGATCTGTACCTGCGAGAATATGCATTGTCAACCATGAGGAAATGTTGTATCATTATAAAATACAAAGGAGCCTGTTTAGCTCGATTAGGTGCCCAAGAATTGAGTTGAACATTGCGGCATTGTGCCGCAAGATGCACCAAGTCCATTAACCCAATGCACTAGGGCTACCCTTGATTTATCTATCGTTTATTGTGGGTAAAGTGACTTCGGACGTTCTGACAACTCTTAAAAGTCTTTCAAAGGTTGGTATGCAGCCAAAGCCCTCGGTGAATTTGCTTTATGTCAACAACGGATACCATTATATTGTTCACATGATGGCCTAATTGTTTTTTTTAACTTAACATGTTTCCATTGTTTCTTTAAGGGAAACGTAGCTGGTGCAACATGTTTTGGTTTCGATATCAATGATGGAGGGAATAGCCCACAGGTTAATCAACAGGAGGACCTTTCGTTTGAGCTGCAATATCCCAACGTCAAAAGGTCGCTGAGGCAAGGTAGGACTTGCCTTTACAGCCGGAATTTAACACTGTAATGTAAATGTACTTTGGCGTCTTTTTCCTTCAGAGTTCCGTAACATGAGTTTGAAGGAAAGCATTCGAATGTCCAATAGAGCTCATATAGCCAGACAGTTTCCATTGTGTTATCAACCAAACGGTGTGTGTACAGATGACAGTGTTACCTTGCCTAAAGCATTAGGCTCTGGAGAGCTCATGTTACAAGGTGGAAGTGAAAGCTTTGCGGGAGTAATTATAGAACACTTTTAAATGCTGTGAAAGCAAGCCAACAGTTGATCTGTCTATTGCTACACAAATGCGTTGAGTTCAGAAGCAAAGGAGGCTAGTTGGTCGCTTTTGGCTTTTGAATCTTCATTTTGGTATTGATTTTCCTGGTTGTTTACTTTTGGCTTTTAAGTTACACACAGAATAAGTGCATATCAAAACCAAATCAATATCTAGAGAATATATACATGACTGTACTTAAATAATTGTGTGTGTGTGCGTGCGCGTGTGTGTTTGCGTACGCATGTTTGTGTGTTTGCATACGTGTGTGTTTTGTTTGGTTGCATTATGCATGTTTGTGTGGTCATGTCTCTTCGTGTGCCTGTGTGTTTTGTATGTGTTCCCCCCCCTCCCCAACCCAGTGTTCGAGTGTGCTTACAGACAGTTAATCCTCCCCTGGTACTGCGTCCCAGAGCCCCCTGAGTGCCAGCCCCTTCATCAGGCTCTGGGCAGGGGGTTTGACCTGGTGGTGGACCGGGTCATCAGCAGAGCCCGGGACTTTGACCTGTGCGAAGCTGTGGTGGGCTCCGTCCGGATCCTGACCCAGCACTTCCATAATGCGAAGCAGGCGGAAAGGTGAAGTTCTTATTCCTGTTTCTACTTCTATGGAATCCCCTACAAGTTCTAAATAGTCGTACGCACAAGGTATCATGTCATCTAGAGTGGTTTGCTGTGTGGTCTGTTATGGCAGATTTTATGTCACCGGTGAATCATCAGACATTCTTTGTTTCCTTGGCGTGCGTCTTTTAACCTGAGGTGTTTTATGGGATGACTTACGACTGGAATTTCACCTGCGTCATCAAAACAGTGCTGCAACCATTAGAAAATCAAACTCAAAGATTCTCTCTTCTACACAGAAGAACATTCACACAAGCCGATTGCCTGGCCCATCGGCCAGGCAACTTTGCTAGGCCTGCCTGGTCTATGCTCATCCTACAGTTTTGGTTGAAAACCACACCACTGTGTTTCTACTCCCTAGTGTAGTATACTATTGTGTGTAAAGACCTGACTCAGAACTATTAATGTTTACACAAATTCAACATTGTACGTTTCCCTTGTCAACGATCAATTTAAATCAAAGTGTATTTTGTTGGTGTACGTTTAAAATCGGTTAATTACAAACTCTGCGTCTCGTCACAGGGATCCCCTGTTCGGCTCCAGAGCAGAGGAAATGGCTGTCCTGCGGGTGTTCGCCGAGGCCCTGGTCCGTAATCTGTTCCCTGAGTCTCTGTGTGGGCTGGATGTGAATCGCTGTGCCCTTAATGAGATTGTGGCCTTAAAGGGTGAGCAAGTGGAACATGCGCATGCACACAAATTACTTATTCTATATGAGAATACATTCATAATAACCCTTTATCACTTCAAGTAGCAGGATAGGGGGCGGCGTTGTAATCCCTCATGGTCTGTTTCAGTCCAAAAGCAGGATTGGCATTACGTCTTTTGTTGTTGATAACATGGTGTCATTATTTCTATTCAGAACGAATTCCCATTTAGCTATTTTCATTGCTCAGTTAGTGTTTTGAATAGGCCTTTGCATGGCCCCTCGGGACATGTGTTTTCTTCTGCATGCGGCAACCTGTTAGACAGCACACACACACACACACACACACACACACACACACACACACACACACACACACACACACACACACACACACACACACACACACACACACACAGTGTCAAGTAAAATTTGACAGTTTCACAGTTGCTCTGGATTCCACCATGTAAACATGAGGGAATGTCTGGCATTTAATGGCAGTGCCTTAATAAATTCCCTATATAAAGATGGAATTTATATATTTTCTGTCTTCCAGGTTTGGAGCTGCTGGTGGCGTGGCTGTCGAACCCGGACCACCTGAACCAGATGGTGGTCGGTCAGCTCGTCAAAGCCTCTCCCAAAAGCTCTGTGGAGGAGCTGCGGGGGTCCGACTGTGACAGGACCTCCTCCCCCTCCCAGGGAGAGGAGGAGGAGGAGGAGGAGGAGGAGGAGAGCGAGGGCTCTGAGGAAGAAGAGAGCAGTGAAGTGTGAGCATTTGTCTGGTCTTAACACGCTTGTTTTGGGTTAGATTGAAGTGCCGCATTGTGATGCATTTTCCCATCTTGTTCTGGCGGGCGTTTGTAGGTCATGTGAGAACTCGGAAAACTCCTCAAGCCATAAGGAAAAGATGAAACTGAGATGTATGAGTCTGCAAGTATATCTTCTGCATTTAAAATACTTTGGGGAAATCTCTGTCCTACCTCAACGTCAACCACATTTGGTCCCATTTCCTCAATGGATCAAAACGGATGTAGTGTTCTCACTGAAACAACCTCAAGTATCGTCTTTTTTGTGAACAGCAGATAGACGTGCCTAGACTTCCACTGTCGACTTTCATGTGACATTAGTGTGACGGTTTAAATAATTGTGGATGGATGTTGTTAGCAAAAAACAGCAGGGTGGTTGCAGTGTGCTTTTGGACACATTGTGTGTGTGTGTGTGTGTACAACACTGAAAGAAGGAGTCTGCCATTCATTCAGACTGACAGTAGTTGTTTGCAGCAGAACATTTTGTTATTTCAGGCAGTAAGACCATAGTCACACCATCCGTATCCTTGAGCTGTTTCAAGTCGATATTAAAGTGTTGGACAACTGTGCTCAAAAAGCCTAGACTTGGTTTTAAATCAGTAGAATTTGTGTTCTGTTTCCTCACCTAAACAACACTTGACAGCAAGGCATTTGGGATAACCTTTGCTCATATCTTATCCTACAACAGGAAATAAATTGTGCTTACTCACAAAAAGCATGTGTGCTGTACTGCAACAAAAATGACAGTCTCATCATTTACTAAATAAATAATCGTATGGATAAGCATAAAGTAGAACGTCATAACCATCGTCCTAATTGTATTCACTTCCAGGTTTATCTCCTGCCAATAAATGACTAATTGTCTTTTAAACCATTGAATACCCCCAGCCAAAAAGCTCAAAGAAGGATGGGTCAAGTTTGTGGACAAGGTGAAATACAAGAGACAAAAGAAGAAGGCGAAGAAGAAGATGAAGAAGATTGAGCAGGAGCTCATCTTCAGAGCAATGACTAACCAGGGCCCGCCGACTCTGGAGGAGAAAGGCTGTAGCAGAGTGGCTTCCAATCGCAGCCACCCAGACTCTGATCCGGTGAGATCCCTGCACACAGTAAACATGCTCACAACAAATGTCTTGATGGAAAGATACGGAGATAGAAACCTTGACCGGTTTGTTGGCTCTCTTTTACCAGGTGCGGGGCGATCTTCAGAACTACCTGGCCAGCGTCCAAGAGGACATGATGGAATTCAAGCTGTCGTACGAGATGTGGCGCATTGGCCACTGGACTGTGAGCATCCCCAATGTGAGTGGTAAATCTCTTTGGTGTGGTGCACATGACCCAACTGCTGGTTTACTGCAAGTTGCAGCTCTGTAAAATAAAGTCCTTGTTAAAGTTTTGTTAATGGTTAAACACCTATTTTGTGTGTCTGTATGCGGGGTGAATAGAATAATCTTTATTGATGTGTCCTCACCGCACATTTAAGATAGCATAAGTGCAGTGTGCCATAAAAGGTAGAACATGTGATAGAGATACACCCTATCACACATCCAGAGGTCCTGAGGACCAGTCCAAAGGAGTTGTGATACACTGTTGAAGACATTTTCATAGAAACAAGCAAAATAAATCCTATGGCAGAAAGTGTTCTATCAAACAATAATTGTATGATTCACACCATTATAAATACTAGTGCAGTATTGGTTCAAAAGGTGTCGGTTTGTAACGGGCCGATTGCTTGGCCTTGGTAATTTATTGCTGCTTCCAGCTTACTCGAAAATAGCTCATCCAAAGAACTCAACACTTGATACTGCGCTTCACTGGGTCCTTAGCAATAAAACCACCAAGGGTGAAGTAAAACAGATGCACAAGTCGAGAAATCCAAAGACAGAAATACATATATACATACAGAGACTCTTTCCATTTAAGGTAGCTTAAGCACCCATAAAATATCTAAAAATGTGAGTATTTGGCGGCCAGCCTTGGTGATGGCTGATTTTAGTATAAAGACATGCAAAATGTTTTTCATTAACATTGTTCACAGCCTGGTTCGCAATGTGGTAGAAAGCTCAGAGCATTAATCGTGTGTGTGTGTGTGTGTGTGTGTGTGTGTGTGTGTTAGGTGGACGGGGAAGAAGGAGAGCTGTTCTTCACTCTCCACCTGGAAGAGAGGGACAGCCCAGAGAACCTCAGCTGGGACATAAGGAAGACTTACCTGCAGGTCATATATTTCCGCAACAGATGGCAGGTTAGGATCACGTTCGTGGACACATCATTTAAATTCTGAAGACTCATTTACATTTATGTTTTGCAGATGTGATCACAGATGCTCCGTTAATTACAGCTACATACTGCATTATGCTGAATATATGTTTTCCAATGAAGAAAGTCCCGTTTCAGTTAATGTATTCAGGCATGTATGTTTACGCCCGCAATCAATTATAAACAGATTGGTGCAATTAAAATCTATAGTCTTTGTATGGACATGCGTTGCTTGTGTAGAGAAACACCATGACTTTCTGTCTCTGTGCTCATTTATTCCAGTAGAACCACAAGACTCTAGAAAACAAGACTTGTTTCATAACTTTTACGTCATTTGGGCATATACCACAATGTCAAATTGGATTCACATGTTGTGTTGTGTTGATTTGCCGGCACTTTCAAATCTGAAACCATAGTGGGACCATTGCTCTCACAACTTATCATAGCCTCTCTCTCATTTACTTTTTGTCAGGATGCCCCCAGACTCCCCTCCATCACGAATCTGGAACCAAACTCCCAGCAGGAGGCCAGTGCTGAGCTCCGAGAGGAAGTCAGAGTTTCCGTGGAGCTCTTCCTACAGGTACCACTCACCCATTAGACACAATCCACGCATACATGCCGCATTCAAAGTGGCAATGTGCCCTGTGGTATTTGGTATTTGCGAATGTTTGTTTTTTTTTGCTTCAAGGAACTGGTCTCTGATGAGCTGATAGGCCACACCCAGCCAGTGTTTCAGTTCCTGTGCCCCCTGGACAAGCTGCTGAATGAGGAGGAAAATGGTGGGGGGGTGTGGGGTCTTCTGAGTGGTCTGGCCTACCTTTTGACTCCTGGACAAGAGGAGGAGGAGGAAGAGGAGGTAACTCACCCTTGTTGTTTGGAAAAATTCAGAGTCACGAGTCTCCTCCTAGAATGTTAGAATTCCTAAATCCAGAGGAACGGCTCAAAATGCAATGTTAATGTGGCTGAGTGACTTTAGCCTCAATTTGAGATGGAGCTAAAAATGAAAAATGATGGTGCTAATCTCTCCACACAGCTCGTGGGGAACACAAACGCTTGTACACAGTGGAGCACACAAACGCTTGTAAAATCCTATAGAATGATGCTTGCTTAGAGAGTGATACTTGCAAAAAAACAAGCAAAACCTGTCTGCCTTGAAATTCGTGCCAAGAATGGAAAAGGTACACGTTATCATTCGTAACACAGTAGCTTGGTCAAATCAAAACCCTGCATTCTTGACATTACGCCACACAAGGTCTTTAGCGACGTTGCATAATCAGTTCCATTGCTCCCGGGAATGTGAAGATTCATGCTCAAATGGTAATTGCTGCATATTATTTATAAACATTGATTGATGTCATGGAGGAATTGTGTGTTTTGAAGTGAGAGGGCGTACGTGTATTTGCATATTTATTCATACATGTTAGAAAAAGTAATTTGCATGGAATTATAATCGTCAACAGTCTCGATTTGCGTCAACAACAGTACGTCAATCCAAAAGATATGATTGACATACTATTGCTTAGTAACAGCTTGATTTAAAATGTGTGTACATTCAATGTAAGAGCATATACACGTTTTTTAACTGTAACATGCTGAAGACTAAGATGCTGAAGAAAATTTAAGGATGAGTACATTAAGATATCTTAAAATAAATTAAAGGCAATATTTTACCTCTTTATTCAAGAACCTTGGAAATATCTCTTATGTCTTTAACAATACCACAGTACCGCCATCATTTGTGACAATGAATGTGTGTGAGTGTTTTAATGCCATCAACTCACAAACAAATCATTGTTTCTTTACAGCAGAATCGCCTAATTGTAGATGCAAAGGTGTGGTGCTCCCCGGAACCAGAAACCACCACGCTGAATGCAGAATCTCCCAGTGAAGGATCCGGAAAGAAGATCAAGGGCATGACCTATGACATCGTCCGGGCTGTTGGCGACCCTGAACACCATCCTCCTGCGACAGCATTTGAGGAAAATTCAGAGAACAGCGGTTCAGACTCTGTTCCGCATAACGACACTGACCCAAACAATGCAGACAGAGGGGAAGGCGGCTCTATCCCTCTGACTTCCCAGCTGAAAAACATCATAAAGGGAGTGTCTCTGACCAGGTCGCTAGAATCTCTTTTGTCCCCAAGAGAGGCCGACGATGAAGTCCAGATGGTCGAACTATCTCAACGATCGCGACACAATGTCGCCCTGCCAGAGGACAGTGAAGTCCTCCTAATGTGGAGACATGCGCACGCTAAGTCTACTAAGAAAGTGGGGCTGCCTTTAAGACTGTCTGGCGGACTCCTCCGGCCCAAAGGAAAGGAGGAGAGTGCTCTGACCAGGGAAGACATTCCCCAGGGTCAGAGAGCCCAGGTCTGCAGGGAGAACCTGGAAGCCACCAAAGCCATTTTTGATCTGTTGAAGGAAATCACGGGTTTGTTCGGATTGTTTTTTTTTTTAAAGGTCAAATCTTGATTGATGCGTGTGCAATTTTCCATTTTCAATGAGCTTGAAAAGTCATTTTCTGAATTATTTCCTTCTTACGAATGCCAATTTTTTTTTAATCTTATCTTGCAGGCAACTCGATACTCTTAAACATATTTGATGCCATTTTGATGCCTGTCATGCCGATCCTTAAGAAGTGAGGGTCTTTCACACTTTATACTTTCACATTCTAACTTGTAGAGTGTGTGTTTGTAGACTGAAGTATCGCTTTCAATTCATGCTTTGTCTCCCTCGTAGAAAAGTGAACACCTTTTTGACCAAGATGAACCCAACAGAATTGCAAATGGCGTCTTACATAGACAACTTGCGTAACAAGCAGTGGCCAGCAGGTGCGGCCACACACCCAACAACTCCACGTACAGCCGAGGAAAAACAGGAAACCAAAGAGAGAGCACATCAACTCATCAATGCTAAATGTAAGCCGCCCTTCTCTTTGTGTGAAGACACAACAACCAATGTGGCTTTTTGGCGCTAGTTTCATGATATACGACCAACAAGTGTTTCCTGTGTTTTGTTCTTGACCCAGTTTCCAGCTATCTCATTTTGAAGAAGACTGATGTGGAGAATGTTTTTAGACTTTTCCAGGACAGCGAGGAGAACAAGAAGTTGGTGTATGTGAGTATCTGAAGCTGACTCATTTGAGTGATGTTACTGCCTTCATCCTAGCCGAGCCTTGTTCATCACTTTGATTTGTTGTGCCCTTCTGTTTGAAGAAACAAACATACACGTGAGGATAATGTAGAAATCTCAACTGCTTTCTTGCCTGTATTTTTCTGACAGATGCTCCTTTCATTTTTGCTGAAAGAGTTTTTACCACATGAGGACGCCCTGAATGTGAGCGCCATTTATCTGCAGAAAGTAAACCACAGCAACAACAGCAGCCGCATCAACTGAATTGTGAAGTATACAGTTGTTGTTTTTTTCCTCAGGTACCATTTTAGACTACCTCTAGGTTGGACTTTTTAGAACAATCTAGTATTTATTAAAAGGCCATTCACTGCAATTACTTTTGTGGCTTGATTATATGGTTTAATTATTTTATTCTTCTACTTGACCTCATATGCCTTTAAAATATCAGAGAATTGTGATTACAATACTATTATTTATTTTTTAAATATTGATTTGTGTCCTTCACTCGCCATTTCCAAAATGGCGAGTGAATAATAATCAATATTATTTTAATTTAGAAATTAAATGCCTTATACATGTTGAATTTCTTTTGTTAAATCAACGTTGGTCCTTGAAACCGATCTGTATGGATTTCACTCGGGAGTTTGGGCCCCCTTGGGACCCCTTAACAAAAATACAATCTCACTGAAAATATTGAAGCACTCGAAAGGGGAGACTGTTAATGAATTGGGTCACTTTGTTTTGTGTTGCATCGGTTCCAGATTTCATAATGCTCAATAATCGTACAATATCTGACATTCCTTTTTAACCATTTTAATTTAAAAAATGATGTCCGATATTGAAATAAACAATTGAGTTATACTCAAACCTTTGTCAGGTATGCTTTGTGTTTATTTATTAGATGATAGGAAAATTTAAATTCTACGTTGATATTATGTAAATTATTTGCTTGTGCCAGCAACCTTGCTCCTCTATTACATAGAGGGAGAATAGAGCATCAAAGATGTTTCATCCAAGGTAAACCTAATTATATCATAAGGGAGACCCTCTTAATAAATTGGTATAGGTAATGTTATAGTCAGCCCTTTCTTTGTGTTTGTGTGTGTGAGTTTGTGTATGTGTGAAGGAGAATAAATGGGTTTATCCTTCTTAATAACTTAAAATGTAGCATAACATATCGAGACCAAGTTACAGAAGGAATATGAGGTGTAACAGTATAGACAATGAGTCTGTTTTACCTTGTTTGACAGAAGTCTATGAATTTGCTATTATTCATGACCATTTGATCAACAAAAAGATGAGTTAAGCGAAAGTAAATTAAACCCCATTAAAAAAACTCTTAAATAACTTTTAAATGTAGCATAACATATCCAGACGAAGTTACAGAAGGAATGTGAGGTGTAAAAAACAGAATTGAATGTGAAGAAAACGTCATGCGCTTCAACCAGTCCTATGGTTCACTTGCTGGTGTGGTGTATCCACACCAGCAGGGGGGACCATTCAGCAATCGCTTCTCGTCGTAAGCTCCATTGAGTAATTCAAAATGGCTGCGCCCTTAGTGGTTCTGTCAACAGCGTGAAAGTCCAGATCAAGTCCCAGGTATGATAATATAGCGGTAAATTAATCTTGATCAATAATGCTGTGTGTGAGCTGGATGATGCTTAACATGGATATGCGAACCTAGTAAATGTCGTTACAGTAACTCGACAGTTGCATGGAAGTGGACTTATTTAAGCAGACGTTAGCATGTTTAACGTTCAAATAATTACAGACGCTTTAATCACATTTCAATTATAAATGGCGTCTGCGTTTATTTTATTACACTATCCGTCTAAATCACAACGATTGTACTTTATCATACGCTGACGTTATCCACTACTGTCATTTCCACTTTAATGCTCTTCAGCTTACTACCTTGCTACTCTTGCAAGATATAACTGAAACTTTAGACAACCACTGTAAGATTAAATTGTAGCAATGTATGTAATACATACAATGTAGCCTATGTATTACCGGAAAGTTAGACACAGTGGAGGGGAATTTGCATGAATGACAAGGTTGTGTGAAATGCGTCCATGTCATGAAGGTCACAAGGTGGCAGTGCTTGCTCCCTTCCTAAAATGATCAATGGCCAACGTTATAAAATGGGTTTCCCTTTTTTTTTCTTCATAATATGAACCCATCTAACTGCGTCAAAACAAGTGTTGCTTATAATGAAGGGTCGCTTCATCTGATTGTGCCTGATGAATACATTTTTTTACGGTTGAAATGTGTTCTTTGGTTACGGTAATATTCTATCTCACTACACTACAAGTATTCTCTTTTTGATCACTGGCACCTAGAAGCAAGTTGGTTCTGGTATAATACACTAAATATCCGCGCTCTGCATGTTCTCTTGATGTTCACCCTATGTACCATGACCGTAAATATTTAGCCTGGGTAAAATAGATTCCACACCAGACTCGTACATCCTATTCAAATAACTGTTCCACTATGTCGCAAACCGTTATTGGGACCTTTGTTATCGCTCTACGTGTATGTGTCCTAATTCTTCTCCTTTCTATCTTAATGGGAAGATAGACACATCATAAGCTTAGCATGCACGTATTTATAAGCTAAGCCTGCTCTTCTGTCGATTAGTCTTGATTCTTTTTATTTTTGGTTAACATTTTAATATAAACTGGATTCTAAACACATTTTCTTAATGACTATTGTACGGAAAATGGCCTGATGTATATTTAATTGTAGCAGTTTCCCAACAAACGCTGAGACAAAAGCCCAAGAGACATAATAAGGCGTATAAGGAGTCCTACCATATCCACACCTAAAGCTATCACTATCTGGATAGCAGCTGGCATCCTTTGTGCCTCAAAATGTATTAATTAGAGAAGCCCTAATTGAGAGGGACACTTAGGTAAAATGCCTTGATGAAATAAGCCCCTGTTGAAATGCAACTACGTAGCCTAGACTATATCATCAGGCTTTATTGTACAAGAAAATTCTAAAACCACTTGCGTAACAACTAAAAATGTATTAAGAATTTAAATTGCTACTGGGACCAATTACTGCTTGGGGATAACACAGTGATGACATTCTTCTCACTTACTCGCTCTCTGAACTCAATACTCACTTGTTATTTCCCTCTAGTTTATTTCATCTCTCTACCCTTATCTCCTTATTGATGGTGACATCAATAAATCGGTAGATCGTCGCCCCATCCGCAATAGAGCTGGCTGATGATAATGATGTATTTTAGACATGCTATCGATAATATGAATGTGGACATTAGCGTCAACCCATGTTGTTATGCCAAAAGATGACAAGACAGCCTTTAGACTTAATCAAGGGATGTAACATTTTATGTATTGATGTGAGTAGTGGTTTATTATTGACATCAATAATAAACCACATACATCAATACATCATATTCAATGTCTCTTGATGTAGCTTTAGATGTTTCTCAGTTCACCACCTCAATGGAACATGCTCTCTATTGCTATTCTGTTGCTGCCAGTCCTAACTGAAGATGGTCCTGAAATTAACACCTGCCAAGACCAGTAAATTGTTAGAGGTAGGTGTGTGGGTGTGTGTGTGTGTGTGTGTGGGTGTCAGTGTCACACTTGATAGAAATATGACATGGCCCACATGTCATTGCCGATGGATGCTATGCCGTTTGAGCGACAGGCGTTTGCTGTCTTCTAGTGTTGCCATCAGCCAATTATGTGCATCAATCCTAATGGTGGGCGTTTCAAAGCTGTGTTCTACCGCTCTGTGTTGAAGACCAATGTTTTCCAAGGTGGCAGGTAAAAATTCCAAGTGGCAGATAGAAATATCCGTCAGCCCGCCACAGCACCTGGGGGAGTGAAGTGTATCTCAACTGCGAATTCAACCCACATAGCGATGCTCTACCCAGAGGCCTGGTGCTGGGCGACACAGTGTGATTTGTTACTTTTTATTGCGTTTTTTGAAGCACAGGGATGACTTGTGGATGTTGTGCTGCCAATACACGATTCCTCACAGCAGTCAGAGTTATGTAAAGACCTGCTTAAGGGCAGTCCTACATTCTCTTACCGAAGCTAAAACCAGAATTACACAAGTTCTGTTTTGAGCCCCTAAGGGGATCTTTCACACTCATCTGGACTTATTTGTCCTGTTTGAGGGGCCCCTTAACACTTGCCATCCAGCAATCAATACGCTGCCTAAGGTGTGGTATATGACAGAGGAATACTAATGTGGAACAACACCGGAATACCGCCCATCCTTTTGTAACTACGTTTGATGTCGGCTAATCCTCTAATCTCATCAGGACCATCTTGACTAGCCCTCGGATCACGGCTCCCTACTATTAGGAGATCCGGGATGATCGATTTGATCAGTATTCAACCTGTGCACGCTTTTGTGCGCCACCCCCCTCCCCATCTAGAATCCCATATTTTCAAAAGCCTAACAAATCACAACTTTTTTTTAAAAAAATGTTATGGTGCTTAGAAGTGGCCGATGCGTGTAAAGGCTTCAAGGTTATTGGCCGTATAAGATGTATCTGTTCACTACAGCCAAGCCGACTTTTATTTAACGGCATGAAACTACGTATTTTTGCCTTGCAGATAAGGCCATTTTTTTTGCAATTATCTCCCGTATCAGTATTCTGATTGCCTATTTCTGACGCTAAGTCATACCAATGCTATGGTGACCTTTAGTGAGATGGTTTGTCTAAGAGTTCACAAATGTTAAACCTATATTGGTTAATGAGACCTTGCGAGACATACAACGGCTTCTTTTTCACTTGCGCTGCATTGCTCTCTGAAACTGTGTGGGAGTCAAGGTAACCGCATAGCATGAGGTTTCCCTTTGGATTGTCTACCAAAGGAGGAGATTGCTGTTGTTGCTCATTATTGTTGTAGTTGTGTAAATGAGCATTGAGGATTTCAACCTAGATTAAAAAAACAACTCCCTAAGGATCACATATCTTAGGTATTATCTAACGCACCAAAAACATCGGTTCAAAGCCTTACTTGGAACACCAACCAGACAAGAACACGCAGTGTTTTTCCTGGCTTTAATATGACACAAAAATGTCTCGTTATTGGATCCGAGAATCATCAGAAAAGCTTCAGGTACCATCTTCATAACACTGAGTAAACAATGCAAGACACAGTCTGTCACTAGTCGGAAGTGATCAGGGATGTGATCAGATTACTAAGCGGCGTCTCACATGGACGTAATTAGATGGGTATTGTGTGTCAGGAACAATGAAGGCGGCAATTGCTAACACAAATTTACTTGGTGCAAATTCAACTCATATTGTTCGGGACTTAGTTGTCCCGAACAAAAACGGAAAAGCCTTTCTTTTGTGGCTTATAAAATGTCAGGCATTTGTAGTGAAACTGAGCATGGGGACTTTTTTGCTCAACAAAATACTTTCCCTTTAGCGTCCTTAATTATGACCTGAGACACGCAGCTGTGCAGGCCTCACTGACCCCATGCGGGTAATGGACGAGACTTCTGCCATAAAATGACAAAAGACGCCGTATCCCGACTAAACGCAGCAGTAGCACCGCTGTGTTTAGCCCACGTGCATGTGCATATTTTCTGTCAACAAATGAATTGTTAATCTTTGCTTGTTTGCCTCAGATACTAAGTCTGCATTAATTAGATTTGACCAAGCACCATGTTGAATTCTGAATACCAGACAAGGTTTGTTGTGTGGAATCACAGTGAATGGATGATGAAGGTTAACAATGACTCTGGGAATAGAATAGAGCTTTTCATGGTGTCCCTTGTACTCACAAAATGCACAGGCTGATTATCAAGGACTTTCCACTGGAATGACGTTTCAGCTTTTTGATTGAAATTATTCTCTCCTTTTTATTTATTTGATATGCAAACGCTTTTTAAATGTTTGATGAATTTGTCAACAATACATTTGTAGAGGCATTACCCACAAGTAAAACAAATTGCGCTGCAGCCTACATTTCTCTCACTGCAGTTTCCTGGCAGGAATGCATCAGAGAAAATAGTGGCAGAACTTGGTTCCAGAACACCACATGCTTTGCAAGGCTCAATTACTTTGTTCACCCAGAGCTTAATCAAGCTCTTAAATAAGCTAAACCTCCACAATCTTTGACCAGAACATCTGAATGTCAATTCAGTTGTGTAAAACTGAGCGTTAGTGTTCATGAATTTTTCCTGGTTAACAATTAGCCTTGCATCGTCAGACAAATTGTAAACTGCAATAGATCCTCTCTGTTCGTTTTCGATTTCCAAAGGGCGGCACCAACAGGTGCAGAACAAAATGCCTCTGGACAGGATTGGATAGGCCTACAACCAATCATAGCAATGAAACATGTGATGCAGCACTTGGTGACGAAATAACCTTTCTTCTCAACAAAAGCTTTAACTGCAGTCGTTTATTCTTATTTTAGTGAAAGTATACCATCCAGTTTGTTTAACAGTGTCTCGATAGCGTAACCAACAGACCGTTCTCCATCAGCCAATGAAAACGCCTCTACGGCACTCCTCTGAACCATCATCGTATTACCCCACCTCATGTTAGATAAACGGTTGTGATTGGTTTATCTCATACCGGGCATACATCTTTTTGTTAGGGAGGGGAACCAGACCTTATCTTGAGCGCAAATTAAACATGAGCTTGTGAGAATGGGGGGTGATGCATGATCCGCGAACATTTTTTGCAACGAGTCTGTTTTACCTTATTTGACAGAAATCCATGTATTTAGTGTCATATATATGACCATTTGATAAATCTAAATCTATATTAGGCTTAAGTAAATGAAACCCCTTTTAACAAGAAAAGAATATATATATATATAAGAAAAAAATATATATTACCAGGCAATTGTGCTAATTTCCATTACAGTGCTTTCCATAGAGGCTGGAGCTGCGGACGTAGTGTCAAAAAGAAAACCATTGCGTGCGGATAAAAAAAAAAATCCGAGCTACCAGGAAAACACTTTGCGATCACTAAGGCAAAGACGGCATTTGTGCACAGGGGGGGGGGGCGGTGTCGGTTTCCTGCTGCTTACATTATTTGCTCACTCAAGGAATGATTTCCCCTTAATGGCTTTATTATTGCGCTCGCAAGAAGAGAAATACTTTTTGCTAATGCAGTAAAAGTGCTCTCAATAAAAAAATTTGTGCATAGATGTGTTAGTTGTGTGCACGCGTAAAGTCATTGTTGCTTGCTACTTTTGGCAGTGATTTGCCGCCATAAGTATTGTGGGCTTTGTTTGTCAGCGTCACAAGAAAATAGAGGCACATAACCGGGAATAATTGTATGGCTAATTTTGCATTTACAGCAAAGGTTTCAGAAAGCCTGGTCCATTCAATATATAAGAACGGACAGTTCTAACTTCCTATTCATTGAATCAATTGGACCAGTGCGACCTTCTTCGGTGCTGGCCGGCCAAAGACCGTTCCTATCCATGGGTCTGACAATAACAGGCGCTTGGTTGGTTTCTAGTAGGTCTCCAACCTACCGCTATCCGTTGGCCAAGACTATATTTTACGATTTTAGTCATTAACTTACACTTTGGCGGTCGGGATTATGCTTTGCCGGACCCTGGATTTGCTTTGGCACCCACAAGAGATAATTCAATGTCCAAAAACACCTTCTGTTGTGTGATACTGTGATGCTTCTTCTCCAACACTCAGCGAGCATCACTCCATCCATTCTAAGTCAAAGTAACAGCAATTTTCATCAATCATGGTGAATGACTGAGATCGGCCGGGTCCTCACCCGACCACTTCTAAAGTGTTCACGCCGACCGGCTAGGTCGAAGTTAAGCCCTGCATTTTCTGCGATAGCAAATCGTTTTGTGTGTCTGGATTGGAATTCTATTCCTGAAGAAGTTGACGCCTTGGTTTGTGTTCGTTTTTTCTGGTTGCCAACAAACGATTGGAATTTCTGCTCAGCCCATCTGCAGCTTGTGTCATGTTTGATAACTGAGTTTCTTCACTCAGGATTTGATGTATGCTGCCCTGCTTTTTCCAATCAAATTTCCCAGGAACCCTCCTGCACCCAAAATAAGCATGCGAAACACTGAAATCCCAGTGTTGACGTAAACTAAAGCAACTCGCGTATCTAAATAGATTCGGTTTCCGAGCGGCTGTCAGTAGTCTGCTCATCAGCTTTAAACTGCACCAAAGCAGCGGTTGGACTACACGGTGCGCGCCCTCTGACAGCCCCCCTGGGGTTACTTAGAAGCCCAGATAGAAAGGCTTTTCAGGCAGAACTCACGGGAGGTTTGCAGCTCTGTGGTGGAGCAACAGGGGGCTCCATACGTCCTCATGTGCCGCTGCCTATTTTGCTGATCTAATTGGTTGCCCCTCCCCAGCCCATTGGTTCCTGGAGGGAAACATGGTTCGACTTTCACTCTCCGACAAAGTACTTTGCCTTTATTGAATTCAGAGCCCCCCCAGAACTACCCGTCCGGGCATTAAAACCTCTATTTGTCCCCCGGGCTCCAGTCATTGATCTTTCTTTACTTTCTCTTTCCTTTTTTTTTTAAACTGCCATAGCTGCATTTTTTTCTTCAGTAGATTATAGGCCTTATTTTATGTCTATTGCTTCACTAAAGTACAGCCAACAGTTCAGGCCAGTTGCCCCCGCCCCCGCCCACACTCCTCTAATTAAGTTCTAATTTGCCAAATGCATTGAGCGGTCGAGTGAAAACGAACACACTTGCCATCCTTCCGTTGTGGAGTGACCCCTACCCACCCTGTCCACACATGCACCATATTAATATTTTCTTGAACCCGCTGTCCAATTACAGCTGACGACCAGAAGGACCCTTGTCTGTCACTCATGGAGGGACTTGGGGAGGGAGGGGTGTGTGGGGATGGGGGGGGGGGTCTAGGGCTGGGGTGGGAGCGGTTAAGTGCTAGGCCATAGCTCAGGGAGTCAGTGGGGACAGACTAGTAGGAGGCAGACTGAAGGTGGTGAAGGTTTTTGGCATGCTGCCAGTGTTCTGAGCACACACAGAAGTTAAAAATCCTTGCAGGTTGTCCAGCTGCACGCAGCAGAGGCCCACAGTTGTATCCACTTGCTGATCATTACCAGAAACTCTACCAGATGAGAGGTCTTCTGCTGTGTTGATGGAAGGCAAAAGATTTGTGTTGCTGCTCAACACCTTTTAAAATGGATAGACGTTGGAGTTTAGGCCCGTGGGCGTCAGTTTTGACGTGTGTATGATGTTTCAACAATCAGGACCGTGTAAATGATTTGCAGCAGTTCATAATGCTCCGGGGGCTAAATTATCTTCCCACTTTTTATATAATTGGTATGAAGTATGTTTGTGTTCTCCTTATCCTTCCAGGAGCAAACAGACCAACCACCACTATGTCGAAGATCTCCAAGGCCGCTAAAGCGGTTAAGAAGCTGGATGTGAACAACATGATCCGGGCCATAGTGAGGTCTGGACAGGCCGTCCCTGGACCCCCACTTGGCCCCATCCTGGGACAGGTAAGGTCCCAAGCAAAAAACTCTTATGTGCCATCCTTTTCCCATCCTTTTCCTCTTGATTTCTCATCCCGGATCATGCTTCAACACTGCATCCATCCACACATTGTGTACATTTACCATTGAAAGAAATCACAATCTTTGGAAGATTTCTCACTAAAGGCATCATCTTATTCGACCCGGCGTGACCTGTCTTGTTTGTAGCCAGCTTCCCCACATCTACCTTCCCCCCCCAACCTACCTGTACATCAATCACTCCCCTGGCTCAGCTGCCCAGGGCCTCTGTTCATATTCTCATTCCCATTCTGGTGTGACGGCTCTGCGCTGCCGGGGCCGTCACGCTCCACCTTAGCCTGCAACCTTTTCACTCTGCTTGGGGTCTTCAACACCAAAGGCTTCCACAGTATCCCCAGAACCAAAGGTGTCAGCGAACGATTTAGACTATCCTCAGTCAGGTCTTTTGTTAATGTTAATGTGTTCGCCCAGGTTTGTTATATGTATGCGTGGTTTGCATATACGTATATATACGTTTCACTTAACAAGGTGCGGTAAAAGAAGAAGAAATCGAGTTGAACACTTTTCCTCGCGTCAGTCCCCATGTGTCAGAGCCATGTGGTTGTTTCTGTGTTTTTGAAAGATGTTCAGGGTTAGGGTGCATGCAGTACAGTAGGCACAGTTTATCCGTCTGGGATAAAAAAAAGACGAATATAGCATGGGGGTGTCGCAGCGGCGTGTCGCTCTTGATCACCACATCCCTTTGTGGTGTCACACGAAAATATTCCTCCCGCACAAAGCCGGTGGCCCCCATCGAGCGTAAGAACTCGGTGGCGGTGATAAATGATGCAGACGTCCCCGTTCCGGCTCCGGCTCCCCCCCCCCCCCCCCCCCTCGCTCGCACGCGGTAACACGGCGGTCGGGCGGACCCCCGCACGCTCTGAGGGATTGATGTCGTGGCGCAGACGTTAATGAGGCACGTTGAGCCACAGCGGAGCAAATCAAAGCCACCATGTTTGTGTTAAGGTGGCTTTTTTTCTGCTTTGACACAACTCCCCTGTTATTTTGGCCGTGTCATGTTCGGCATTGTTGTGGCACGGAGCGAGCGCTTCGACGCAGGCGTGCCTGTGTCTGGGTCTTTGTGTGTGGCGGCCCGCTGTATGAACCTCGGTGTGTGTGTGTGTGTGTGTGTGTGTGGTAGAAAACTGTAAATAAATGGCATTCGGCAGCCCGCTCCACTTTGGGCAGCGGGCCGGACCCTTTAATCTTGCAGCATCTCTTCTCCTTGGGTTCGTCTCTCCCTTGCCTTTCCTTGCCTAACCACCCGTGACAGGGGAAGTGCAGAGGTGGGGGTACGGCTGCCGGTCGGCCCCGGGGCAAATTTAAACAAACGAGAGAAATAAAAAAGAAGGGGTGCCGGAGACAGGAGAGAACCGACAGAAAATAATTACAGTCCAGGATTGAAATAAATGCGAGCGGCTGGTGGAATGTGGAGAATGGAGAGAACAAATGCAGGGAACTTTGATTGCGTGGGGGAGGAGAAGGAGGAAGAGGAGGAATTTTGGGCGAGAGATCCTTTGGACCGTAGTGAAGGAGTCGTGGTCGCTGGAAGAGGGCTGCTGAGCGTGGTTATCTGGGGCTTAACAGGTGTATCAAATCCAAGGGGGTAGTCATTTGCCCGGCATGCTGCCTGTGGACTCCACAGCTTTTATAATAGAAAAATGAGTAGTCGGCCAATGGGGAGAGCACCCAGAATGCCGAGTGTTTGAAATGGAGAGCGATGGAGGCAGGGAGAGATGAAAGTGAGAGGGTGGGCGAGATAGACGGTGTGACTGTTCCATAGTGCACATCCTGCCGCAGATTCACTGGGAGTGAAATCACCAAGGGAAACAAGAGTGAACGTTCCCAGAGGAGCCCAGAATAAATAGTTATTTTTTTCACCCGACTGTGTGAATTGACGTCCACATTTTAATGTCAATAAGCCTGCCTCATAAATCACAGAGCAGCTTTTTGGCACTTGAACAAATATGATATCAAATTAGGAGGGAAGATAAACGGGTGAGAAGCAGGCAGAGGAGCGTGGCGTTGGCTCAGGAGCACCACTGAAAGCCCTTTGTGAAGCGTTGAAAAAGAATCGCAAGATGCTCGCTCTGGTTTCTTTTGTATGATGCAAGCAACCTTGGTTTCTGGAACTATCTCTTCCCTCATGAAACTAGGAAGAAGGGGGCTCGCTTCAGTTTATGTTGTGCGCTCAATACAGCGTGACTATCGGAGGTGGGTTTAAACGATGGGTCCCCCTCTTTCACGGTTCCCCGCTCTGTCAACTGACAAAGAAAAACAACGTTTTCCCCGGCGTGTTAAAAATGCAACAGCCTTTCGGTGACTGGTGGTTTGCTATCCGAAAAAACCAACCCTTTTGGGATCGTCGCCCTGTTTACTGAACAAAGCGCTGTGGAGGTGAAATAAGATGTGGCGCTGAATAAGCAAACGTTGTTGACGACTGCTGTTTCAGTTTGGTACAGGAAATACTTGAAATCTGGTTGAATTACAAACACAAGGCTAATGTGTAAGACAGTTGAGTGTTCTTGGCTCCGGCAGCCTTTTCGTCGGCCCTCTTCGGTCCCTTAGCGGGGGCTGACAGCCTGCCAATACGGCCCCAACATGATAACCAGCCACACGTCAGCCCCGGCAGAGGAGTATGAAACACTTTATTACAGTTTGTGCGGCGTCCTCCTGGGATTGTACCTAATAACGGCAGCAGAAGTTCACAGTAAACACGGGGCATTCATCCAAGTCCACATGGTGTGTTTAATGTGTGTCGACTGACACCCCGGGGGGGGGGGGCGTAAGGAAACAAGGCACTTGACAGTACTGTAGATCTTCCATTCCCCCGGCCCCCAGCGGTATGTCAGCATGCGTGGGCTTGATAAACCGCGGCCATAAAGACACCATTGCACACATCATCTGGGTTAAAGGCAATACCATCATTAAAGACAGCATGTGTAAAGTAAAAGGAAAAGGACAAGGGGCTTTGTTTATGTTTTTTGCCCTTGTTAAAATTTATTCAGTGGCTTTTATATAGGAGATGGAGGGTCGGTTTTAGGACAGAAGTTGTGTAAAAGAAATGGTTTCTCAACAAGCAGTAGGGCTGTGATGTGGAACGTGGCTATATCGGTCTGTTAGACAAACTTCTATGTACGTTAACATCTCAACCGTTAAACATCTTACGGTATAAATATTGATGATTTCCATATTTTCCGTCTTATCAGCCTAGAATTTATTTATATTTCTGCTAAAACACGAGTAAAAAGGGAAATACATTTGCCTCTTGGTGTGAGGGTCTAGATTTAAAATGTACACAACAAATTATATACAATAAGGAATATTGGAGCTATCAATATTTCTTCAATGCTTATTGTATTTTTATTTTATTCGTTTTTATTTTTTACAAAATGTATAATAAAACAAAATGTGCCCAAAAATACAACAGGACAAATGTGTTTACAGCCATCATCGCTAATCCTCCACCATCAGTGTCCATGGATTTCCCCAGTTATGGATGCGTGGTCACATCGACCCACCCAGAGCATTAGGTCCATGGATGAGTATGTCTCCTCGTCCGGGTGCGCCCACGAGCGTCCTCTGGTCGTGTGTACGGGTGGCGCGCCCATGGCGCTCCGTACATGCATGGGGCGCGTCTAAAATCAAGCGCGCCTCTCTAGAGCTCATGGGAGATGAAGGAGGGTGCCTCGCTGGGTCCCAGGCTGGCCAGGCTGTTGTTCTGGGTGTGTGTCAGTGTGTGATAACGGGAGGGCGGAGCCGACGCCGACTGGGGGGTCTCCCCGGCCTCCACCCTGCCCTGGCTTGGCAGGGGTAAGGATCCCCCTCCTGGCTCCGCACCGGCCCCGGCCGCCGCCCCTCCGCCCCCCCGGTCCTGGCCGCGTCTCTCCCAGGCGGAGCTCAGCTTCACGGCCAGGGCCAGCAGGTTCTTCCCCAGGAACACGGTGGACACCCGGGAGTCCCGGTACCACAGCATCCCCGTGCCCCTCAGGCCCAGGGTGAAGATGTTGATGGTGACCAGGCTGAGCCACGGGTACAGCGCCTCCCTGCGGGGGCCCCGTTGTCCGGGCAGGCCCGTGGAGCCCAGCTCGGTGAGGGCCACGCAGGGCAGCAGCAGCAGCAGGGCGTAGCAGTAGAAGAACACCAGGCCCTCCACCCAGACGGGCAGGCCGTGCTCCGCGGGGCCCCCGTGGGCCTCCCACAGCCCGGCCTGCAGGTCCAGCAGGTCCAGCAGGTCCACCACCACCCACAGGAGGCGGCTGCGCACCTCCTGCTTGCGGCGCTGGGGGGTCATGCTGTCGGCGCCCGTCAGGATGAGGAAGAGGGAGGGCAGGCAGATGGACAGCAGCAGGGTCAGCGTCTTCCGGGCCAGGGGGTCCGGCGGCCGGCGCTCCTGCCGGTAGTTGTGGCAGACGAAGAAGAGCTTGAGCTGCAGCAGGGAGAGGAAGAGGAACCAGAGGGCGTTGGCGAAGCCGCGGTGCGGGGAGCGCGCCTCGGAGACCACCCCGGCCGAAACGAAGCGCAGCGCCAGCAGGAAGCCGGCGTCGCCCAGCAGCACGGTAGCGCACTGCCAGGTGCTGGGCCCGGGAAGGCCGCGGGCCCCCAGCATGCTCTGCTCCAGCAGGTAGAGGTCCACCACCGCCATCGTGCTCACTGTCACCAGGGTTGATACGCACACCTGGGGCGTGGGCACCATGCCTGGAAAGAGAGGCAGGGGACATCAGAGAGCGCAGCGCGCCGTTCACCGCCTGGTGCTTTGACTGTCAAACCGTATAAAGGGAGAGGCTGAGCTGTGGCCTACTTTTTTTTTCTTATAGAGGGTAGAATGAAACCCGGCATGTCTGAGTCATCACAGTCACGTAAAACACACAGGGTAAAACGTATGTTTGGTTTTGTTTTGATACGTGTTTATGCAGAGGTTTGCGCAGACCCTAATTAAAGAATAACGGGCTGGTTTGATGTTGGTTGCCTGGTAGGAAGACATTCACAGCCTAACGAGCTGTTCATTCTGGGTTGCATCTACCTGGTGGATACAGCAGGGAAGGCTGTTTATCTAGCTCTATCTCTTGTTTCTCTCTCTTTTTCTTGTGTGTGTCTTTGTCACTCAGAGACGGAGGGGTGTGTGTGTGTGTGTGTGTGTGTGTGTGTGTGCCATTGAAATAACCCTGAACCCTTGAAACAAACTCTATTGAATTTCTTTCTTATACTTTCTTTTATACATATTTCACTAATCGTGTTTGTGATAAATTCATTACTCGCTTTGCAAAGGCGCCCTTTGTACCACCTTTCTTCTTTGTTTCTGGAGCCTGATGTGCTCATCGCCACCACACACACACACACACACACACACACACACACACACACACACACACACACACACACACACACACACACACACACACACACACACACACACACACACACACACACACACACACACAGACACAGACCATGGTCCCACTCCACCGCCTGCGGCTGCCTCAAATTACCGTCTCATTTCAGCTGAATATTGATAACGCACTATTTGTTCAAGGATAATTTCTCTGAATTGTTCCTCACGCTGGGTGCACATGTCAAGCTGGGGGCCCCGATGCTGTCTGAATGTGAGTATTTGTTTCTCTGTTGCCATACCATATCTCATTCAGGGGACAGTATTAAGCCTCCAGTATTGATCCCCGTCTGAGGGATGATCATCGACTCCACGGTGGAATCGAACCCAGCCTTTCTTTTTATTGTATTGAGCCGAGGCGATGGCGTTGGACCGCTATAAGCCCACTTCAGGAGGGGCCACCATTATCGTCCGGGTCCACAGTCACGGCGGCGAGCCGCTGACCCGATCGATGGCATGGTAATATGGAATCATTAGCGGCCGCTGATGTGGCGCAAACGAACGCCACCGTTTTAGCGCGATCGCGCCGTGAGAGGGTTCGAGGAGAGGGAATTGGACAGTCTCTTGAGTGAATCGCCGCATGTGTGGAATGTGATGTAGATGATTTTTGGTCGATGTTGGTAGACACTAATCACTAATCGCTTTTTCACACTGATCTCGTTTCTGAAAGGGAGGGGGGGCTGGTGGTGTTGCAGTCTGTCATCTGGAGTCTTGGAGGAGGGCTGCGGAGGTCCAGATTAAATGTGTGTGGTTGTGTGTGAGTGTGTGTGTGTGTCTGTGTGGGTGCAGCACATTGGGAAAGGAGACACACTAGCCATGAAAGGCTTGAAGGGGGAGCGAGAGAGGTTTGAATGCAGTGGGGAGAGAGAGCCCCAGCGAAAGAGCCTACATTAAAGATGAATAGGCGTCTTGGCTTTGCACATGCCTAATAAAGGGTTACTGCGTGATGGTAACGGTTCATAAGCAGGCTCGGGCCGGGAGGCAGAAGGCCCATATAAAGACGAGGTGGGAGAGAGTTATGAAGAGGCAAGATGGAGGGAAATGGAGTGACTTCCAGCCACTTGGGAGTAAAGCCAGGGGACAATGATAACCTATCAGGAATCCCTCTATCTTTAATACCAGAGGAGAACATGGGCTAAGATGCAGACACATCGCTCCGATTTAACCTCAAACAGAGACGGAGACTGAGGATGTGACATATAACTGATTAATTTCCTCCGGGGGAAAGAGGAAGGGAAATAAATGGATAAAAAGCCAGACAAAAGCCCTCACCACTGACCGTCTTATTATCTCACTAGCGCTTCTGTATCGCACCCGCTTGATTCCGAATCCAAGACACATAATCAAGTCTAGGCAACCAGACTTGATGTGTCTTGGGTGTTGAAACAACCTGGGAGCCGGCGCAATAATGACATTAAAAAAAAATATATATATATATATATTTGAATTATGTTTGCAAGAACTTTGTGTGTGTGTGTGTGTGTGTGTGTGTGTGTGTGTGTGTGTGTGTGTACAAGATCTCTACAGCCGTTTAGCCGTGTTGGAGGCCTTCCGTTATCTTTAAAACATTATTTGGGTAAATAGTTTCAAGCCTGCACCTTTCACTTATCTTCCTCGGGGAGGATGTCCTCTGCCTCAGTTAGCCTCTGCGCTTCGCTTTTTTGTTTTATACAACATGGTAATCCAGGTAATTTATTTTTGTTCTGAGTGAGGGAGAGTGACATGACACTCCCTCATCAATAATCCTGCTGCAGCTGACTAGGACAGACACTCGATTTCACAGTCTATTTTGGCTCTAAGTATGAGTAATGGCATGTTACGGTCCATATGTGAGGTATTTTTATAGTTGTTTTTTATTAAGATGCATGGGCAGGTGAAACCAACCCCTCTGCCCTACTACTTTTTCCATATCCACAACATTTGGTGTGTGTGTGTGTGTGTGTGTGTGTGTGTGTGTGTGTGTGTGTGTGTGTGTGTGTGTGTGTGTGTGTGTGTGTGTGTGTGTCAAATCGGTATTTCATTATCATTAGTGTCTTGCAGGTCAAGGTACGGGCCTGCGGATGAACAGGTAGCGGAAGGATTTAGTACTTAGCACCAACACAATTCATTATCACTAGCGTTTTATAGTGCCTCGCACTGTAGAAAGACCTCGCCCGAATAACAATATACACCTATTTACAAGTGTCACACAAGTCATTTGGAGGAACCGTGTTGGGATAGAATAACGGCTCTGTTTAATTTGCTAAAAGATGAATGGCAAGCGATACAACCTGTGTGCAATTACTGATAATCCGTTGCTCGACCTCTGTTGATCACATCAACGGCAAATCACCAGGGACCACACATCTGTTGATTTAATCCCCCTTCATAGTCTAGTTCAAGTTTAAGCTCGGTCCTGATGTACTATAGGCCTACATTCATTTAGATTCTTATCGTTTTCTTTAAATTATGCAGGCAATGTGAAGGCTATTGAACCCCCGCCCCCCTCCCTCCCCTTCATTTATCACAAACATCCAGCAATGCAACACCTGTTTTATTACTGCAATAGCTTCGGTATATCATCAAAATCGTAACAAATAAATCGTATAATTACCCAAATCATTCGTATTGCGCCTGAGCTGTAAATCCACTTAGGTGTGTGGAGAGCAAGTGAACCTTTTCGCAGTGCAAGCCTAAATCGACGGTAGTCCACGGTCAACGCTGAACTTGCTCCATCCACTAAAGTCCTGCCAAGTCGTCGCATTCGCATGTAAGAATCGTGCTTCTTGTTTTTTCCCTCTCGAAACTATAGTAGGCTACGCTATCGGCCGTCGTATAGCAGACAGAAAAGTCAGTGCACCCAGCGCTGCACTACACCGGAGTTTTGTAAAAAGAAAAAATGGTCTCCGTAGCCATCCAAGAGACCAAGATATTTTATTCCTCTGTAAATATGTCATGTCCCTCTGCCGGTTCCGTGGCGCTCGGTGGAGCGGGAGCTGCCACCTCTCCGTACTGTCTCTGTTCTGACTCCCTGGCCTGGCGGAGAGGGAGCTGCGTTGAGTTCAGTGCTGTCGAGCTCTGGTCGTGAGGTGTCGGGTGCTGAAAGTCGGTCAGAATCGTGAAATAATTGATAATAAGTGCATCCCGGACTCAAGAATCCCCCGCATGGCGATGTACCCCGTTTAACAGCGTGACGTGTCTGTTGCCAAACGAACGTAGCATTTAACAACAGCGGGGCACCGCGTTAGAAAAACAAAAAAAATCGAGAGAAAGTCGCATTTATAACTGTGGTATTAATTTGTAAGCAGGCTACGTGCTCGCGACTCACCCCTTTTCCCCTCCCCTCGCTCTCTCTCTCGCCCTCCCTCTCTCGCTCTCTCTACCCCTCTGTCTCCCTGTCTCTCTCTCACATACACACACACCCGTTTCGTCTGGCTCCCTGCCGCCACCTTCTTTTTTTTCTTTTTTCTTAGCTGCGGGACGTTGTGGAGGGATTTAGAATATTTTGAGGTCTGCGGTTACAGGATATTGCTGGATTATGGTGATCACGAGGGTGTATCTTGCTTCGAAATCACTTCTGCTTTACTTCAACGCTATGCCTCATTTGCCTTTCCGCCCCGTAGGGGAGAGCAAGACAAGTAGAAGAGCGAAAGATGTTTGAAGCCCGAAGGCTCATTTAGACCTGATGGGAAGGCAGATGTTGGAGCTTTAATACACCTCCCCACAGTCCGGCTATTCGTTTCGGGAAATCGATTTTCCTGTGCAGCATACGTTGTTAGTACTGCAAAAAAAAGAAAAGAAAAGGAAAACGTTGCATTTTGAGGTATTATCCATGGGGGCAAATATGTTGGGTGTCCTCAATTATTAATACAATCCCAAGCAGGCAAGGTTCTGAGAAGCTTTCATCTCTTTCAGCACATTGAAGAGTGCCAGACCCAGAGCGGCGAGAACTTTGTGTTAATAAAGTTATGTCAGGGACTTAGACGAAGGTTAGCACCTTACTTCAGCAATAGAATACTGTTCATCCAGGTGTACTTGGCCTATGGGTTCTCTAAGCGTGGACCCTTTACAAAGTCGCTCTTATTACGGTGGCCTCCCTTCAGAGTCAGGACTTTAATCAGACCCAGAGAGGCAGGGAGGCGCTGGAGAGTCATCGGTCTTGTCAGATTCAGGTTCGCGCTTCGCTGGCTTCCCAGCGAAGAAAGATTTCCCATTTTCCTAGCCACGGCGTATAGTTTTCTTTCTTTGTTCATTCTTTGTGTCGTCTCAACCCCCAACCCCCCCTCTTTGTACACTTGCTTCTTCTAGCTCCGTCAACTTCTTCTAATGCTTATTCCACTCTCGCCCGCCCTCGCTCTCTCACACACACAGACACACACCAACCCCCTCCCCCCAAGAATTGCTCTCGCTACATACATACACAGAATAGACAATACTCACTGGCTTTCTCTCTCTCTCTTGCCCTGTCTCTCTCCCCCTCTTAACTCACACACACGAAAAGGTAGACAATATTGACTTACCTTCTCTCTCCCTCTGCACAAACACAATAACGCAATACAGGAGACGCACACACCCAACAAATGTGTACTTTCTCCCTCCACACAAACACAAGTCATACACAACCATGGCACAATTCACATTTGCTCTCTTGGCGACACA
This sequence comes from Pollachius pollachius, assembly GCF_949987615.1. Classification (NCBI taxonomy): domain Eukaryota; kingdom Metazoa; phylum Chordata; class Actinopteri; order Gadiformes; family Gadidae; genus Pollachius; species Pollachius pollachius. Next base: position 9,953,751 of record NC_136943.1, read on the forward strand.
CACACACACACACACACACACACACACACACACACACACACACACACACACACACACACACACACACACACACACACACACACACACACACACAAAACCACTTCAACACGACAGTAAAGAGGGCCAGACAATGCACACTGGCTGGTTCTCCTACGCTCCCTGTGGGTGTGATTGAAGGTCACTGAGTTGTGGCTGGGATTCAGTGGGGGGCGATAGCAGGGGTTCTCAGGCTGGGGAGTAAGAGGGAAAACAAGAAATAACAAGAAGGGAAAATAGGCAAGCAGGGTTGATGGGAAGGTTATGGTTGGCGGGTGGTGCGCATAAGACCAGGTGGAGATCTGCAGACGCACATTGGTCGGGGGGGGTGGGGGTTGGAGACGACCTTCCGGCACAGTCGGAGTTGACAGGTTGCACCTGCCCTCCTGAGCTGGACCTTCCGTCTGGGTGCTGACTGGGTGCAATCCTCTCTCTCTCTCTCTCTCTCTCTCTCTCTCTCTCTCTCTCTCTCTCTCTCTCTCTCTCTCTCTCTCTCTCTCTCTCTCTCTCTCTCTCTCTCTCTCTCTCTCTCTCTCTCTCTCTCTCTCTCTCTCTCTCTCTCGCTCGCCCTTTCCCTCTCTGTCTGTGTCTGTTTCTCTGCGCCTCTCTCTCTCTCTCTCTCTTTGTCTGTCTCGGTCTCCCTCTCAGGGACGGGTTGTGCCATTCCAAACCAGCTGGTAGTTAGAGGCTCTGAATAAAGCCGCATGTAGGTGTAAATCCTGTTATGTTCTGGGGAGGCACGGCAGCAGCTGTACTCGCCAGCCAGCCGGCGTCGGCGTTGCAGTGTTATTAACATTTTACAGTCCTTTTTCTTGTTTCTTTCTCCCTCCCCACTTCCCCTTCTCCGCCGTCTCTCTCTTCTTGTTCTCTCCCGCGATCCTTTATTTATTCATTCCCAGCTTCCACTACCCCCTCCCTCGGTCCTTTCCCTCCCTCCCCTCCCCTCTCCTCCCCTCCCACTCCCCTCCCCTCCATCTCTCTGCCGGCTGTCAGCAGATCTTAGGATGCCTCCGTCATCTTCAGCGGGTGGAGATGTGGAGGGGGCCCGGGCCGCAGCGGGGCAGTGACCACCTTCACGTGATTAATCATGGGAAGTGGCAGGAAAAAGCAGCAACACTGTCAGAAAGATTGCGTGCGGAACCTAATGGAGTCGAAAATGTTATGCTTTGCTGTGATGCAATCCATTCTGTGTTCCCCTCCGTTCGTCCGTCCCTCCTCTCTCACTCTAACTGATTTTGGTTGTTTCGGTTAGCTTTTTCCTCCTTTTTTCTCTTTCCCTTTTCTGCTTTGTTCTGTCTCGAGCGAGATGTGTAGGCTTTATTTACTACTGCGGAAAAAAGCCACAGAAAATCCACACGGATCAAATGCCTTTCCCGCCCGCGTTGGAGTTGTACGCCTCAAATGGAATTCGTCGAAGTCTGAGTCGTGGAAGGGAAATGTTTTTTTTTCTTTCCCGCTGGCTGTGGTTTGAGGCATTAACATAAAATCAAATGCTGTACGTCGTCGTTCAGCCATGTGCCTCTTCAGCGGGGGGGCCACGTTCACACGGGCGCCGCCGTCGGGACTCGAGCGAGAGTTTAATCGAGAGAGAAGGGGGGGGGGAGCAGGTGTGGCTCCGTGTGGCGTGATGACACCTCCGCGCTGTGACCCCGGAGGCGTCAAAGCCATCCGGCTGTATGATGCCAATGGCGATGGAACTGAACACGGGCTGGCGAGGGAAAAACTCCAGAGCAGAATAAATGACCACGCTAATGGAGCTAATGAATGGGCATGTTTCACACGCCAGAGTTTAATTAACCTCGCCTCCTGCCTTGCCCCGTCCCCATCCCCCCGTCCCCCTCTCACCCTCCCCGACGCCGCCTCTTCCTGAGGGGGAATGTTTCAAGCGAGCCGGTGTTGCCAAGGGGCGATTAATCCTGGCTGAAGGCGCCGCTGTACCCCAACACACCTCCCCGAGGCCTCGGCCAATGCGTTTGTCCTTAATTTTGTTTTATCTGCATGTTGTCGCACGCTCCCCTGAACGAATTCTCTCCTCTTGGCCCCGCACTCCTTCTCTCTGCTATCTCATCTCTCACCATCGCACTCTCTCTCTCTCGCTCTCCCTGGCTCTCGACCGCCCTCCCCTTCTCGCTCGCTCCTCTGCCGCCCACCTCTTCCATCTCTCTCCCTGCCCGCCGCGGCCCGGGCTGTGGAGACACCTGCGGCTACGCGTCACCCGGCCAACGCTCCCTCGCAGTCAGCAGTCCGTGGCAACCCTAATATGCTCATATATTCACCCCTCTCCCAATGCGCTCGTCAGACCGGAATTAGGTTCAGCCGTCGGTAGCAAGGAGCAGAGCGGGCGCACACACACACTCACACACGCTCAGATCCTCAGAGCCGATATTCATAAGCACATCCTTTGGCCTTCAGCTGTTTGTCTTCCATCTCCCTGCAGGGCGCTAACCTTGGTCGGAAGCAACACATTGCGTTGTTCAAGTACAGATAATGCTTGCGGTTCACATACTAGAGCATGTAAATACACATATATGCCGGCCGCCTCGCTCTCTCCTGCTGTCAGACTCTCTCGCCCATCACTGCTGTCACCTTTTACTCTCCAAACCCATCAAGTTGGCTTCCATCAACCCCTCCCCCCAGCCCCACTGCCATCCTCCCCCTTTCCACCCCCCCCACCCCACCACCACCACCACCACCACAGGCAGCCATCTCTCATGCCAGAGCCATATCTTGTTAAAAAGAGTTGGTGAAGCTGAAAGGCCAATCACATTACCATACATTGGCCCGACACACACACGCACGCGCACGCACACGCACACACACGCACACACAGCGAGCAAAGGAGTGCGGGAGAATAACACTTCATAAAAGGGGTCAAATAAAATGGGCAGTGCTGTGATTTAAATATTAATTGCCTAATTGCTCCTTTTTTTTAATTATAACAAATTTCCGCTGTACGGCACCACGGCGCTGCTATAACTTTACAGAGCTGCCGGCAGCAGTTTGACGGGCGTAACATCGGCAAGAGATTAGCATGAATCGCGTCGCCTGTGCGCCCAGAAGTCTTTGAAGACTGGGGGGAGGGAAGGCATCAAGAGCCAGAACAGAGGGCCCGGTCGGGCTACGGCCATTTTATGCAGTGGAGATCGCCTGACTCTAATCTGTCAGAGAGCGAGTGCGTATTATTTATATATATATTATATATATATATCCGGTAGGCTGGGCCCAGGGGATGGTTAGATGTTCAGATGGACAGCACTAGCGCGCTCCAGAGCTGGAAGGCTAAGCGTTGGGGGAAGTTGCGTCAGCAATCGCAACCTTTTGCTTTCATGGCCGGCCAGCTTTGTTCCTCTTTTCGCTTTTCTGTTTTTTGGGCGAGTGCCATTACAGTTGGCCACCGAGACCTGCCCAGGGAAAACCACTGTGGCCAGAACGAGGGAAGCCAGCGGTGGAACTCCTCTGCTCTATATTGTCACCTTACCTCCGCGATGCCTTGGGCCTCTTAGAGAACCTCTTAATTAAAATAGGACAACTTTGCCTCTGGTGCAGATGGAGTGTTTCCCTCTCTCTCTCCCTCCCGCTCTACCCCGGCATTAAGGGGCCTTCTATACACTGGCCTTATCTTCAAGTCTCTGGGCATCCTGCCCAGAGACCTCTATGCTTCTCCTCTATGCCTTTCTCTCTCTCTGGTTGAGAACCATTTCTTAGCAGAGCCCAGACTCTGCTCCAGAAGCTTTTGTGAAGCGCTGACAATCGTCTATCTTTAGTGTTTTTATTCTGCCTGTGTAACGTGTCTCTATCTCGCCATCTCCCTCCCCGTCTCCCCCATATTTCTTTCACTCTCTCGCTCTCTCCCTCTGTGTGCTTAAAGACTCTTTTAGCAGAATTATCTCTGCTGGAGAGGAAGGAACTGTCATGCCATATGGGCTTCCCAAGTCCAAAGAGACGTGTGTGTGTGTGTGTGTGTTGCCTGGTTATCTGATCAAGGATTGAGCAGAGAGCGACAGCGCGAGCAGGCTTGTAATGCTCAGGCACCGCCAGTCAGTGGCCCGGGGGTTTGCCTTTGAGTGGTTGCGCCGACAAACACCGCTAATATTAATCCATATTTAATTAGAATCCTGCTTGTGCTTCCTCCTCCCCTCCTGTTCAGCCAGCCGCTGGGTATAGGGACGGGGGGGGGGGGGGACACAGGATTACTAAGTGGGGTTGTTTTGTGTGGGTCTGTGTTTGTCTCTCTTTGGGTCTGGGGAGGGGGGTAAATATAGTGGGGTTGGATGGATGTGTGGGCGAGGGAGGAGGGGGTAGGGAAACAGCTTGTGTGGGAAGAAGTGTGTGTGTGTGTGTGTGGGAAGAAGTGTGTGTGTGTGTGTGTGTGTGGGGGGGGGGGGGGAAAGTGGGGAGTAAGGTGAGGTGAAAATAGTGGGGGTGATAGAGCGTGAGTGGAGGTGACTCTGGGGGGGGGATAGGTGGAGGGGGGAGCGGTTGTGTGGGCTCCAGGGTCTAAAGAGGGTTCTCATTCCATTAGGGTGTAGTAAATTGTGATCTGCATCAAAGCCCTCAGCCCTGAAACAATGGCTCCGGCGCCGCGCTGAGATTCCAATCGGCTCGTTGGTTATTTAATGAATTCACGCGGCCACTCCTCTTAGCGGCTAACGAAGTGGCGGGGGGCTGCAGAGAGGCGGCGGGCGGTGCATTTAACATTCATCAGGTGTTCACTCATCGAGGACTGGGTTTTTTCATTTGATTTATTTTTTGGGCGGTTCCTAGCAGTGGTGGTGTTCGGAGAAGTTTCCGCTTCGATAAGTTCAACCGGACATCGTCTCCGCTCTGTTGTCGGGGAGGAGCAAGCGTCTGTGGGGCCGTGACTTACCGCTGGCTGCCTGTGTGTGTGTGACGGCTACGCTCTGCTGTGTGCTGCCCTGCATGGACCGATGGAGGCCCCGCCAGTGCGTTGCATCAGTGAACAGAAGAAAGAAGAAGCCCTTCGCTCTCCTGCTGTCTTCCACTGGCTCTCTGGCTCTCGCTCTTTCTGGCTCGCTCTTTCTTCATCTCATTCTTCTTGTTTCTTGATCTCCATTTCTCTCGCAGTCTCTCTCGCTCGCTTACTGTCTCGGCTTCTGCGCGTTTCTCTCAGACTTCGCCTTCCCCTTTCCGAGAAGAACATTGTCTCCCTTTCTCTCCCTTTCGTGTTTTTCTCTTGGTCCTGGCTCTCTTTCGCTCTTTTCTTCTCTGTCCTGTCTGTCTGTACGTCTTTTTTTCTGTCTGCCTGTTTCTCTCTCCTTCACATTTCTGAAATTAACGTTTAATCAGTATCGCGCCGTTGGGGAAAATGGCCGCTGAAGGTCAGTTAAAAAATGGCCCGACATTAGTAATTAGATTCCTTATTAGCCATTGCCGGCGAGGTGGGTTTTCGAGGGAAACCCGGCTTGAGGGAGAGGGATGGAGAGAATAAGAGAGAGAGAAATGCAGTCGTCCAGAGTGTTGACTTAATGTCATCCATCCATTTTGCTTTTTGCATTGGTTGGCCTGGTGATGGCTGAGGGGGGGGGGGCGCATTCATCACTTGGTCCCTCTAGCTTTAGGCACAAACAAGCATTCTGTCACAGGCCGCCCAGAACACACACACAAACACACACACACACACACACACACACACACACTGATACACAATGCATTCGCCTGGAATAACTGTATGGACCTATACTGATGCTGACGGCAGAACACTGCAGTGTATACCACACACTCCCAGAAAACACACAGGCACAGAAAAACACACACACACATTTGCACACAGTATACACGCACGCGCAGTATACACCCACTCACAGGAAAAAAAAACACACAGTATACATTACACGCACGCACAGAAAAATACACACAGTATCGACTCATCAGCATGCCTACCCTGCCCATGAATGTGTGCACATATTGTCAGAGCTCTCGGAAGTGCGGTGATTGATTGATTGACTGCCCAGGTCATTTGTATTCTAGGGGTGGGGAGGCAGACTGTGTGTGTGTGTGTGTGTGTGTGTGTGTGTGTGTGTGTGTGTGTGTGTGTGTGTGTGTGTGTGTGTGTGTGTGTGTGTGTGTGTGTGTGTGTGTGTGTGTGTGTGTGTGTGTGTGTGTGTTGTGAGTCCAGAGTCATAATGTACGAGAAAAGCATTTTGCTGATCATTCTTTAGATTCATTCACTTCCAGATCTATTCTCCCGCTCTCTTTTGTTAGTTAATATTACAGGGACTGTGCAAAGGACTGTCATTGGGGCCAGTGTTTCCTATCTAGATAATTTGCATCCGTTGTCCCTTGTCAGGGGAAAACCTCAGAAAACAATTCCATTTGCATAACAGTGCATCCCAATTTAACAAATGCTCCTTTCTGCTCCTTCCCCGTGTCCAGAGAGGCATCCCCATCGGGCAGTTCTGCAAGGACTTCAACGAGCAGACCAAAGAGCTGAAGGAAGGCATCCCGCTCCCCATCCGGATCCACGTGAAGGTGCGTCCGGTCAGCCGCCCTGCCTGCCGCTTCCACCTCCAACGGCTAATTCGGTGGGCCGCATAACATTATCAAAGCGCCCTCCATTATTCATATTCGTACCACTGAGGTAAGCTTTTCCATTTTGCCATTTGCATTCATTAATGGACCAGCACCCAGAGGAACTCAGAGTCAGAGAGCATTAACTGTGTGCAGGAGACCTGAAATTGCTCTGAAACCAGCACTGCAATTTTGTTATTAAGGTTCCACCCAGTCCCCCCCCACCTCACACACCCTCGCAAATATACACACACACGCCTCCCCACACACGAATGGTATGTTTGTTAATGGTGCTTGTGGAAAAAGAGGCAGCTTCTCGCTTTGATCCAAATAAATATCTCTAGTTATGGCTGACGCCTTCTGGAGATAAGCAGGGAGGGCCTAATCTCTTAACAAGCGGGAATTCGTTTACATGCAATATTGAGGGCCGGCTCTTCTGACTGCCCACTTGCTCCATCGTGCCGGCGCATCGCTGCCACCTGCTGGTGTCCAAGGGTGCCAGAGCCTCATTAATGCCGTGGCTGAACTTTTAATTGCATCCCATTTTCTCTTTATGTGGTCCTTGGCGCCGTTTTATTGGCTATTTGAGATACGTTATCAGTTTTCCGCCTTGATATCTTCCTAGTGGACTTTAAGGGGCTGTCGGGTTTTAATGACCTTATTAATGTACACTGAGCTTTGTCATTTCACCCACACAGACACCCCCTTGCCCCCCCCGGTCTTCCTCTATCTGGCTTTTCATCGTCAAATGTAGTGGGTGGCCTTGACGGGGCAAAGTAACAGCACTCAGGAGGATTGAAACGCTGTGAACGATATACTTTTAGCGGTAGAAAGCCTGTCTACAAAAGACCTGTCCAGCCAGGGTCAAGGCGGGACGGTTCAGCTGCCAAGCTATCCTCTCAATACGGCTTCAGTACATCTCGTGTGTGTGTGTGTGTGTGTGTGTGTGTGTGTGTGTGTGTGTGTGTGTGTGTGTGAGAGAGGAAAGGTGTGTGTGAGAGAAGAAAGGTGTGTGTGAGAGAGGAAAGGTGTGTGTGTGTGATAGGAAAGGTGTGTGTTTGGGGGAGGCTGGTTTTTAAAACAAAATTCGAATGTCTGTATGTTTTCTCTTCTGACATCACCCTCCCTCCCCCTGCAGCCTGACAGGACGTACGACCTGAAGATCGGACAGCCCACTGTGTCCTACTTCCTCAAACAGGCGGCGGGCATCGAGAAGGGGGCTGGCAAGACAGGTGAGACCCCCCCCCTCCCTCCTCTTTCACCAGTCATGGGGGCGGCAGCAGTGCCTGGCCCGGGGTGTCCCTTCCTGCCAGTGATGGATGTTCTATGCACGAGGTCCCAGAGAGCCGGGCCTGCGCTGGGTCTCCCCGGTGGAAAGCATCTGGAAAGAGAATAATGGATTCTCAATTCTTAGAGCCCCAACCAACCACCCACGCGCCCACCTTCTGCTGCTAGTCACTGACAAGTCATCCAAAACCTCGCACACACACACGCACGCACGCACGCACGCACACACACACACACACACACACCAGTGCTGTATCGCAACATAGGCATTGTTTGTTTTGGATAACCAGCCATCTTCTCCTCTTGAGTCTGAATGAATCTGTAATCGGTTATTGATTTTGGTTTTACGAATGAGTCTAGTGTTATTCTATTTTGTGATATTTCATCGTTTGGCTGATGTATTTTTTACCCTGGGTGTATGTGATTAATGAGCAGGCAGTGGCTCAACCCCCTGCTTAGATTCTAAAACATAGGCTTAGAACCTTTTGTCTAGGAGTCATCAGTCCACAACCATTCCTCCTGGGGTCCTTAGGTCCTGTTTGACATAGGGCAGCTTGACTTATGGAAAAAATATAATAATCACGATTATTCAAATGATTACTTTTTAGTATGAAAACATGATGCATTTATTCAGCATTTCTCTCTAAAAGAACACTTTGTTACTGAGAACTAAGAAATTTCCCCTTAAAAAATACACAAAATGTTCAAATAGAAAATAACATAGAAATATCTATCTAGCTTTTCTGCAATTTCCATAAAACATTTAATGAATAAAATCATCATACAATATACCTCCGCCCTCAGGCCACGAGACGGCGGGGAAGGTGACCCTCCGGGCCGTGTACGAGATCGCCCAGGTGAAGGCCCTGGACGAGTGCTTCCGGGTCCGGGATGCCTCCCTGGAGTTCGTCGTCAAGTCCATCATCGGCTCGGCCAACTCCCTGGGGATCGAGATCGTCAAGGAGTAAGACGTGTGTGTGTGTGTGTGTGTGTGTGTGTGTGTGTGTGTGTGTGTGTGTGTGTGTGTGTGTGTGTGTGTGTGTGTGAGAATGATGTGTGAACCCATTTAGTAATCCTGTGGCCCCCCCTAGGGCTGTGCGATCACAATCTCATAACTAATATAATCGAGTTCAATCGATTTTTGTTGTTTTATAGAAATAGGAGAGCTGGATACATTTTTGTACATTATTTTGGGTTTGAACATTTCACGTATTTTAAGGGGAAATTCAAAAGTTCTCAGTTACATAGTTTTTGTTTATTTGAGACAAAAGCTTAATGAATAAATCATGTTTTGAAACACAAAAATAATCCTTTGAATAATCGTGATTTCCCCCCCCCCATAGAAGAGCAGCGTTGGGCTAAACAGGCGGGGAGGAGGAAGCACAAGCGGGATTCTAATTAAATATGGATTAATATCAGCGGTGTTTGTCGGCGCCACCTCTCAAAGACATATCGCCGAACCACTGACAAGGGCATTACAAGCCTGCTCGAGCATCGCTTTCTGCTCAACCCATGAGATAGATAACCGACCACCGACACACCCCCACTCCCACGCCCCGTCTACCCCCCCGACTTGGGACGGGACGGCGTGAGGTGTAGTCTACAGGGGTGACCGAGGTCGGGGTTAGGGACGACCACGTCCGCTCACTGCCTCCTTGTCACCTTGATGAATGATTTAAAACAAACCATCAAATGTGCGATGCTTCACGCGGGCTTCGGGCTTATCAATGTGTCTCTGCTCTCCCCCGGCTGCAGTCTGTCTGCCGAGGACTACAGGGTGTTCCTGGAGGAGAGGGAGGAGAAGCTCAAAGCAGACGCGGTCGCTGCCGCTGCCGCCGCCGCACTGGTCAAGAAGAAGTGAAGAGCCAGCCACCTCCTCCGCCTCCTTTTCCTCTTTCATATCTTCCATGTATTTATATTGATTTTTCCCAGGAGAATCACACACTTCAATCTGAAAAATACCACCATTGTATTTCTTTGTGTGTAAACCATCACTGTTTTGTGTGTATATCCGTTTTTTCAAATAAATGCTTTGTGTATGATTTTGTGCCTTATATATTATTCTGAGAGTTGTGTGCCTATTGTTATTCTGGCCTGGGGTAGTTCTTCAGCAAATATATGGTTATGACTTAATAAAATGTAATTTGGGTTCATTAATCCGTAAAGACAGTTAATGGAGTTTCCCTGACCTCATTTGTGTTGCAGTTTATAGTATTTCCAGTAGGTGGCCAAAAAATATTTTGAGTGTCCTTGAAAGCGATGTTTACCCTCGACTTATTTTGTATGTGAACGTATCAACGTTTGTTTTGTCTTTTATTCGCCTTTGTTAATACTTGCAATAGTATTTATTATCCGAGATGCCGACGGTCAATATCAGAAAGAGAAGTAAGGCCTTCTTTACAACTTTTCTCACTTGTTAAGATGGATTCATTTTAAGAACGTGTAAATACTGTGCATTCCAAATGCGTAATAATTCGATATATATGAATATACATGTCCCCTGGAGAAACCTTTGAAGGCCCAGATAGATAGAACGATCAAAGTATCCAACACTCGGGCGCGTGGGGGATTCGGGTGTTACAGCAGCAGGAGTTAAGTAAAGAGCCTAAATAAGTGTTCAAGGTGTTCAAATTAAAATGAAATGAAGGAAGGAAAAATTGGCCCATTAAGTTGCCTGCCTTCATATGAGGCCTACAATGTATCCGTACATCAGAAAACCTAGGCCTACACATGAATTGTAGGCCTGAATTGTATATCTTTTATACCTTTTAGAATAAACACTTGAGTAGGGGATGTTATTAAAACAAAATCGAGAAAAAGCGTTTCATAAGCGCAAACGTTAAATGGTGCAGTACAATTATCAACCAGCAGATAGCAGCAGCAGTCTTTCTATCGCCTTTCCGTCGCCTGTCATACACACTGCGGTAGCTAGTGATGGAACATTATGTTCGGTTGCAGAGAAGCACAGTGGCGTGTGAAGGGCTTGTCTTTCGATGTACATTTTTGTGAGGACAGTTCGAATGAAAACTCAGCCAATCCCTGAAGCCATAGCAAGCAGGATAATGGTCTGGAAACGGGTTCCTTTTGCACGCTTAGCCCACGTTTTTTGTCCCGTCCTCTACCCCATAAGGATCACCTCCTGATCTCTTGTAACGAAGCATAAATTTTTCTCGCATCCCTCTTTACAGTACCTCTAATTTTAGCCTCCTTTCCTCCTCCCCGTCTTTGTCTCCCCTCGCTATCTCTTGCCCTCCCCTCCCAGAGTCAACTGAATGGGATGCTGAGAATAAGGGAGGTGTCTCCCAAGCAGCATCATGGCTCTCGAGCAGGAATGCCTATATATGGAGCCTTACCACCATCACTGGGCAGGTACATCAGAGCGTGTAGGCAACAGATTTGTAAAGGGTGGGGGGGGGGGGGGGGGGGGGGGGGGGGGTGTATATGAAAGTATGCCCCTCCACACACTGGCTCATCATATGCAGTGGGAGTCCAATTGTGTATGTGTGTGTGTGTGTGTGTGTGTGTGTGTGTGTGTGTGTGTGTGTGTGTGCACGCGTGTGTGTGTGTTTGTGTGTGTGCGCGCGTGCGCCTGTACACATGCGCACTAGCCGCCAGGAGCATGTGCGTCACTGTGACTCAGAAGGTGCCTCGTTCTTGTCTCGTCATGCGTGTGCGTCAGTGCTGTTGCTGAGCGGAGCTCGCTCCGGGGGAAGAAATGGGAGGGAGGGAGGGAGGGGGGGAGGGAGGGAGGGAGGGGGGGGAGGACAGAAGGCGGGCCAACGTGGGCGATGACGATGAGGGGTGGGGATGACGTCGAGGCAGGGAGGGGGGCTGAGCCCAGCGGGGTAGGACTGGAAGTGACGACACAGTCGCAGCAGTAGCATTAAGTGCACTTTAATATAAATGCATTTGTATGACGACCAAATACACTTAGCAACACGATAGAACACTGATCCACAATGTCCATTTATCGCTACGATACCATGTATATAGATACTCAATCATATGCCATAGAAATGTCTCTCATATATCTATATATATATGTACATATACAGAACGGTAGCTTTTTCATATAAATGTACAAATGTGTACAACCTTTCTCCCAAAGAAACCTTTGTCCACAGATTATGCATAAGCATTAACATATCTCTTTTTTGAAATATCACACAAACAATGTAATCATCTTACACATATAATAATTTAGCCTTGAATAGCTAGAACGTAGGAATCAATCCTTTACTTGACCGTAGACAATTCTACGTGAGTGCGTCGACACCAATGGGAATAGTACCATTCTCAACCCGTGTCGCTTGGAAACTGAATACAAATAGCACCCCTTCCCGAATTTCATTTTTTAAAACAAAACTTTTTAGTAGTCTAACCCCTCTCAAAAAAGAAGAATCACTCATTCACTTAGTCAATTTGTGTACCTCAGACTACACACCACACTCCAGAGGAGCGTCGATGCCGCGTGTCCATTGGGAACGGACGTGGGTCATAAAGAGAGAGTTCAGAGTTCACCAGGTCACTGCCTGGTCAGGGCAGTCAGAGAGATGGCCGCTATAAGCTGCCAGCATTGCAAATATTGATGCTGCAAGAATATCCAGCCCCATGTCTGTCACCTGTCTTGAAGCCAGGAGTTGAAAACCTGGCCACCCCACTTTCAGAGTCCAGCCGTGGCGGGGGGTCACCTCGCCCTCGTGACCCCCGCTGTGTTCCGTCGAGTGTATCCATGGAAACATGGAACATTCTGGAGATCTTCACATGCTTCTTAAGATGTTCCGCGTTTTTTGTTTGATTGTTTCATTGCACGTCACTATTGATACACAAGTCTTAAGATGGAGATACATATGAAACATTAAAGGATGGCAGCGGCAGCAAACTCAAACCTCAAAGTGTATTTGCTTTTTGGGTTGATTCTCCGTTTTGTGCGTTTTTTTGCAGTGTGTTTGAGTATAGAAAGAATCAGAGCAGAAATGGCTCTTGGAATTTGATTGACGTTGTGACAAGACGTCAAACTGTAATAAGCGAGTCATCGATAGTGGTTAGCAATCTCGAAGTGTGTTGGAGAATCTGTAAACATGTTACTAGTACATTTGAGGCTTGCGTTTGCGTAGCTGCCTGTCAGGCATCGCTGTTATATATCATTCCCCCTACAGAGCTAGCAAGAATCTTTTTGTTCACAACAGATATTTTTTGCTTTTCTTCACTACGAGTGAATACAAATGCGCGTCCGGTTAAAGTTAAACAGCGCTTACACGTTCAGAGGAGTTTTTCTCTGTCTGTTATCTGAAGCTCGTGGTACACGTAAAAGCTGGGCAGTACCGCATGCACCCAAAACTCAGTCAGTGATGGGCCCACGAAGAGGCAACGCCATGGTAACGTCGTAGTAATACACAGAATACTGACTCGAACCAAAATATAGAAAGCTCATCTTTGTTCCCAGGAGACATGAAGGAGTTAAAGTCCTTAAGTTGTATATACATTATGTATATTTATACACTTAATTATTTTTTACTTTTCAGTAAAAGGTGTCTCCACAAAATATGACAATATGCCATACTTAATGAAGTAAGTCACAGACTTATTTTAGAACGGAGAAACACTTCCACTCCCATCTGAAACACAAAAGAAGAGGAAGAAGAGAAGGAGAGGTTAGCATGGCTCGCCTTCGAGGGAATCGTGTCCAATCTTTTACCTGCGCCATCAAACACAAACAGGGCTCGGAGCTGCTCTCACCTTGGTGGAAGCACTGCGGCGATGGGTGACACTGGAGTTGATACAACTCAGGTTGTTGCCCTAAGCCAGGGGCGATCGAGGCACCTGCCCCAAACATGGGTTCCAGGACAGCCAGCTCCTCCAGGAGGGACTGGGTGCAGGACGTGGCCGGCGCCGGCGAGCCGCTGGGCGTGGCGCCGTAGGCGGGGGAGGCCATGGGGGAGGCGGTGAGCACCAGGGGAGGGGAGGCCGGGATGGAGGAGCAGGAGGACAGCGGAGATGACATCACCTCGATCTCCATCGGCTCCTCGCGGTCCGAGCCCTCCTCGCCGGCCGCGGGCGCGCCCGTGGAGCGCCCGCCGGCCGCGGAGTTAGGGTGCGCCGATCGGACGCTACAGAAGTGGTGACCCGCCCCCTCGAAGAAGGAGGAGGGCTGGAGCCAGCACACGGGGGGCTGGGGTTGCTGCGGGGAGGAGGGGCTGGAGGGGGTCGGGGAGGAGGGGCAGTGCGGGTCGGGGGAGCAGAGGCCGGGGGAGAGGGGCGGCGGGGCGGCGGTGAAGTCTTGGATCAGGGTCTCGAGGAGGTTCTCTTCAAACAGAGACTCGTCGTCGTCCAGGAACATGGGCACGTCCAGACCCCGCCACGCCTTGATGGGGTACAGCTCCCCCAGCGCGTGGGCCGACTCGGCCTCGGAGACGTCCAGGACGGGGGAGGGGGGGCAGGAGGAGGGCGACATGGAGGGCGGGGAGAGCTTGGACAGCAGGGGGTCCAGGTAGAAGCCCTCGGCCAGGGTGCTGATGTGGCGCGCCAGCAGGGAGATCTCCAGCCGCTCCTTCTCCCGCTCCCGCTCCAGGGAGAAGAAGGCCAGGCCGGACTGCTTGCCGGGCGAGGCCTCGGGCGTCAGGAGGCCCTCGGAGGGGTAGTGGAGGGGCCCCAGCGGGACGTCCACGTACAGGGGGCCCCGCACCTCGGGCAGGGTCATCACGGTGCAGTCCCCGTCGCCGGGGCTGTCGGGGGTGGGCGGCAGCTTCTCGTAGAGGGCCGCGTTGTAGGGCTCGGCAGGGAAGAGCAGCTCGCTGCTGGGGGGCAGCGGCATGGCCAGGGGCAGCTTGGCGGACAGGGTGGTGGTGCTGCTGCTGGTGGTGGTGGTGGTGGTGGTGGTGGGGGGAGGGTCGCTGGAGGAGCTGGTGGTGGGGGCGGACGGGGAGACGGAGGTGCCCATGGAGGTGGAGGCGGCCGAGGTCAGCGGCGGCGTGGTGGTGCCCGTGGGGTCGAAGCTGAAGAGGGGGTCGCCGAACAGGAAGCTGGCCCCGCCCAGGCCGGGGGTGTAGGGGGGCGTGCACACAAACTCCTTGGTCTGCTGGGCCTGGGGGGGGGAGGGCATGGGGGGCAGCGGCAGGGGCAGGGCGGGCAGCGGGGTGTCCAGCTGGAAGGCCGAGGGGAGGAGAATGTTCTGCGCCAGGAAGTCCATGTCGGTCACCGTGGCGACGGTGACGGGGGTGGGGGAGGCGGCGGCCGAGGCGCTGGGCTCCGGGGCGGCGGCGGCGGCGGCGGCGGCGGCGGAGTGGAAGAAGCTGTCCTCCTCCAGGGAGGAGAGGCTGGACCGGGGGTCCCCCTCGCCCAGCTGCATGGGCTCGGCGGCGCTGCTGCTGCTGGCCGCCGGCTCGTCGGAGGAGCCCACGCTGCAGCCGGCCGTGCTGAAGTCGAAGGACTGGCCCGACAGGCCGCTGCTGCCCGGGGTGAACACCTGGTCCGGGCTGGACAGGGTCTCGGGGGACTGCAGGCTGAGGCCCTCCGGCTGGGAGGTGCCGGTGCTCAGGACCAGGCTGAGCTGGGTGTGCTCTGAGCTGAGCTGCTGGCGCACGGACCACGCCTCCGCCTCACTGCAGGGAGGGAGGGGACAGCAACAGCAGATGGTGAGGCCGGGAAACGTTTCAGCCGACCATCGCGCTCCAAGCTGAGTTGTGTGTGTGTGTGTGTGTGTGTGTGTGTGTGTGTGTGTGTGTGTGTCTGAGTGTGAGTGTGTGTGTGTGTGTGGGCGGGCGGGTGGGTGCTTTGGTTCTGAAGGAGGCCTGTTACCTGATGATGTAGTTGTTGCTGCTGATGGGAGTTTCCCCCCCTGCCTCCAGCTGCAGCACCATGTACAGCCACACCCACGCCTGGTCCTCCGCCTGCACCCGCACCACCATCTCCGCTCGGCCCTCGCCACCCTCTCTCACTGGGGGGAAGAAGAGGTGGAGGAGGAGGATAAGCACACAGCGAGCTGACTTCACCCTGTAATCCCAATTAATCATCAGGCACCCCCACTGGTGTGCGGCCTGTGCCAGCTGGAATGCACTGGCATGGTGTGTGGGCACAGCATTGTGTGTGTTCGTGTGTGTGTGTGTGTGTGTGTGTGTGTGTGTGTGTGTGTGTGTGTGTGTGTGCAGAATGGCACGACGCTCAGTGTTTGTCGTTAGCTCGTGGCTAGCGGCCCGCGGCGCGCTGGTAGGCTCCACTTACGTAGGCTGCGGTGCTGAGCCGAGGCGTGCGACAGATCCTGGGGGTGCAAGAGGCTGTACCAGGAGTGAGAGCGTAGCGCCGCCGCATCAAAGCCCAGATAGGTGCTCACACTGCGTGGGCGAGAGAGAGAGAGAGAGAGAGAGAGAGAGAGAGGGTTAAAGGCCTGTACCTTTCTTACACAAGTGACGTTATCTCTGATGAGCACATTCTATTGACCGTCTTTATGGGGAACCTGATGGTAAAGTGACTGAGGTTGTGGGGGAGGGGGGTGGGGGGGGACAGCACCACCTCACCTGTCCTGAGCGTCCTGGAGCCTCATGTCGCGGCCGTGCAGGGAGTAGAAGCAGGCCAGGAAGAAGTTGCCCTCGGCCGGATGAGGTTGTGGGTGGGCCTGGGGCGGGGGGAGGACGGGCGACGGTTCCGCCCCGGGCCCCCCCGAGCGGGCGGGGTGGGGCTCCAGCGGGGAGCAGAAGCACACCCAGACGGGGTTGGAGGTCCAGTAGGTGGAGGAGGTGCTGGCGGAGGTGGAGGTGCTGGCGGAGGTGGAGGGGGGCGTGGCCAGGCAGCGGGCGCGGATCAGGACCAGCTTGTTGCCGGCACTCTGACGGCGGACCGACTTGGAGGTGTTGAAGCGACAGCGGAAGAGGCGGTCTGTCGGGGGGTGGGGCAAAAGGTTTCTCGGTGAATAGAAAGTACATCAATAACTGGGCTTGAATGCAAGGAGGGACACAACGGACCCTATGAATGGGGACAGTGTTGGGGTTTTTCGTTTCTTTTCTTTCGGCTCACCTTGGTCGAGGTTGGAGACGTTGGTGAGGTTGTTCCTCATGACGAAGTGATCCGAAGACTCGATGATGTCGTAGACACTGTCACCCTGAGCAACCAGATCCACCTGGAGAAGAAGAAATAAGGAGAGGAAAAATACCGTCAAATAAATCCCTCACAGAGTTCTTGGTGAAATAATGAGTGAATACAGCAGAACACTTCAATCATAATAATAATAATAATAATAAAAAAATTATCACTCACCATTGAGTGCCCCAGGTGGTCGGACACGCTGTCCGAGAGGTACAGCAGCTTGCCTTCCCCGCTCACCAGCATTAGAAACCCGGGCAGCGCCTGCACCAACTCCGACAGCTCGTGGAAAGACAGAAATCTCGCGCTCTCCTCGAGACTCACGGCAGTTCCCGATTCTGAAAGAGATTCACCGAAAAAAAACGATGAATTATTTTTTAACAACATGTAAATCCCAACGCAACCGTCTAAACACACCGCCTCCTACGGACCGCTGTCATTGACCGCTTGCGGTCAGCGGCAGCACCATGGCCAGAGCTCTGCGCGACTCCTTAGCGCTGGAGCGTTTCAGCACTGGACAGCGAAAAACAGCCTCATAGTGCTATAATGAACCAATGTTCTAACAATCAGCTTTAAGAGACCTCACCACCATCCATAGAAGGGGATTCTCTTTTTTGGTAGCAAACAGCTAGAAATACGCATTTGCTTGTTATACAAGAAAACACTTGTTGATTCTACACGCATGTCCGCAAACCAAACGGAGATAGAAACATGGAGCGTGGAAAAATAACAGCGCGTCTCCTTTCCCACGCAGCAACACTCACTGATACACGGATCAACAGGTAGTGTCGTGCGATGTGACTGCACATTCTCATAATAGCTTACCCTCGCTGAAGAAGACGGATTTCCTGGTGTACATGCACGCCAGTGACATGATGTGCAGGTAGGACAGCCGCGCTTTATCGGCGTCGGTGATGGGCAACAAGTCCTTGAGGTTCCGGATCTCCGCGTTGATCTGGTCCCGGCGAGCCTTGGACGCTCCCTTGGTCGAGCGATACATAGTTGGCCGTGGAAGTTTGGCCCGTTGGGGATATTAAGACGATCAATCCCCGGGGTTGTTCAAGTGAAACGAGCCTGTCTTTCTGCTGGAAGTCTGTCTGTCCTCACTGTCTCCAGGAGATGTGATAGACAGAGAGACAAGGCGGTGGAACAACTGGTAGCCCTGCTTGGTCAAGTCTTACTGGGTTGTCATCGCTTTTATAGTAGAGTAAGGTCGAAAAAAAAATAACCTTCTCTTGTTATTTGATTTTCCTATCCTCACAGCTCCGCCACAGCGTCCAGCTCAGGTGCTGCTGGCCGGCTGCTGGGTGTCTTTCCCCCGGTGAGAGAGTGCTGGTGGTTCGGCGGCGGTGGGAGCCGTCTCTCGCTGTAAAGTCCGGATCCCGCACATCTGATTGAGGGACTCTGCTCGCCTGCATCTTATATAGCCTGGGACTCCTCTGGAGTAGGGGGGCTCCCAACGCACCAACACCGACGTAAACGGGAGGAGTGGGGGCTCAGGGGGAAGGGAGGGCTAGGGGGGAGTGATGTATCATATCAATGCGAGCGAGGCTGAGTCGCTCTCCTCCAGCCCGGGCCCCCTCCCTCGCGCGTGCCCTCTCCTTTCAGCGGCACTCTCCCGACGTCAGCGCTCTCCTCGGCTCGCTGATGACGTAGGTCTGAAATCGGGAGCTCCGGCGACGCAAAAAGCCCGATTTGGACAAAACCGTGTAGGGGGCGGAGCCTAGAGCGAAACGTAAACGGAGTCACCGGACTCCGGTGTATCGGAGGGGGGTGGGTGGGTGGATTTGGGAGGGGGGGGGGGGGGGGGGGGGGGGGTGGACAGGATCTCTGTGTTTAGTCTGGCACCTATATGCATAGACTTTACCTTTTGTGTCTTAGCCGTATATCTTTCTTCAGCTTCAGGCTTCTGTGTAATTGTTGAAAAATGTTCCTTATTATAGGGACGCGCTTGTGGGTTTGATATTGATCATGTTGCTTATAGACACGCAGCCTTTACCGATGCATGATGAATGATAACGTTATGAATGGAAACACGTCTGGCTTTACAGGCTATAACCAATTCGCGGTACATCCTGCGATTGTAAATGTTATGTGGTTGCTTATGAGCTCGGATTTAATCAATATCCCCGTTTATTCCCTTCATGGAAAACGATTGAAAGGTTGCAGATTTATCGCATTTTTTTGTTAGCCCCCGTCTTGCTCAAATCCCTCGTAATTCTCGTCACCTCTCCCACAGCAAAATAAAGGACCAGCTGATCAATAGCAAACAAAATTCTGTGAATGACCAGATAATGTGATCAAAATGGAATCTGTGGCTTGCAGGACAAACACCGACCAGGGTGTGGGCATTAACTGACATATTTCCGGCGCCATTTATTTATGAGTCCCATAGGCTAATTAACCTTATCTGTGGAGCGCGACATACTCTACTGCAACCTCCCTGAATGGACCGATATATATTATAAATTATGTATCGAATGGCATCCATGAGGCGCGCTGCAGTTATTGCGCATTTAATCCGCTGCAAGTGGCACGTGATAGAAAACGCACCGTTTCTAAAAATAGCTCTTACCGGCGACTGACGTAACAGAGTTTGAAGTGCGCCCCCCAATCAGCCCCGGCCGTGCTATTTATAGCCAGACATTCCACTTATAGTTGGAAATACATTTCATAGACTATAGGCCGGGTGTACAGGTTACTTTAAACCTAATCTAGTCCCAGGTCTTCTGCTAGACTGTTTAAAAGTAACACAAGAAGCCTGTACAATAATGCAAAACTTAAAATGTAAAATAATGTTATATTATTATAGAAATCATCCAGTATAATTTCTTTAACTTGCAGATGATGTCGTTTGTTGAGAGGTCACGCCCTGAAACCTTAAAACTACAGGCACTCATATGCATTGCATTACATGCTGCACATCAGCCCCTATGATAGCTGGGGGTCCAATAAACAGTCTGACACCCTGACAGCGGAAATCTAGCGGAATCAGCGGACTCTATTAGACACAGGTAGGCCTATACAACAAGGCTTGAGATTTAGGAAGAAATTAGATAGACAAATATATGTTTGGCATATGTATAAATACCTAAAGGGGAAACATCAAATATGTAAACTTTGTTTCTGGTATGTTTTGGACACATGTTTGCCTAATAACTAATTAGTCTTCCTTGAAATACAATGGTCAGTTATTAAGACAAGTGGTATTGTTCTAAATATGAATATCACTATACAAGGTTAACCATAAAGATACTTGTAGCACCTTTGCCACTTCCAAATCCTTAAATTTGTGGCCACATGCCTGCAAAACTAATTTATATATTTTTAATTACATTTGAGACAATTTCATGTTAC